>NC_090444.1:1691616082-1691929514 GCF_031143425.1 Pleurodeles waltl | reverse complement strand
AAATGAAAAGAGAGATATCTAAAACCCTGTCTACTCTAAATGTAATTGATGTGAGAAGTCTCAGCTGCAGCTCACAGAAAACAGTGGGGTGCCCTGAAGTATTTTTATAGAATTAGTTCTTTCTCTTCAGGATTAGCGCAGAATTATTTGCAATGTTTCCTAAACTGTTCTGAAAACAATGCCCCGCATTTTAAAAGTAATTTGAAGATGTAAACAAAACTTTTGTTTAACCTACGAACAAAACACTATTCAACCAGAGGAAGTTATAAGAAAAGCTTTTGTGTTAGAGACATCTATTTGTGATGGTGATCCATCTATCACCTAAAATTGCACCTGAAAGCTGCTTCAATCACTTTATCAAACCTCAACCTTCATTTAGGGAATGCAGAAAGGAAAAAAACATGCTGTGTAAGTGGATTACTGAGTAATTAATACAATTTTGTTTTAAAATGTGAGGTGTTACTACTACATTGATATTGTGGTCATTCCAGTGAAGGACCTTCACTGGCTCCCAATCTCTAAGTGTATTCAATTCAAACTGCTATCCTATATCCACAGAATCGTCACTAGGGTTGGCACGATAGGTCTACAGGATATTTTCTCATTCTATACTCCAATACTCCATTTAGACCTCTGAGGTCTCTGAATGTGTTTATCTTGGAACCATCCAGATTTGGTTGTGTTAGAGGTAGCAGCTCTGTTGTGCTTCTGGGAGCTAAATTATGGAATGGACTGCCGCTGGCCCTTCATTTGAACATGGATTGTCTCCTCCTCCTTAGAGGGCTCAAAACCTGGCTTTTCAAGCAAGGTGTTACCTAGCTAGTTCTCTTGTTTCATCTTCCCCTCTGTTCTCTGACTTTTATATTGGAGGGTTTTCGATCAAGTAAAAGTGCCTAGAAGCTAATTTTGGAACATATGCTGAGCTCTATAAATCTTATTTCATTTCACTTCATTTCTTGCCACATCACAGCACTGTAAAGCCTATTAGAACTATTGCAAAGCAGGAGCTAACTCTGTGTTACAAAATGCAGACAAATACAAATCACATTTTCTGCTTGTTTGCCTCCAATTTAATGTTAAATCTTTGGAAGTATCATAATCATTGGTTGCAGTAGCACAACGACCAGATCATAACATTTGTAAATTATCTGACAAGCTCTAAGTTGCCACGTTAGGGGAAAAATGCACATAAAACTAAACAATGGGTTGATGACTAAATATGGGTATGGTTGGGGTGTAATGGATCGAGTTAATGGCCTGTGTGCCACTAGATGAAAATACTACAAGAGTGTGCTGCTGAGAGAGAGGTATCATGAGCATGAATTCTAATCATAGGTGGAGAAAAATAGAACTGAACTTCTTTTATGACATGATATACGAAAAAGGCAACTGTTAGAATTGGGGCATTTGGAATCAGGTCATCTGGGGTTCTTCGTCACTTTAAATCAAATGCTTATTAATCTAATTCTCAACAATTTTCTGGATTTTTGGTAAGTTGACTGTGCTACAGAGTGTATTCAAGTCATTCCAGATCCATGTGCTCTTTAAGTTGAGACTCTCTCCGCTGCCCTGGCCATTCACTCCTCAGATAGGAGTCTGGGAAGATCACCTCACTAGAAAGCAATGCAGTGGCCTCTACCCATCTGCTAAGGCCCAGGTACACCTTTAAAGAGGCTCCATCAGTAGGATACTATGTCGATTCAATCCAGACAACCTCAAAGCAAAGAAGAACAGGGGAAGAATAAGTGAGACAATTGGTTGTCCTCCGTGAGCAGCATCCATCCTCCATCTTGCAAACACCATTCTTACACAAAAGTAATTTTTCCTGAATACTGATGGGTAAACATTGTAATGGGTTCACAGGAAATGTTTATGAGGCTTTTACTGTATAATTGTGTTCTAATGTGTGTTACAGCAGCATTCCTGCACACAATGGTGCAAACATTACATTTATTAAAAATAAATTAACAAAAAGGGTCCCTTATCTTTGCCAAGTCTCTGGACTTTATTTACCTGAGAAGTCCACTAAGCAACTGCTCTAGGAACGACTAGTCAACCTAAAACACGAATAGAAAGTCACTAGCCAGGGCTTTTGTAGAAGGTATCAAGGGGCATATTTATACTCCGTTTGCGCCAAATTTGCGTCGTTTTATTCAACGCAAATTCGGCGCAAAACTAACGCCATATTTATACTTTGGCGTTAGACGCGTCTAGCGCCAAAGTATGAGGAATGAGCGTCATTTTTTTGCGTGAACGCCTTCCTTGCGTTAATGAGATGCAAGGTAGGCGTTCCCGTCCAAAAAAATGACTGCGACACAAATGCGTCGTATTTATACTCCCGGGCAAAAATCACGCCCGGGAGTGGGCGGGGCAAAAAACCCCGCATTTGCGCCTCTTTTTAACGCCTGCGTCAGGGCAGGCGTTAAGGGACCTGTGGGCTCAAAATGAGCCCACAGCTGCCCTCCCATGCCCCCAGGGATCCCCCCTGCCACCCTTGCCCACCCCAGGAGGACACCCAAGGACGGAGGGACCCATCCCAGGGACATTCAGGTAAGTATAATTTTTTATTTTTTAATAATTTTTTTTGGCATAGGGGGGCCTGATTTGTGCCCCCCTACATGCCACAATGCCCAATGACCATGCCCAGGGGACATAAGTCCCCTGGGCATGGCCATTGGGCAAGGGGGCATGACTCCTGTCTTTACTAAGACAGGAGTCATGTAAATGGCGTCTGGGCGTCGTTAAAAATGGCGCAAATCGGGTGGAGGCAATTTTTTTGCGTCAACCTGACTTGCCCCATTTTAAGACGCCCTAACGCCATTTTTCCCTACGCCGGCGCTGCCTGGTGTACGTGGTTTTTTTCCACGCACACCAGGCAGCGCCGGTCTGCTAGCGCCGGCTAACGCCATTCAATAAATACGGCGCCCGCATGGCGCTTCAGAATGGCGTTAGCCGGCGCTAAACTTTTTGACGCTAAACTGCGTTAGCGCAGTTTAGCGTCAAAAAGTATAAATACGGGCCTAAGTGCCTTAAGTATGCCTTGTAACGTATTCTGCATCAACAACATACAGTTAAGCGTGCTTAAAGCATTTGTAGTTCCCACAGTATTGTATACCATTGAGCTTTCTACATTAGGTCTAATGTGCAAATCCCAAACTTCTACCAGGATGCAGGAATAGATCTTCAGTGTGCAATCCTTACTCAAACAACTATTTAATTAATTAAATAATTAGCGCCAAGAAACCTTTGGATGTTACCTCTGGTGGAGCAGGGACTTTAAATAAATATTTGGTTTACGGTACCAATCTTACCATCTCATCTGGACAAAAGTCCCCGCTCTTACTGGGGCTAAGGCAGATGGATCATGGTCTTAAGTGAGAATTAATCTGGAGCTGTAAATTAAAATCAATTCATTCATCACAGTTTCAATTTCAATCTTTAGGAGTCCATGATGAGAGTTAGAGTGAGTTTCAAATCGTTATTAAAATCTCTTAGCAAGTAATCTTTACTGTTCAGAAACAAATAAATTAGTACATTTATTATCAGTATAAATCATTAATATCTGAGCCAATGCATAAAGCGCGTTCCATAAATGAAATGTCCATATTCTAAGCTGTGGATGTAAAAAAGAAAAGTATCAGTCAGAACCCATACAGTGCTTTAAATTTGGAAGGTGAGAGCATGAAACCTAAGCATAAAATTCTCAAATTATAATAATAAAACAGAAATTCCCACAAGGAAAGGTTCAAGAAACTCAGTAGAGTATCAGAGCAGCATAGATTCAGGCAAGGGAAATTAAAGGGTCTCTCAGAATGAATCTGAGCAGCGTCTGCAAAGAGCTCTTTAGAGAGTCTGGAATGAGCAAAGGGAGACTAGCATGAGAGATACTCTAGGAATACAGACGTTTAAAGATCTTCATATCACTAGTTGACGCACTTAGTTGCTGTCAACGTTTGTCTTATCCAATCAGCTTATGGTGTCATCATGGAAACAGGAAAGCTTCCAGTGTCTAAACAGTCTAAAGACAACAGCTCATAGATAATAAACTTATAGAAAGAAACATTTTTTAACCAATTTTATTAATTTTCATTTAAGTATTACATTACAATATATTGCTTCATGTGAAATCACTTACAAATGTTGTATACATATGACTTAGTTAGTAGTTTGGCAGGAGTAGCTGGTTCATAACGTGAATACAGTAACATTTTCTGACTTAAGATCACAACAGCGAGGGTCTTACCCCATACATCCATGCCACCGTATCTATATTTCCTTCTATCTTGGTGCCTCTCCCCCCATCTATTGTTGTGCAGCGATATGGATGCTTCTGTGCTGCCTCCCCAGATGTCACTGTGTCTTGAAAAGCACGGCTATCAGTGTAGGAGATAAAAGAGGTTACATGTATGGGGAAAAGAGGTCATAAGCAGGGCGGTGCGCAGTGTTTATTCGGTAAGTATGTCAAGAACACCACTACTTAGTCTGTGAGGGTGTCTTTGAACATCTGTAAGTCTTGCAAATCTTGCAGCAAGCCTTCCTATAGAGCAGCTATGGGAAGCTTATGCAGCTCACGAGGCTCCTGCCATCTTAGCGCCACTGCCTCAGTGTTAGAAATGGGGTTTTTGGTTGGCAGTTAGGTTGCCCTCTGTCCAAGCAAGAACCCTCACTCTAGTCAGGGTAAGTCACACACAATCCAAACTCAGCCTGTGCTCACCCTCCAGTAGCTTGGCACAAGCAGTCAGGCTTAACTTAGAAGGCAATGTGTAAAGCATTTGTGCAATAAATCATACAACACCATAGCATAACACCACAAAAATACACCACACAGTATTTAGAAAAATATATAATATTTATCTGGGTATCTTTAGGTCAAAACGATCAAAGTTGCAATATGAATTTGTAAAGATATCACTGAAAAGTGATATAAAGTGTCTTAAGTCTTTAGAAAGTAAACAGAGTCTCTTTCAAACACAAAGTACCTGGTTTCTGGTGGAAAATCTCCTCAGAGGGCCACAAAGGAAGAGGTGCGTGGAAAAAGGGTGTGTGCGTCGATTTCTCCCCAGCACACACGGACTTGTGTCGTTATTTTCCACGCGGGGAAGTCGGGCGTCGTTTTCCGGCACGCGGACAGTCTCTTTCTGTGGGTCGCGGGGATTACCAGATGTCCCGGGTCTGTGCGTGGATTTTCCTGCTTGTTTTCCGGCTGCGCGTCGTTCTGCGGGGCTGCGCGTCGAAGTTTCGATCTCACGGCAGGCGTCGCGTCGATTTCTCCTGCGGAGTCGGGCGGTGTTGTCCTTGCGAGGCCGTGCGTCAAAGTTTTGATCTCACGGCAGGCGTCGCGTCGATTTCTCCTGCGGAGTCGGGCGGCGTTGTCCTTGCGAGGCCGTGCGTCAAAGTTTTGATCTCACGGCAGGCGTCGCGTCGATTTCTCCCGGGAAGTCGGGCGGCGTTGTCCTTGCGAGGCCGTGCGTCAAAGTTTCGGTCGTCCCGAAGGCGTTGCGTTGATCAGCGTCAGTGTGCGGTGTTTTTCTTGCCGCGGAACAAGCTGTGCGTCGAAAAGTTCGGCGCACGGAGCGTCCAAGAGGAAGAGTGAAGTCTTTTTGGTCCTGAGACTTCAGGGAACAGGAGGCAAGCTCTATCCAAGCCCTTGGAGAGCACTTTTACAGCCAGGCAAAAGTTCAGCAAGGCAGCAGGCCAACAGCAAGGCAGCAGTCCTTTGTAGAAAAGCAGACAGGTGAGTCCTTTGAGCAGCCAGGCAGTTCTTCTTGGCAGGATGTAGTTTCTGGTTCAGGTTTCTTCTCCAGCAAGTGTCTGATGAGGTAGGGCAGAGGCCCTGTTTTATACTAAGTTGTGCCTTTGAAGTGGGGGTGACTTCAAAGAGTCTCTAAGAAATGCACCAAGTTCCCTTTCAGCTCAATCCTGTCTGCCAGAGTCCCAGTAGGGGGTGTGGCAGTCCTTTGTGTGAGGGCAGGCCCTCCACCCTCCCAGCCCAGGAAGACCCATTCAAAATGCAGATGTATGCAAGTGAGGCTGAGTACCCTGTGTTTGGGGTGTGTCTGAGTGAATGCACAAGGAGCTGTCAACTAAACCTAGCCAGACGTGGATTGAAGGGCACAACAAGATTTTAGTGCAAAGAAATGCTCACTTTCTAAAAGTGGCATTTCTAGAATAGTAATATTAAATCCGACTTCACCAGTCAGCAGGATTTTGTATTACCATTCTGGCCATACTAAATATGACCTTCCTGCTCCTTTCAGATCAGCAGCTGCCACTTCAACAGTGTATGAGGGCAGCCCCAATGTTAGCCTATGAAATGAGCAGGCCTCACAGTAGTGTAAAAACAAATTTAGGAGTTTCACACTACCAGGACATATAACTACACAGGTACATGTCCTGCCTTTTACCTACACAGCACCCTGCTCTAGGGGTTACCTAGGGCACACATTAGGGATGACTTATATGTAGTAAAAGGGGAGTTCTAGGCTTGGCAAGTACTTTTAAATGCCAAGTCGAAGTGGCAGTGAAACTGCACACACAGGCCTTGCAATGGCAGGCCTGAGACAGGGTTAAGGGGCTACTGAGGTGGGTGGCACAACCAGTGCTGCAGGCCCACTAGTAGCATTTAATCTACCTGCCCTAGGCACATGTAGTGCACTCTACCAGGGACTTACAAGTAAATTAAATAGTCAATCATGGATAAACCAATCAGTAGTACAATTTACCCAGAGAGCATATGCACTTTAGCACTGGTTAGCAGTGGTAAAGTGCCCAGAGGTCAAAAGCCAACAACAACAGGTCAGAAAAAATAGGAGGAAGGAGGCAAAAAGTTTGGGGATGTCCCTGTCAAAAAGCCAGGTCCAACATGACCCCCTACCAGCCTAAAGCCAGGGGAGAACAATCACTATCCTGATGTACTTCCCTGTTTGAGGCGACAGAACAAGGACCCAGGCCCACAACAGCAGGGGCATGCTCCAGTTCTTCGCCTTCCTGACTCCAATTGGATCACTCTGTCCATACTCTCAGGGCCCACTAAGCCAACCCATGGGGAACCTTTCTCCTTACCTGCCGATCCCATCTGTGCAGCACCTAACCTTACTTTGCTCACAGATGTATCCCAGGAGCAGGATAGTACCACCATGACCAACACAGTGGTGTTGCCCACTCTACCCCTGGAGTGTGACACTTGTCCCCTCCCCAGGGATAACTCTGTCCACCCGGACAGCAAGCCACAGTGATTACTGAAAGCTGCCAGGGATGAGAGCCAGGCCCCAGGCCTCTCAAAGCTCTCCAACCACTGTGGCTGTGGAGAGTGGGGGGCGGTAGCCCCAGGTGCTGGGTACCCTTTAACCACTCTCCCTTCCACCAGGTCAGGGATGACAGCCTGAACCTGGTCCTCCCCTCTGGGGCTTTGTACCCTCCCTCCTGGAGCGGTACCCCCAGAGTCCAACATGGTCAGGGTGCTTACAGAAGTCACCCTGTACCATTCCTCCACCAGTGCAGGGCTGTTAACCTGCAACTGGCCCTCCAACCTGGGGCCTGTACCTTCAGGTTGGACTAGGGCCCGGGGTGAGGCTTCCCTCCCCCTGCCCTCCCTTCTGGGGTCCAGCACCCTCCAACTAGGAGTGGCCTCCTCAGAAGACAACATGGTAGGGGCACTGTTATCAGTAGCCCCTCCCTCCAGGTCCGGGGGGACACCCTGAACCTGGTCTTCCAGCCCAGGGTCTGTACCCTCAGACTGGATCACTGCCTGGCAAACCAGGACTTCCTGGGAGGCACACCTACCCCCCACCAGGTCAGAGTTTAACCTCTGCACCTGACCATTCAACTCAGAGTCACCACCCTGAAGTTGAACAATTGCCTGGCACGCCAGGACTTCCTGGAGGGCACACTGACCCTCCACCAGGTCAGAGTTTAACCTCTGAACTTGGCCATTCAACTCAGAGTCACCACCCTGAAGTTGAACAATTGCCTGGCGCACCAGGACTTTCTGGGAGGCACACCTACCTCCCACCAGGTCAGAGTTTAACCTCTGAGCCTGGTTCCCCAACCCAGGGTCACCACCCTGAGGTTGGGCAATTGCCTGGCACGCCAGGACTTTCTGGGGGACACACCTACCCCCCACCAGGTCAGAGTTTAACCTCTGAACCTGGTCATCCAACCCAGAGTCAACACCCTGAGGTTGGACAATTGCCTGGCACAGCAGGGCTTCTTGGGAGGCACACCTACCTCCCACCAGGTCAGAGTTTAACCTCTGAACCTGGGTATCCAACCCAGAGTCACCACCCTGAGGTTGAACAATTGCCTGGCACACCAGGACTTTCTGGGGGGCACACCTACCCCCCACCAGGTCAGAGTTTAACCTCTGAACCCGGTTATCCAACCCAGAGTCAGCCCTCTGAGGTTGAACAATTGCCTGGCACGCCAGGACTTTCTGGGGGGCACACCTACCCCCCACCAGGTCAGAGTCTAACCTCTGAACCCGGTTATCCAACCCAGAGTCAGCACTCTGAGGTTGGACCACTGCCTGGTACACCAGGACTTTCTGGGGGGCACGCCTACCCCCCAACAGGTCAGAGCTTATCCCCTGAACCTGGTTAGCCAACCCAGAGTCACCACCCTGAGGTTGAACCATTGCCTGGCAGGCCAGGACTTCCAGGGAGGCACACCTACCTCCCACCAGGTCAGAGTTTAACCTCTGAGCCTGGTTCCCCAACCCAGGGTCACCACCCTGAGGTTGGGCAATTGCCTGGCACGCCAGGACTTTCTGGGGGACACACCTACCCCCCACCAGGTCAGAGTTTAACCTCTGAACCTGGTCATCCAACCCAGAGTCAACACCCTGAGGTTGGACAATTGCCTGGCACAGCAGGACTTCTTGGGAGGCACATCTACCTCCCACCAGGTCAGAGTTTAACCTCTGAACCTGGGTATCCAACCCAGAGTCACCATCCTGAGGTTGAATCTTTGCCTGGCATGCCAGGACTTCCTGGGGGGCACTCTCACCCCCCACAAGGGACACACCGTCCCCAAGGGCCACACAAGAGTCTGGTTGGCGCAGGTCTCCCGACCTCTGCCCATCCGGCAGAGTCTGGGTTTCCCCCAAACCAGAAACGGTTTCACCTGGGTCATTCCTGGGGGGCTCTGCTCTCAGAGCTGTCCCCTGACTCTCAAGGTCCTCCACTGGGGTCAGCAACCCCCTCTCAACCCTATGTCTGGACTTCTGCACCCCCTCACTAGGAGGGGTACTGCCAGACACCAGAACTGTTGGGATGCTGGCTACAGTCACCCCCCCAAGTTCTTCTGACACTGCAGGGCTTCCCTCAAAAGGTGGCCCTACGGTACAGGCTAGGCTTCCCTCCTGGTGTTCCCTCATGGAGCCCTCTAGGACCTGGGACCTACCTGGGACACTACAATCCTCTCCCACCACACTCGGTTGGGAACCACCTAGACCACTCCCTTCAGGAGCACCCCCAAATGCCTCTTCAGACTCTCTGGTACTCACCCAGAAGTCTGCCTCCATTGTAAGTTCCCTGGGGTCAGAGAACTCACACTCCACCTGGTGTTGGCGTAGCTCTGGAAAATAAGGACCAGACATATGCTCTCCATTAATTACATCACTCTGCCCTTCACATGTATTAACCACAGTACCCTTCACCCAACCACCCAGTAACTCAACCTTGGAAAAGCACTCTACTTCACCCTCCTGAGACTGGTGAGACAGTATCTGTCTGTCCCTGACACTCAACCCAAACTCTTCTGGGATGTCTCTATACTCTATATCCAGGACGTCCACCAGGGGGGAACCCTTTTCTCTGTCACTCTCTGCTAGAGTCAGTAAAGTGTCCCTCCCCCCAGTAGGAATATGACTCCCTGTGCCAGTTCCCCAATCCTTCTCAGGGACCCTGTGCATAACGGGAACTACCTCATACCCTTGAACTGCCTGGGGTGTGTCAACTCCCTTCTTCAAGTTGGGCACCACATCTCTGGGCTTGTGCCCTTCTTCAGCAGTACTAGATGCAAGATTTTTGCTGCCACCATCTGAACTGGACTCAGCCCTTCCGGCCTCCAGTTTCAGCTCTTTACAGCTCAGCTCTTGAGCTGCAATCTTTTCTTCTTCCAGGGCTAAGAGTCTTTTTGCCTCAACCTCTGCAAGATACTCCTCTAATTGTTGCTCCTGTCGCCTTTGACTTCGGAGCCATTCATGTATTTCTGGGTCACTGTCCAACTCTGAGTAGTCTTCCTCCTCATGTGCGTAGTCCTCCTCCTCATCTGAGGGGTACTTAGTCATTTGGTTTCTTGCTGCCTCTCTCTCTGCCCATCTTTCCTCCCCCCAGACTATGTAGTGATGGAGCATCTCCGCTTTAGTAGATCTCCTTGCTACAGGAAGGCCCCATTGTCTGCAAAGCTTCCTTAGGTCAGCCTTAGTGAGGTGGTCAGTACGAACAATGAATGAGTAGGTACACAATCCCATTTTGATAAGATCTTATCAGCAAAAACCAAAATCCAAAGTCCAAAATATCAATAGTATATCCAGGAGGACATCAGAGAACCAAGAGCCAAAAAAGATGAAAAATCAAGTTGACCTTCAACTGTGGGTAGGTAGTGAAATACTTAGCTACTGTATGTCACTGCACAAACACAAGTCCTATCCTCACCGCTGATCACCAATGTTAGAAATGGGGTTTTTGGTTGGCAGTTAGGTTGCCCTCTGTCCAAGCAAGAACCCTCACTCTAGTCAGGGTAAGTCACACACAATCCAAACTCAGCCTGTGCTCACCCTCCGGTAGCTTGGCACGAACAGTCAGGCTTAACTTAGAAGGCAATGTGTAAAGCATTTGTGCAATAAATCATACAACACCATAGCATAACACCACAAAAATACACCACACAGTATTTAGAAAAATATATAATATTTATCTGGGTATCTTTAGGTCAAAACGATCAAAGTTGCAATATGAATTTGTAAAGATATCACTGAAAAGTGATATAAAGTGTCTTAAGTCTTTAGAAAGTAAACAGAGTCTCTTTCAAACACAAAGTACCTGGTTTCTGGTGGAAAATCTCCTCAGAGGGCCACAAAGGAAGAGGTGCGTGGAAAAAGGGTGTGTGCGTCGATTTCTCCCCAGCACACACGGACTTGCGTCGTTATTTTCCACGCGGAGAAGTCGGGCGTTGTTTTCCGGCACGCGGACAGTCTCTTTCTGTGGGTCGCGGGGATTACCAGATGTCCCGGGTCTGTGCGTGGATTTTCCTGCTTGTTTTCCGGCTGCGCGTCGTTCTGCGGGGCTGCGCGTCGAAGTTTCGATCTCACGGCAGGCGTCGCGTCGATTTCTCCTGCGGAGTCGGGCGGCGTTGTCCTTGCGAGGCCGTGCGTCAAAGTTTTGATCTCACAGCAGGCGTCGCGTCGATTTCTCCTGCGGAGTCGGGCGGCGTTGTCCTTGCGAGGCCGTGCGTCAAAGTTTTGATCTCACGGCAGGCGTCGCGTCGATTTCTCCCGGGAAGTCGGGCGGTGTTGTCCTTGCGAGGCCGTGCGTCAAAGTTTCGGTCGTCCCGAAGGCGTCGCGTTGATCAGCGTCGGTGTGCGGCGTTTTTCTTGCAGCGGAACAAGCTGTGCGTCGAAAAGTTCGGCGCACGGAGCGTCCAAGAGGAAGAGTGAAGTCTTTTTGGTCCTGAGACTTCAGGGAACAGGAGGCAAGCTCTATCCAAGCCCTTGGAGAGCACTTTTACAGCCAGGCAAGAGTTCAGCAAGGCAGCAGGCCAACAGCAAGGCAGCAGTCCTTTGTAGAAAAGCAGACAGGTGAGTCCTTTGAGCAGCCAGGCAGTTCTTCTTGGCAGGATGTAGTTTCTGGTTCAGGTTTCTTCTCCAGCAAGTGTCTGATGAGGTAGGGCAGAGGCCCTGTTTTATACTAAGTTGTGCCTTTGAAGTGGGGGTGACTTCAAAGAGTCTCTAAGAAATGCACCAAGTTCCCTTTCAGCTCAATCCTGTCTGCCAGAGTCCCAGTAGGGGGTGTGGCAGTCCTTTGTGTGAGGGCAGGCCCTCCACCCTCCCAGCCCAGGAAGATCCATTCAAAATGCAGATGTATGCAAGTGAGGCTGAGTACCCTGTGTTTGGGGTGTGTCTGAGTGAATGCACAAGGAGCTGTCAACTAAACCTAGCCAGACGTGGATTGAAGGGCACAACAAGATTTTAGTGCAAAGAAATGCTCACTTTCTAAAAGTGGCATTTCTAGAATAGTAATATTAAATCCGACTTCACCAGTCAGCAGGATTTTGTATTACCATTCTGGCCATACTAAATATGACCTTCCTGCTCCTTTCAGATCAGCAGCTGCCACTTCAACAGTGTATGAGCGAAGCCCCAATGTTAGCCTATGAAAGGAGCAGGCCTCACAATAGTGTAAAAACTAATTTAGGAGTTTCACACTACCAGGACATATAACTACACAGGTACATGTCCTGCCTTTTACCTACAGCACCCTGCTCGAGGGGTTACCTAGGGCACACATTAGGGATGACTTATATGTAGTAAAAGGGGAGTTCTAGGCTTGGCAAGTACTTTTAAATGCCAAGTCGAGGTGGCAGTGAAACTGCACACACAGGCCTTGCAATGGCAGGCCTGAGACAGGGTTAAGGGGCTACTGAGGTGGGTGGCACAACCAGTGCTGCAGGCCCACTAGTAGCATTTAATCTACCTGCCCTAGGCACATGTAGTGCACTCTACCAGGGACTTACAAGTAAATTAAATAGTCAATCATGGATAAACCAATCAGTAGTACAATTTACCCAGAGAGCATATGCACTTTAGCACTGGTTAGCAGTGGTAAAGTGCCCAGAGGTCAAAAGCCAACAACAACAGGTCAGAAAAAATAGGAGGAAGGAGGCAAAAAGTTTGGGGATGTCCCTGTCAAAAAGCCAGGTCCAACACTCAGCCTTACCCACTTAAGCGTCTCAGTGTACCAATGTTGCAGGCCCAGAAGTATGTCCACCTTATAATGCATTTTTATGGAATTGTGAACGATTACCAATGCTAAATCTATGAATCAGTTACTCTTTGTGCTTTTTCCCACCCAAGCATGCCTAGTAATTCCCCTTCCATGGTTAATAGGCCTGTACGAGCAGTCACTTTTGACATCGCTTCTGTAAGTTCCCTCCATGGGATTGCAACTACTGGGCAGATCCAAAATATGTGTGCCATGTTGGCATTCGATGCACAGCATCTGGGACAAAGGTAGGGGGATCCAAACATTTTATGTAAGCTTGCAGGAGTGAGTTAAGCCCTATGGAGAATGTTATGCCGTATGTACTGAAATTTTGCATTTTAGATAGCTTCCGTGGATAGGTTAATATCCTATCCCATTCCTTGGGTGGCAGGTTGTACCCTATGTCCCTTTCCCAGCACCTCTGAGTTGGCAATCAGGGATCCTGGATGGTGTGTGCTAGTGCCCTAGTGAATCTTGCAATGAGCCTACGGTCACTGCCCACTGCACATGTACAAGAGTATGCTGCTCCGGCTCTGTGTCAGTAATGTTCCATAACTGACCCAGCTCTGCCACCAGTTTGCTGTGG
Source organism: Pleurodeles waltl (assembly GCF_031143425.1). NCBI lineage: Eukaryota > Metazoa > Chordata > Amphibia > Caudata > Salamandridae > Pleurodeles > Pleurodeles waltl. The sequence goes on along the minus strand of NC_090444.1, from coordinate 1,691,915,948 downwards.
GCCAGGAAACTCATATTCTTCCTGTAATTGATCATAGGAGATCAGTATGCCATCGCAGAACAAGTCTTCCAGGATTTCCACTCAGCCTCAACCCAAGTCGCCAAACCTTCCCTGCCTATTAGCTCACCGAATGGTTCCATATTATTTATTTGTATCGCGGGCAAATAGGGAGTGATGCATTGCATGAAGCATAGCCCTCTGGGGTAGTTTTCATGTGCTACGTGCATTAAATTGTTGGCTTTCCGGGGAGACTCGCTCGTGGGAGCAGCGATCCTCCAATTGCTGTCTCTGCCTAAGTTACTGATGATAAGTCCATCTCTTCAGTCTGACACCCTGCTAGCCACCGAGCAGGCCATTGTAGCTGCACCACTAAATAGCAATATTCAAAATTTAGGGCCCCTAAGCCTCCCTTGTTGAAATGCAGTGCAGCCTCGGTTCCATATGAAACTTTCCAGTGTGGCATGCAGTGCATGAGAGGTGGACAGCGGGATACGTACAGGGCTGTTCTGGCAAAAATACAGGAGTTGGGGGAGCATCACCTTTTTAGACAGGGACAATCTTCCTAGGACTTTAAGTTGCAGGGTGCTCCAGAAGGCCATTTGGGAATGAAGGGAGGATATAGCTCTGGTGAGGTTACCGTGTCTGAGGTCTTGTGTAATATGGTATATTCAAATAACTAAGTAACAGAGCGTATGAGGTTCCCAGTGCAGTGAGTGGTTGCCTACTGTCCGTTGTTGCGGAGGACAGTTAACACAATTTGGCCCAATTGACTCCCAGACCGAGACCATTTGGAACTTTGAGAAGATCTCTGTGTTCTCTGTGATTCCATCTTGGATGTCCTGGACATAGATAAGCGCACCATCCGTATATAGCAAGACTGCATGCGTTTCTTCATTCAGTCATATTCATCACTCCCGGCCCCGTTGTCAGAGCCACACTGCCAGCGACTCCATTGCTAGAGCAAACAGGAGTGCTGACAGGGGACATCCCAGATTGCTCCCCTGCTCATTGAGATGAGTTGGCTTATTTTTGCTCGGGCTATAGGATCTGTATAGAAGAGACTGATGAGACTCTGAAGCCCCATCTAGTCAGAGTGGAAAACAGACAACCATAATTCACCATATCAAATGCCTTTTTATGTCGAACACTAGGCAGACTGCGTATGGCCATTGGGGTGAGGCCAGATCCATCAGTATATGCAATCTTCGGATATTAAGTGTAGTTGATCTCCTGGGAATTACGCCATTTTGGTCTGGATATACCACACAAGACTTGTGTTTGGAACCAGGTGGAGCACTATGATTTTACTTAGGATTTTATAATCTGTTCACAGCATTCACAGAGGATGGTGTTAGAAATGGGGTCTTTGGTTGACAGTCAGGTTACCCCCTGTTGAAGCAAGGACCCTCACTCTAGTCAGGTTAAAAGAGAATCACCCTCAACTAACCCCTGCTTACCCCCTTGGTAGCTTGGCAGAGCAGTAGGCTCAACTTTAGAGTGGTAGGTGTAAAGTATTTGTACCAACACACACAGTAACTTCATGAAAACACTACAATATGACACAACACCAGTTTAGAACAATAGGAAATATTTATCTAAACAAAACAAGACCAAAACGACAAATATTCGAAATGCACAAGTCAAGTTATGAATTTTTAAAGATTAAACTAAAAAATAGCACTTAGAAACACAAAGGCCCGTATTTATACTTTTTGACGCTAAACTGCGCTAACGCAGTTTAGCGTCAAAAGTTTAGCGCCGTCTAACGCCATTCTGAAGCGGCATGCGGGCGCCGTATTTATTGAATGGCGTTAGTCGGCGCTAGCAGACCGGCGCTGCCTGGTGTGCGTGGCAAAAAACCACGTACACCAGGCAGCGCCGGCGTAGGGAAAAATGGCGTTAGGGCGTCTTAAAATGGGGCAAGTCAGGTTGAGGCAAATAAATCGCCTCCACCCGATTTGCGCCATTTTTTACGATGCCCAGACGCCATTTACATGACTCCTGTCTTAGTAAAGACAGGAGTCATGCCCCCTTGCCCAATGGCCATGCCCAGGGGACTTCTGTCCCCTGGGCATGGTCATTGGGCATTGTGGCATATAGGGGGGCACAAATCAGGCCCCCCTATGCCAAAAAAAAATTTTTTTAAAAAAATTTATACTTACCTGAACTTACCTGAATGTACCTGGGATGGGTCCCTCCATCCTTGGGTGTCCTCCTGGGGTGGGCAAGGGTGGCAGGGGGGGTCCCTGGGGGCATGGGAGGGCAGCTGTGGGCTCATTTTGAGCCCACAGGTCCCTTAACGCCTGCCCTGACCCAGGCGTTAAAAAGAGGCGCAAATGCGGGGTTTTTTGCCCCGCCCACTCCCTGGCGTGATTTTTGCCCTGGAGTATAAATACGACGCATTTGCGTCGCAGTCATTTTTTTAGACGGGAACGCCTATCTTGCATCTCATTAACGCAAGGAAGGCGTTCACGCAAAAAAATGACGCTCATTCATCATACTTTAGCGCTAGACGCATCTAACGCCAAAGTATAAATATGGCGTTAGTTTTGCACCGAATTTGCGTCGAAAAAAACGACGCAAATTTGGCGCAAACGGAGTATAAGTATGCCCCAAAATGCTTCGATGAGGTGTTAACACAGCATCATGATGGAGTCGTTCCCAACAAGCCGACACCAGCGAGTCGGGTAGACCCCCAAGTACAGTACCTTTGGTGAAGAGTGAAAACAATTTGATGCGTGAAGTCAGGGACTGCGGCGTCTGTGCGAAATGTTGAATCCGCGCAGTTCGAGCGGCGTCAGTCACAACGTGGTGCAGCGACTACCACGGAGTCGCGGACTTCAGTGGGGCTGCAGCAGCATCGGGCCTGTGAAGGTCGTTGCATTCACATCACAGAGTGGGTTGCAGGTGGCGTCACCAGATTCAGCAGCGGCGTTGGTCCGAAGTCGTTCAAAGTTGATTTCCTTGGATTTCCACAAGCTTTCCTTCCATGGGCCCAGGGACTGGATAGGGCACCACTTGTCAGAGCAGGAGTCTCTCCAGAGACTCCAGTTGCTGGCAGAGAGAAGTATTTGCTGTCCCTGAGACTTCAAACAACAGGAGGCAAGCTCTAAATCAAACCCTTGGAGATTTCTTCACAAGATGGAAGGCACACAAAGTCCAGTCTTTGCCCTCTTACTCTGGCAGAAGCAGCAATTGCAGGATAGCTCCACAAAGCACAGTCACAGGCAGGGCGGCACTTCTCCTCAGCTCTTCATCTCTTCTCCAGGCAGAGGTTCCTCTTGTTTCCAGAAGTGTTCTAAAGTCTGTGGTTTTGGGTGCCCTTCTTATACCTAATTTCTCCTTTGAAGTAGGCCTACTTCAAAGTAAAGCGCCATTTGAATGTGAAATCCTGCCTTGCCCAGGCCAGGTCCCAGACACTCACCAAAGGGGTCGGAGACTGCATTGTGTGAGGACAGGCACAGCCCTTTCAGGTGTAAGTGACCACTCCTCCCCTCCCTCCTAGCACAGATGGCTCATCAGGAAATGCAGACTACACCCCAGCTCCCCTTGTGTCACTGTCTAGTGTGAGGTGCAGCCAGCCCAACTGTCAAACTGACCCAGACAGGGAATCCACAAACAGGCAGAGTCACAGAAATGGTATAAGCAAGAAAATGCTCACTTTCTAAAAGTGGCTTTTTCAAACACACAATCTCAAAACCAAGTTCACTAAAAGATGTATTTTTAATTTGTGAGCTCAGAGACCCCAAACTCCACATGTCGATCCGCTCCCAAAGGGAATCTACACTTTAATCACATTTAAAGGTAGACCCCATGTTAACCTATGAGAGTGACAGGCCTTGCAAGAGTGAAAAACGAATTTAGCATTATTTCACTGTCAGGACATATAAAACATATTACTATATGTCCTATCTTAACCATGCACTGCACCCTGCCCTTGGGGCTACTTAGGGCCTACCTTAGGGGTGTATTACATGTAAGAAAAGGGAAGGGTTAGGCCTGGCAGTATGCACTGCCAGTATGCACTGACCTCTGATGACCAATTCAATGTGTCTGGAGGTGGCTGAGCCCCAATTATCTGTAAAATATAGTAATATGACCTCTTGCATCTCCTCTCTAAGGGCCTGATCCTCTATCATAGCTGACAGCAGCCTCCATGTGGGAACTGGCGGGCGTGGTGTCTTCCAATCAAAATTAATCTGAAGAGGATTATGATCGGAGAATGTTTTCCCTAGATATTCTTCAACTGGATATTAGAATGACAGACAATGTGGTCCAATCGCACATGCAGCTTATGTGGAGCTGAATAGTAGGAATATTTCCTGACCCCAGGGCTCAGGACTCATGAAGAGACCTGTGCGTGAGCCAATGTGTAAGACAAGTGGCAACCAGAGGGGCCGAAAGAGGAGGATATGAATGGTCTAGCTGCGGATCAAGGACACAGTTGAAATCTCCCCCAGTAATCGAGGGAATATGGGCCCATCAGGCAAGTATAGAGGAAAGATGTGCCAAAAAGGCTGGTTGCAGTGTATTTGGTTCATAAATGCTCCCCAGGGGAAGGGACTAGCATCAAGTCAGCCTTCCACTAGGACATAGCACCCCTCTGGGTCCACATCCTCAGATAAGCGTTGGAAGGGGACACCCGTATGGATCCAGATGAGCACTCCTCGTCTCGCAAAACCAGAATATATTGTGCTGAAACATTGACCCCGCCAACCCTTTTGCAAGCAACTCTCTTCACCTTTAGCAATAGGGGTTTCTTGGAGAAGCGATATCTGTGCTTCTCTTCTCCCAATATATTGTTTCTCAGCATGGCCCTTACGAGTTGGTTTCCATTCCACAAACATTCCAAGTTAGTACCCTGACCTTAGCCATTCTAGTTTGTGTAAGGGGGAACAGAGAGGGGACAGCAGGCCAGCACAGGGAAGGAGGAACCGAGAAGTACCCCCTAAGCTTGATTGCATGCATCTCTTCACAAGGTGAAGCACCATGGTGGGCTAGACCCATTTTCGCTATCTGATCTGTGTGAAAATAAACCAAATAAAACCCCCTCAACTCCGAACCCAGGGCGGCCTCAGAACAGATGGCTACCCAAAGAGTTAACCAATAAACCCATGATTGGGAAGCTCTAAATGGCTTTCACATACATAGGTTCCGTCTTTGCAGATAAGGTGGGGGGTGGTATGTGTCAACTCTTGAAGCCCGATCCAAATACTGAGGCATCCAAGAGCAGAACAAGGAAAAATGAACAGACCCATTTCTTTACTGTAAAAGAAAGTAAGAAATCAAAATCACAACCACAAGAGGGTGGTGGGTTGGGTGCAGCCATCCATAGCATCTGCATTCCAGCAATCTTGTGTCACAGACAGATTGCAGCCACTCAGTGTCGGGAAGGCATGCAGGGTGATTACTTGGCACCTGCTGCCACATATCTCAGTGGTGAGGTTCAGTCAGAAGTTGGATGTGGCACGATTGTGCTTATGTCTGAGTGTTTATATGATGTTAGCTGTCTGCAAGGTCACATCCGGGAGGACCAGAGATGCAACACTACCTGTTGATTCTCACGAGTTTGCCTCAGAACGAATGTCTTCAGAGTCTCTAATCATTGAGGAACATCGCTCAGCCCACCACGATGTGGTTGCAGACAGTACCTGGAACTAGTCCTCCTTTGCCTGCACCGTTGTGGGGGCTCCTCTGACTTGTGCGGTTCAGTGATCCTGGTTCTGATGTCTGTCCCCTCTTCCAGGTCTGTCCTTTCTCGCTAGTGGTGAGGCAGGGTTCCTGCGTCATACTGGCGCTGGTCCACCCAGTCCCAGGCATATGTGGGTTCAGTAAAAAAATAGCTGGTGTTGTTGGCCTTGATTTTTAGTTTAGCTGGAAATAACAGTGAATATTTTAGGCAAACTTGCTGTAGCTTCCTCTTCACTCCCAAGGAGGAGGCTTCATGGCTCTGTACTGCCACTGTGTAATCCGGGAAGAGGTATGTATGAGCATTTTCATACATGATTGGGCCAGATGATCGGGTTGCTTGGAGTATGGTTTCCTTGTCCCTGTAATTCATCACTCTAGCCACCACAGGCCTGGGGGCTCCCACTGGTGGCTAGCAGGCTGGGACACGATGGGCACGTGAGACCAAGAAGTATGGTGACAGTTTAGCGAGTGCCACAATCCGTACCAGCCAGGACTCGAAGAAATGCACAGTAGCAGGCTGGGACACGATGGGCACGTGGGACCAAGAAGTATGGTGACAGTTTAGTGAGTGCCACAATCCGTACCATGCAGGACTCGAAGAAATGCACTGTATCTGACACCTAAGCCAACAATGCAGATATTGTTTCTGCGGGACCGCCCTTTGGTGTCTTCTGCTCTGCTTTCAACTTCCTAAATTTTAGCAGCGAGGGACCGGAATTTTCTCTCCAGTTCTGATAGTCCGGGTCAGATATCTGTTTTAGCACTCTCTGTATTGTCAAAGTGAGCAGAGAGTTTTCTCTGGTCCTCCCTTAGCAGCCCCACTTCAATCGCTATTGCATCTACATGACAGTGCAGCTCCTGTCTAGTGTGAGAGATTGCTTCCAATACCTTGTTCAGCTTCACCTCTGTGAAAGACACTGGAGATTCGGTCGAACTTGTCTCTGTGTCAGGGCAGTCTGTGGCCTCCATGTTATGGCATCCCACAGGTTGGGGACCCATACCACCGCACCCCCTCATATTCCAGCAGAGGTTGCCCAACTGGAGCCAGGAAATCGCACTCGAGCTACGGCACCTCAGCCGTGGCTATTCTGTCGCAGTGGTACTCTCCATCTCGGGGTGTCCGGATAAAAGGGCAGCTCTTGTAGTCTAGGTGGAATCACTGCTACTAGTAAGGAGGCCAACACAAACCTTATGCTCCTCACGTGCTCTGGAGTCAGCTGTCACACTCTCAGCAGACAGATTGTGAACTATTTCCGAGGAAGGAGTGCTGTAGACCATGCTGCCTGGAGGTATCTGACCAAGACCATGGCGGGATACGCCTCTCCCCTCACGCCTCTACATAGCAAGACAGAAAGGGGACACAAGCAGTCCAGTCTCTTTCAGAACCTATCTCCGTGGCTCTGAAGGGGGGGAATATTGGTAGGACTGCTTGGGCCGTCAACATGACCAGTTGGTTGATCCTCAGCGATTCTCACTGGAGGCTTCTCTGGGCTGTCCGTGTGGAAGCCTTCTACTCAATCATCAAGTGTCACACCTTCGGGCCCATTGTGGGAGTCAACAAAATCAGCCAGGGGCTTGTGATAGGGCTGCAGCCACGTGCTACTCCTGGACCCCTATTTGGGCCCTGGGGTGCTTGGAGACAGCAACAACGCTCAATCTGTCCTCAGGTGTGAGGGTCGGACCGTCTGTCAGACACAGACCAGCGGGGAATGTGCTAGGGATCTCCTACCACGTGTGTGGCCAACCATATAGTCACTGCTCTTGGGGAGAGTAGATGGGCCACTTGGGAGTTGCCAGTCCAGGTTTGCCTCTTACACCCTCCAACCTTAGGCGAGGATACACGGGCCCCTCGCCTTAGTTGAACATGACGCTCACCTGAACACTGGGAGCTGTTCAGAAGTCCTCCAGGCCACTGCTGTGTTTTTTCTTTGGTGCTACACCAGCACCAATCAGTGATGGAGAGTTGTGCAGTGCAGCCCCTGGGATATTCAGGCTACTAAGTGGGGCTCCCTGTAAAGTCTCTGTTCAGCACCGCCTTGGCCTCATGGTCCTCTGATTCAGGTTGTGGGCCACAGGAATGTCCAGGGTTGGGTCGACCCACCGTTAGGGCCCCTGCTCTGTCCTCCAGGGGCCTCTTACAGCTGCTCACCATGGAGCTGTTAGTCTGGGACTATGCCTCCTCAATAGTGCTTCAGGAAGCACATTTGCGACTCCATGCCCTGCACTGCTTCATCTTCAGGCTGTGGCAGCATGGACCACTGAGATTGTTGACAGATCCTGGGTCTTGAGCATGGAGCGAGGCTAAGACACACACGTCCCCCATCTTTCCCAGGCTGACCACACCCCCTTTAGACAGAAGCAAACATCAAGTCGAGGTGAGATTCCCATGTATTATAAGACAAAAACATTTTGTGGTTATGCCTCTACATTACAATATGAGGTAATGGATTTCTTGCTCATCTAAACTAAAAAATGTATTGTTCATATGAAACATTCTATGGAAATTAAACCAGACTTTTTAATACATTATTATATTTTATGAACATTATGCCTATATGAAGGTCAAAATGTAACAGGGCACCTTCCAGCACAAAACCAATCTTTAGAGGTGTTTGCTTCTTTTTAATTGTGGTGCAAAGTGCAGCACACTTAGAAAGAAGAAACAATGAGTTGAAATAAGGATATTTCCCCTCTTTGAACCTCTGGTGAGAAAGCACACAATTCTGATGCATTCCCAGGGCTACCAGTGTTGGTAAATCCGTAAATGGGTCAGAATAAATGTATGGATGCAGGAGAATACCCACAGTCCTGCCATGTAACGCCCCCAACATGCAGTGTAATGGAAGGTAGCGACTTGTGATGCCTTGCAGTGTACAGATTTACCAATCCACGCATGGCCACGCAGGGTGGCCTTGTGTGGCTTGGGAGTGCTCATTCTAGGTTTTGCATCTCCCTGGGGCCCCTTCCATGGCACAAATGCGACAAAAACATTGATAAATCTGGGCCTTACTTGATAGGCACTACTAGGGTTGTGAGGCCAGTAAAACGGCCATGATGGTGCCTGCTTCCTGCTTTAAAAAGGCATTTTGCTACATAACACAACTAAAAATGGCAAGGAAAGATTGTGCGGGATTCATTTAGCACCAATTTAGATAAAATATTATATACATCTGCATTCTACTCTCAGATGCTTCTTACAAAGTGTACACTATGTATTATTTATTTCTTAAAGGTACAAAAGCACCTCTCTGTCTTATTTTCTGTTCTGCTGCCCGAAATAAAGGTAGCTTGTTATGAAAACAGTCTTCACAAAAACCTAATCTATAGTGTGGCAGGTACCCCATTAATATATGTATGGGATCTTTTGGACATGCTAAGGCCATCATTCAGAGTTTTGTGCTAAATCTGCTATATGGCAAAGATGAAGTAATGATGTTATACAGGTCCTGGTGTGAAGCATTTTTCAATGCATAACTGGAGAATTCCTTGTTGACTGTTTTTACCATTCTGACCAAGTTTGTTTGTGGTCAGTTACAGCTAGCTGGTTGCTTGTGGTACACTAGCATCAACGCTTTGATGTAATAACACCATATTTCTAATGCAGATTTTTAGCTGAATATAATTAATATGAGCTAATCTGGCTGATAATGCATGTTTATAACATTGTTGTTCACTTTAGATGATGGCCCATAAATAACAGTGACTATCTTGTTTGGAGTGGAGTGGTAAGGGAAAACGTCCAATTCATTGGGCTGACTGTGAGCTAGGCTCTTTTAATGGCTGATGCATGAGTAAACACGGTGGAATATATATTGGTGGTCAGAACTGGCACTGTGTAGCTTAGAAATATTTCTGAGGGAAAAGGCAATGGTATGCTGTACAGTAGTGGGTGTACAGAAAGGAGGAGTACAACATATGGGGGGTCATTCTGACCCTGGCGGTAATTACCGCCATGGCGGAGGTCGGCGGTAGCACCGCCAACAGGCTGGCGGTGCACCGCTGGGCATTCTGACCGCGGCGGTTCAGCCGCGGCCAGAAACGGAAAGTCGGCGGTGTACCGCCGACTTCCCGCTGCCCTTGAGAATCCTCCATGGCGGCGGAGCGCGCTCCGCCGCCATGGGGATTCTGACACCCCCTACCGCCATCCGGTTCCTGGCGGTTCTGCCGCCAGGAACAGGATGGCGGTAGGGGGTGCCGCGGGGCCCCTGGGGGCCCCTGCAGTGCCCATGCCAATGGCATGGGCACTGCAGGGGCCCCCATAAGAGGGCCCCACGAAGAATTTCAGTGTCTGCTTTGCAGGCACTGAAATTCGCGACGGGTGCAACTGCACCCGTCGCACCTTCCCACTCCGCCGGCTCCATTCTGAGCCAGCGTCCTCGTGGGAAGGGTGTTTCCCGCTGGGCTGGCGGGCAGACTTTCGGCGGTCGCCCGCCGGCCCAGTGGGAAAGCCAGAATGACCGCCGCGGTCTTTTGACCGCGGAGCGGTCTTTCGGCGGGAACCTCTTGGCGGGCGGCGACCGCCGTCCGCCGCGGTCAGAATCACCCCCATGGTCTTTGACAAACAGTACCGGGAAAAAGGGCCTGATTTAGAGTTTGACAGATGGGGTTACTCCGTCACAAACATGACGGATATCCTGTCCACCATATTACGATGCTACTGTATCCTATGAACATCGTAATAGGGCGGATGAGATATCCATCACATTTGTGACGGAGTAACCCATTCGTCAAACTCTAAATCAGGCCCAGAGTGACAGAAAGGAAAGGGAATTGCATGAAAGGCACACAAGGTCTCAGGAGCGTTACTGCCAGAGCTGCCTACTATGAAGCTGGGGAACCAGGCTCGATTCTTAGCGTTGGCTCAGCATCCTGTGATTCTGGGCAAATCACTTAGGCCCTCATCCTGACCTTGGCGGGCGGCGGAGGCCGCCCGCCAAAGTCCCGCCGTCAGGTTACCGTTCCGCGGTCGAAAGACCGCGGCGGTAATTCTGACATTCCCGCTGGGCTGGCGGGCGGCCGCCTTCAGGCCGCCCGCCAGCCCAGCAGGAAAGAGGCTTCCACGATGAAGCCGGCTCGGAATCGAGCCGGCGGAGTGGAAGCTGTGCGACGGGTGCAGTTGCACCCGTCGCCTATTTCACTGTCTGCACAGCAGACAGTGAAATACATTTAGGGACCCTCTTACGGGGGCCCCTGCAGTGCCCATGCCAGTGGCATGGGCACTGCAGGGGCCCCCAGGGGCCCCGCGACCCCCCCTACCGCCATCCGGTTCCCGGCGGGCGGACCGCCGGGAACTGGATGGCGGTAGGGGGGGTCGGAATCCCCTCGGCGGCGCAGCAAGCTGCTCCGCCTTGGAGGATTCCAACGGGCAGCGGAAAACCGGCGGGAGACCGCCGGTTTTCCTGCACTGACCGCGGCCAAAGCGCCGCGGTCAGAATGCCCTGCGGGGCACCGCCGGTCTGTCGGCGGTGCTCCCGCCGACCCTGGCCCCGGCGGTCTAAGACCGCCGGGGTTAGAATCACCCCCTTAATCTCCTGTGAATAAAAAAAAAAGACAAATTACTTTCTTTTCAATACAATACGAATTCTGTACATTGGATTGAACATTTCATCAATTCTAACACTACCTTTGTTGTCTACTGTGTCATATGCATATGTGGGCTCATATATGTAGGAAGCACTATTAGGCCTCTGAAGGAAAGGATACAAGAACATGATAGGGCCATCCGTTCCAACAGTGCAAACTATCCCTTTGCAACATATTTCAATAGCATACATGGCCAAAGGGAAGTTCTTGGTATTACTGCACACAGTATTGATTCTATAAGTAGCCTCCCCAGGGGGGGTAACAGCACCGCATTTCTAAGATGTCTAGAATGTAGTTGGATTATAAAACTGAGGGCTGTGGAAAAAGGCCTTAGTACTGATAAGGACCTTCATGTATTTTTATAATTCATATTCACACTGGCAGTTTTCTCACTACATGCATGATCACATCAGTCATAAGTTGTGTATATGTTTGATGATTCTGTTATACCACCCCATTTGCTGATATGTTATATCCTACATACATGCAATTTCTGCTTACTTATTATTTTTTATTTGTTTACTATGGCTATGCTGTTTGGTCATTTCACTTTGTTTTCCCTCTCTCTTTTTCCTGCATATATTATGTACTGTTTCTTTGTCCTTTTATTGCACTCATTATGTGTGTCTGTACGTTGTGACTTTTGATAATCATTTAACTGTCAATATCTTTGTGCAACATTTGCTACTTACTGACTTCTAGTAAATGCTGGATTAGGATTAGGGATACATGGATTGATGTTCATTTAAATGGTCTCAATGTTGTTATATTCTACAATTGTTTAACCATTATGATTTTAGTTAGATTATTTTACAAAATTATTTTTCCTTCTATTCCTGTTTGTTTCCCCAATCTCTGTTGTTATTGTTTTTGTTACTGTTTCTTGCTACTATGTTTTATTTTCCACAATTTTCGTTTTTTTCACTTCAATAACCCTTCCAATATGGCACCCTTAGTTCATTTCTATCGGGGCCTTTTATTCCCAACCGTTTGTCCTCTTTCTACTTCAACTACACATCACTGTAAGATGGGATCTGCCTGCCTACTTCGCGTTAGGCGCTGTTTGAACGTCGGACCACTCGGACCTATTTTACAGAAAACGGGAAAGCAGGCTGCCCCGTTTTCTTTCGATTTCAATTACCTAGGTGTTTTGTTGGCCCTGCCGACTTACTGAATCTAGTTGCCATTGTTAAATATATGTATGGAACCAAAGGGCTTCATTTTGCGGTTTTAACTTCTTCACCACGTCCCCTCTGTGTTCCCATACAAGTCTGTTTGTTATTCAGGCTGTTGCACATTTTGTCAACATTTATTATATATTTTTTGGGCTAACATTACTACCAGCCCATAGATACCGTTTTTCATTTATCGTATTTCACTTTTCTGGGCATTGTTTTTCTTTGTAGTTTACGCCGGCTCCGCGGCACCTAGATTATACTCTGGGCCAGTTTTGCCCCTTTTTTCTTCTTTTGAACATCAGCCATACTATTCTTTAATATTAATGGTAAGCTTTCTTTTACCTATTTCTTAGTTCCTCTCGGGCTTATCATGGCCTTTCTCTATTTAACCATGCTGTGACCTACTCGATGCCCTGAGTTATTTCCGGACTCACCATGTTACAGTGATTTGTTGATTCATCTCCACCTGTGAATGTGACAATTCTTTATTGAATATCATGACAATTCAGTCTCCACATATATGAATACATCTTTACTCATTATATCTCGGTATGTTGCATTTTTTGTTTTTTATTATTACTTTCAGTTGCTCCCACCTTTCACGTTAGCAATATACGTGAAGTATTGGCAGCATAGCACATGATTGGCTTCAGTTTGTTTGTGCTTTATATTTTTTTTTACACTTACCACGGTGTGTTAGTCTGTGTGCCTTATGTACATTTTTTGTCTTAAATTACTTGTTGCACATTGTTTCAGTAATTTTCGACACAAAGTCGGGCTTCTGTGCATGATGTTTTTTTCTTATTCACTCATCTGACTCATCCCTTTCCTCTTCTCACCGCCTCTTGTTTTTCCTTCATACTTCCACCATGTCCCAGCTTTATGCACTTCAATGCAGTTTACTTTGTTTATACCATTACATCTGGTTTTCGATCTTTGATTTACAGCCTTGAAAAAGTCCTTTGGACGAAACACGTGTTGGCTGTTTGATGCACTGTGTCTACTTTCCAGAAATAAAGGTTTCTCATTGGAAGAAGAAAAATTTCTTCATGAACTTTGGACTTTTTTTAACTATTTATCGATATTACTATGGACCATTTCTTGGAGTGCCCTGGTATTTCCTTGGTTAGTTTTTTAGCACACTTCATAACTCTGTTATGATCAGTGCATTGGACACCTGGGTGGTTGGGTGTCATACCGGATCTGGCCCCCTAACATTGAATTTCGATATTTTGGACTGATTAGCCATTCATCCTTCACGGATGTGCAGACTCTATAGCATCAACCACTGTTCTTTTATCTTTGTAGTGTTGTCTTCATGACCATAGTTTATGCTTGATTACATGATGCTCCCATGGTTTTATTTCTTTGAGAATCCCCCCATTTCAAGGTCTCTGCCAGCTGTCTGTCTGGCACAGCAAGATCACCCATGGGTAACTGAGGCCAAAGTAAGTCTGACTCTGCTTTGAGGAACCATATGACCCGGAACTTCACCTGGCCCAGAGTGGCCAATCGTCAAGCTGGGCAGAAGCAGGTAGCAAAGACAAGCACTGGTCACCAAAGAGTACACTAACAACATTATTGTAGCCACAGTTCAAAGTAACATTTCATGCACATGAATTACTAACTGTATCTCACTGTATGTTGCACAAAATAGACAGAACCCAGGGCAGCTCTCCATTGTACGATGGTTACACCAAAATAAGAATGGTCCGATGACACTGGATATATGGTGGGGCATGAGGTGTGGCCGCCAGATGAAAAAATAGAATATGAAAATACTCTAAATGATTTTCTTTTGCAGCCTTTGTTGTGAATTTAAAGTCAGTCAAATGTAGGCGTAATTTAGACAAGCAATAACTATCTTACAAACTAACTCTAAATCTTTATATGAAGCATATGTATCTTGAGCGTTTTATAACTTGACTTTTAGTGACACTTTCTGTAATTTAGGAGTGGAAAAAAGTAAAAAGCCCAGGAAAATGTCTTTCTGCATACCACAGAGATATAAACTTAATTTGCTGGCACCTTTTCTTTTGTTTCCAAATTTTTCAAAATACTTGCCCACCATTGGAATTACAAATGTGCTCACTGCCTTTTAATCTTGAAGTACTAGGAGAACAAATATTATGAGTAGGGTTGTGAAACCACACTCATCTAACATTACCCTTGTTTAAACAGCTATGTGTTCCTCTGAGAGTGACACATCTTCTTAGCTCCTATCAGAAAAATCTATTTCAACAAAGGCAAAGCCAGCCCTGGGTTATACTGTGTTTGTCGACTTTTGGCTATAGTAGCAGTGTTTTACTTTAAGCCATTTTGGGCATGCACAGAAGGTACATGAACCCAGTAAGCTATCATGACATTAATTACCTCTCAATTGCTAACTAGAAGTCTGATCACGGTAGTACTATAAAAACTTGGTACATTTATGTAGCCTGCACCATTAAACTGGTTTCTTTCTTCTGCTTTCACAGCGTGGGTCGGTATAAGGTAGATGGCACAGTTACAGAACCTACATTACACATTTGCCAAATTCATATTGATATGTAAAAAGCAGAATTTGTGCTTTTAGAGTCTGGATTTAATAAAACCAGGTTCTGCAGAAGTTTACTAACAGAGATATCAGTTAGGACTACATAATTTCCACCTGTGCCCACATTACATATAGGGTGCACTGTCCTTGTTTGCACCAAGGCGCACCATTAGCAGGTGCACCTGGTTCAAACATGGACAGTGAGCTCTATTACAGTTAATGTGCTGGCCCAGGGCAGTTGCGAACTTGCGGTGCTCTCTGGGCACCACATTCAGTAAAATAATGAGCGGCTTCTTTAAAGCTGCTCTGTGTTACTCTGTGCAGGCAGCAACCTGCCTACAATTTAAAGAGGGACAGCGATCCCCTTACAGGTGGATGCTGTGAGGGACTGCACCCACCTGCAGGGGGAAGTCAGGGGTGGGTCAATGGCACCCCTTTTACCTCTCCAGAGGAATACCCTCAGGGGTTGTAGGGACAGTTTGCCACCTTTTTATAGTGCACTTTTAGCATACCTACTAAGGGCATATTTGCCTCTACGCCCGCATCTGTAATGGAGCACGGACACAGAGGCAAAGTGATTCTCTTAATTGCATAGGACTATGCCCCCTTGCAAATGAGGGAGCACCCTCTGAAGGTAGCACTCGTGCTACATATGCACCTGTGCTCTTATTATTACAGACCGGGCTGCACAAGCTTTGGTAGTTCTTTCTGTAACACCATAGAGTACCAACAGCACTAACAGCGGCTGCCCCCCCCTTTGCACCCCTGGGTACTATGTGTGGTATGACCTCAAGTGTGCAAAAGTTCCACAGTTGTAACCAATACCTAGTGGGAAATTCGTATTAGAGTGCCAGGCAATTGGCCTTCCAAATGTGATGCATCATGCCCATGATGCCACAACTTTGGTGGTATTCACAAATATTTATATTGTTCCCTTGTACTAATATGCACTTCTAAACTTATATCTAAATCAGATCCTCAAGGATGTTGAGATTTGCCAAAAAATTGCTAAATTAACACTTAAAAAAAAAAAAAAGATAGTGCTTTCAAAACAATTGCCGTCCTTTTATTGTTTTTCTTTTCCTTTGTATGGCATCTCCACAATTGCAACCTGAGGGACCTGCTCCTTTCCACTCTCTTGGAGCCTGCTTCAACCTGCCACCATCCTGAGCCCATACCAGAAATACCTTATCTAAGAAAGTGAGTGCTAGAGCTTTGGATTGACATAGCAATTATGTAAGAGTCCAAGCCATTATTGGCTTCTTCTTCACACTGTTCTGCAATCTTGCCCCATGATAAGTTCATCTGCTCCTGCTGGCCTTCTCTATCCCCATCGACAACTTGCACCACTGTGTGCCCTGCCTCCATGCTGAGCACTTCACGCCCACTGACCCCTGCAGGCCTACTGGCAACTTGCCTCTCATTTCCTGCCACTCTTGCCTTAATCAGTGCTTGAGCCCCTGCCCTCTGGCCGAGGTCCCCATCAGCATCTTGCTCAAAGAGCCACCATATTTCATGGTGGTAAAGAGGAAGAAACGCCTAAATATGGAAACATTTCCCATGTAAACAAAAAAATGAAATACGATACATCCATATTTTACTAATACCTTAACCCTGCAACTGCAAAAATCCCACAAGGCAGACAATCCACACTCCTAGGGTTAGGCAACTCAGGTACTTGTCAGGAAAGGTAAAAGAAAAAGCCGTGAATCAAGTATGTCTGAGGACTTTGTGAATCTGGCTTGAGGGTTCTAGGTCTGAACACGAGTAAGCACATGCCTATGCATGCTGTGATTTTGAAAGAACTAAGGTAAAAATAATTAGAATCTCAATTGTTTTTGGTTATGGATTAAGGGCCAGATGTATCATCCGATTTTGCACTCGCAAACAGCGAAATCGGCCGTTTGCGAGTGCAAAATCGGGGTCTGCAATGCATCAAATGCATTCGCAGACCAAATACTGAAAATCGCAAAAATTGCGTTTTTCTGCGTTGCGACCTGGATTTTGCGAATAGCAATTTGCGATTCGCTAAATCCAGGTCGCAAAGCAATTCTGCAAAAAATCGCAAATTGCGATTTTTCGCAGAATGGTATTTTGCAAGTGCAAAATACCATGTCCAGCAACCAGGTGGTAACCTGGTGCAAAATTAAAAAATGCAGTAAAACTGCATTTTTAAATTTGGAATGTAAAGCACACATGCCCTTTTGGCATGTGTGTCCTTCACATGTCTCAAAAAAAAAAATGGGGTGCAGGAGAGGGGGCCTTAGGCCCCCAGCACCCTGGCCCTTTGCTTTTCTCAAATTGCGATTTCTGTTTCAGAAATCGCAATTTGCGAAAATGCAAAAAATTTGCAGCTATGGGCCAACAGGCCCATAGCTGCGAATGGGGCCTGTATCGCAATTTGCGATTCGGTAATTGCATTTGCGATTTTTAAGAAATTGCAATTACCGAATCGCAAATGTGATACATGGCCCTTTGCGATTCGGTAATTGCGATTTCTTAAAAATCGCAATTACCGATTCGCACTGGGCCAGATTCATACATCTGGCCCTTAAGTGTCTTTGCAGCAAGTGCGTGAACCCACTGACTGTCATACCATTTACTGGCACTCAATTGCTGTTTTAGAGTCCACTCAGGATCCTCCCATCCTGACTGGCTAGGAAACAGACTGTCACAATACAAACATGTCTCTTTACATTGGTAAGTGACTTGAGGGTCATAATGGTTATCCAACAACTCACTTGTCAGAGAAACGTGGTTAAAACAGTTCAAGACACGGTTTTTGAAAAACACACCTTTTAAACCAAGGCTCACAATCTATATGGTATTAACAAATCACTATCACAAATACATAAAATAGTTGATGCACACAATTACAATACGGATTTAGGATGGGACAGTTAGATTTGACTTCTTCGTAGGGCAGATGGCCTTCCTCTTAACTATTACATTTGAAGGTACCAGCTCATGATAAGGTGCAGACTCCCTGGCAAAGTCCTTGTCCACACGTATGTTGCATGAGATGCAATAGACCACAAAAAATTGCTCTGTTCGCCCTGGTCTCTCTACTAAAAGGGCGGACCTGGCTGCAATCTCAAGCCCTGCTCCACGTGACTGAGTGTTATCAAGAGCAGATCTCTGGGTAACTGTGAATAATCAAAATATTTGGGCTTCCAATATTAGTTAAGAATAAAGTTTGAGATACTCTGTATTTTGGTATGAAGAACTCTGAATTTCACCAAGAGCAGAGCCTGAGTGACTAAGTTTGTTCAAGATCACAGCTCTGTTTATTAATGCTTTGGACAATCAAAATGCAGTTATTTTGTGTATTGTTAAACCCTTCATAGCCAGAGTTTCTATTTACTTGTACACCATAAGGTCAGCCAGTTATTAAAGAACACAGCTGAGAGTAAATGCATCTGGTTAGTGTCGCGAGCTTAGATCTCCCATGCGTCTGGATTTTTATAAAGTGTTATGTTAACAGAAATTTGTAGCGCACACATACACCAGAAGTCTCTTGACGCTAGAGTAGAAAAAACAGAAAGCAGAAGTGAGTACTGTAAGCACGCTCAAATATAACTGATAGGCTTGCTTAAAATTCCAGTTCTTTAAGCCTTTCTTAAAAATGAAAAATTCGGTACACAAACTTAAAAAAGAGAAAGAGAATTCCAAACTAAAGGAGCTTGGACAAAAAGGACTCTGCGTGCTTAGAGCAAAGCGCTGAGTGACTAGTTATTACCAAAAAAAGTGTAATTAGTGACTCTTGCAATTACATGTGATACAGCTCAGAGAAATGGGTCTTTGAGAGTGTGGGTCCGGTCATTGTCAGGTCTACAGTCATAAGAAATTCTAGTTTTTTTTAAGGTTAACGTTTAATTTTTTTCTCTTAGCAAAAACAGTAATGGAACATCACGCATAAATTGTATCTGAACCCACATGGCTAAAACTAACAATCAGTATTTAAGAAACTTTATTGAGCAACATCACAGAAAAAATAAGCCTTAATTGTTATGCATCATGGCCTGATGAGATTTATGTTGCAAAGAATTCCAAAAAATGTCCTCATTTTAGCAGGTAAATAGAATGTGGATGCAATTATACCACACAGCATCTTGAAGTAAAGTTTTGTGATTAGCCATGCATGCATGATCTGGGAACGATATTCTGAGGAACAGTGATTGAGGTATTCAGAGAGGCATTTTGCTGTGTCTTCCTACTTTTTGTAATAATATCTGATTGGAAATTAGCATTTAAGATAGCATAGCAATGGTTTTATTTCTGCTTTTCTCGCTGAGTTTGAACCAGAACAGGTATCTTGTTGGCCATTATCGTTTCCTTACATTCATTTTTGTGATCAGCATCATTTTATTGATAGCTCAATGTTTCAGAGTGACGAAGAGCGGGTGTTTAATGCATTCACGGTTCTGAGTACAGCATGTAGACGATGGCCATAAACATGCATTGAGAGCTGCATAAACTATAATATGTAGGCGATAGTTAAAAGTGTGAAATAGTAGGGGGGGTACACAAGGTTTCTATCAGACCACAAGACGTTGTGAAGAGCAGTTATGGCCTGACCCTTGCAAAAGGGAGGCTCTAAGGCAGTTCTCCAGTGATTGATGCTTGTTATTTATTAGCATCTGAACAGCATTCCAACAGATAATGTGCTCACTGTAAGCGACCAAACACAATCATACTACTTTTTACCAGTATATTTAGCAATATAGGCGTTAATTTGCACTAAAGGTACATGTAAAAAAATAAAAGCATTTGAGAGGCCTCCACTCTCTGGTCGTAGAGGCTCTGCTGATAGGTGATCCTTACGTGTTCAACAACAAAGTGATTTTTCTGACCTCCATGACATGAGTGAGCGGATACTGCTGGCGAGCATACTAGTCTGTTCACCATCACTGCACTGCATAGTACTCTTGCCCAAATGTCTGCCCCTCTGCAACCTATAAACAGGGGTGGCTCCTCCTCTGGGGCGTAAGAGAGTTGCCCCCCATAGTGGAGGAGCCAGTGGCTTAATGAAAAAAAATAAAGTCTTATTCAAAGACCACTGGGCCTGTGGCTGCTCCGTGGGTTATGTAGTGTGGCCTGTGGGGATGGGGCTATGTATTGCTGCAGGGATGGCCAATCTGGGTGATTGGCAATACCAGTAGTGCAAAGGCCAGTACGCATGTCGGATTGGACAGTTCTCTTTCTGTGGCCAATCAAATCAAATCAGTGCTCTGTTTAGGAGCCGGGGGTACAGAGCACATCCCCACTGATTTCTTTGGAAGTGCTGCGTTCACCTGTCAACAAGCATGGCTTCCTTCAGACCCAGCCCACATGCTCACTTCCCACTGGGGGCTGTTTGGAGCATATTTCAAGCTCAGACCAGTGCATCTCATTCTACTGAGCACAATCTCCTTCACCAATTTTTCCAGTTTGGAGGGTTTTGAGCAGCTCTTCTTTCCATTTCTTCATATATAGACCATTCTCAGCCACTCTGTTCCTGAAGTTTGTCACCAGGGACCCTTTCCTTCAGCAACTGCATCACCTTTCTTAATGTCTAAGTACGATCTCCTGAGTATTGCCTATGCCTTGTACTGGCTCACTTTTCTTTTTATTAATCTCACTCTGATCACTCTTTCGCTATTATTGTTTCAGGTCTCTCTCAAGCTTGTTGCATCATCCTGACTCCTTACGATGATCCTACCATTTTTATTAGGATCGAAACCCAGTCAACTTCAAAAACATGGACCCTATACAATTACTGAGAATTTGATGTAAAAGGCTGTGCTGTTCTTGTGTTTGTTGATACACTTGGTAATCATGATTTATCATTTGAGTGTATCACCTCTAATGAGAGCACCGAGCATGCTTATTTTGTACCAATATTCACTGTGCCACTATATGTCTTTTCATAAACACCTTTGAATAAATTGTATTTTCCTTTTTGTTTTTTACATCTAAAGTATTGTTACCAGAGACCACTGTATTTTTTTGTTATAGTTATTACTCCCAGTTTCCAGTGATCCTTGGGTCTCCCTTGTTGAAATACTATTAAGTTTTGATTTGGAGCAGGTTGGAATGTCAAGTTTGGGCTGTAATGAAATGTGATTTAAAATTCCTTTTGATAGTAAAGTCAGATTTTAGATTGCAATTTTGAAAATGCCACTTTTAAAAAGTTGTCATTTTCCTGCCATAAGATTTCTGAGGCCTTCTAGAAGTTTCTAGCTTCCTGGACCTATGAATTGCTCCCCTAAATTGAATGTGTATTTCGGCCCAGATAGTAACAGTAGGGCAAGGGTGCAGCTGGGAGAGGGCCATTCTGCCAGATGTTCCCTGTCCCACTTATATTTCAAAGAGCTGCCTCCAGCACACTTACAAAGGAACTTGTCACCCTAAACCTGTTGGAGCTTGGGCAGGGGAAGAAAGGGGAAGGAACAAACTTTCCACAGCCAGTTGTGGGGGTGGACTAGAAGTTTCCTCCACTTCTGTCAGAAGCCTGCATACATTCACCAACCTGTTAACTAGGACAAGCAGGAGCAACTGCATGAAGACAGTCCGTCCACCCCCCTTGGAACAGATAGTACTGTTTGCCAAGGAGCCCACCCAAGGACATGGGAGTGTTGATAAAATAGCACAAGACAGCCTACTGTAGTGATCTGCGATCAGTACCTCTGTATGTCACCTGGTGCGTCACCGAAGATTATGTGTGCTCTGGATGGACCTGGTATGCCCTGATATCTGTATGGAGGGAGATTGAGGATATGGTATAAGTAGACATACAACGCTCTCTCAATCACCTCATTCAGTCTTCTCATACTTGCTCACACATGTGGTTAGTAAAGCACTCACAATTAGTGGTTGGCTCTATAGCAGGATTGCAGATACCAAGGAGTCTGGATTATGCACACCTTCTAAATTCAGAGCTTCGCAAAAGGCATGAAACCTGGATGCTCAGAGTATTGGAAGGTTCCACTTGAGGTTTGCACCACTTCGATGCCATGGCTTATAGTCAGTTGTGCAATATTCAGTCAGCTATGCACATAACCTTCCACAACGTTCATTCAGTCCTGCCTTGAGTGCAATCATAAATCAAATGTAATACTTGAGTCATGCATGCTCTATGGTCAAAGTGCTATGCTGCCTGTGTGTATTCTAGCCATGCACAATGGTAATTTAAGAGTCAAGTAAGCCTTGTAGTCCTTGGGCCAAAGTCTACTGAAATGCAGGAAAAATATGAATCAAAGGTATTTTTTGGTATTCCTAGGCCTAAAGTCTATGTTCTCCTAACATCAAGATAAACTCTGACATGCATTGGGAAAGGGCTGAGCTAAGAGCCCAGCACATGGCCTTAAAGCTTTGTTCTGTATGAACGCATGCATTTGCTACTGTCTTGTTCACTTAACTGGCAGAAGACATTGGGCCCCAGCTGGGGAGTCTGATGATGCGTTGCTGTAGAAGGCTCTCAGTGAGTGGATCTCTGCACATTTCCTCGAGCTGAAGTTCTGGGCGACCGTCTCCTTCCTGAATATGATTGCCAAGCAGGGTGCAGTTGTTGACCATGGCCATATAAGCCCTCATCAGGAAACATGGCCGCTTGAACACTTGTTCATGCCTCAATGCTGGGAAACGTGGTGCTGTAGTAAAAAGGCAGTGTAAAGTCTGTATGAGCATGATTAAACATATGTACAAGAGTACATATGTACAAGAGTCAAAGGCAATAAAGCCTCTATAAGCATTTTCTCAACAAATGTACTATAATCATTCATGCCTTGACATCACTCCACCCTGTGTTTGGTGTACTTTAACCACTCATCAGGTTGTTTGTTATTCATGCACAGAGCACCATTGGCGGACCTTGCCTGTCCATGTGCGCATGTAAATGGGGACCACAGCTCTGGTGTAGTGCTGGTAAGTGTGGATGGTCATGACAACTTCAGCGGGTGGCACCAGGTATAAATATTGGCCCTCCTGAACCAATTATCAGTACACTCCTGGACCTGTGGTCCTTACAGAAGAAGGACTGACTTGTTTCCCCAAGTACTGCCCTTCTGCTTGAGGCCTGCCTTTTGCCCCACAGGACTGCCCTGCTACTTGGGGCCTGTATTGTTCTTTAGAAGACTCCCTTGCTGCTCCCAGAAGGCTGCCCTGCTACTTGAGGCCTGCCTTTTTCGACACAGGACAGCAAAGCTGCTTAAGTCCTCCCTTGTTCTTCAGATAACTGTCCTGCTGCTTGACGCCTGCCCTGTTCTCTGAGAAGGAAGACTGCTCCCTTCAACACAGGTGAACCTGAGTAACTATAAGGGTCAGTTGACTTACCTCCTCTTCTGAGCTACAGGGACACAACAAGCTGCATAGACCGTACTGCAACTGCCCAGCTGACCTGCTGCAACTGGCTCTGCCTGTACATGCAACTGGACCTGCCTGGACCTCCCTGGACCTGCCTGGAGTGAGTTCCTGATCCACAAGAGGTGCCTCCCCATGTGTTGAACCCTTTGCTTGCATCAGTAAAGCTCCTGCTCTGAAATCCTTAAGTATTTAGCTCTGTGCGCCCGACTTTGAGAAAGTACGTTTTTCAGTGGGACTAACCTGGTACCTCTATCCAACCCTGCATTCCATTGTGGTCAGCTTGAACTTGTGACTTTGACCCAGTCTGATATGACCAGACACCAAAAGTTTATGCTTTTCTTCTTCTTGGAGCTATTTTTACTTAAACATTCAAAATGTCATACTCCGGTTCTACTGACTGGATTTTTGGCGATTTGGTCTCATTTTAGTTATTACATTTTACTCTGTTATCTAAATTGGCATTGGATATTTCTTGTGTTGTGTTTATCCTATTATTGTTTGCGTGCTGCGTAAAAGCTTAACAGACTGTGTCTAAGTTAAGCCTGACTACTTTGGTATCATGCTAGAGGTTGAAGCAAAAGTTAATTTAATGATTTTTATGGTTCACCCAGATAAGGATTCGGGTAATTGCTTGAGAAGGGTTTTTACACTGCTTAATCCAAAACAATTTCTAACAGCCAACTTTGTCAGTTCTTTTTAGATGCCAAGATAGTGTTCAACTTGATGAATTCGGTGATATATTTGTTAAAATGGGACCCGATACCCCATTATTTATGACTGTACCCCAATGATCATGACATTCCAGAATTTTCAGAATACCACCATTTACCTCAGAAGGTTCCACTTTTGGTTGATCTTCTGTAAAAGACCATGCCACTCAACATCAGTTTAGCAGAGTATTAAAAATAAGAGCTTGGGCCCACTCAATAACTGGGTTCTAGAGCAAGAACGAGTTAAGGATTTCATTACAGAATCTCAAAAATCAGGTGGTACAGAATGAGTGCCATAAAGTTTCAAGGTGTAAAGGTAATACAAATAGTCAACAATCAGAAATCACTCTAAGTCCCAAATGAGCAGCAAAATCAAAAATAAATCAAATCGAATCCCTAGTCAAATGGGAAAGTCTTTAAGGAAAATATGGATCTCCTCCAAAACCAAGGGGTTCTTATAAACAATTCTCACACAGAAATTTAGCAAAAGCACAGATTCAGCATAGTATGATCCCATGTATTAATTATTTTGTAAATCTGAGTAAATCAAGTCAATGACATTACATGTTAGCACTATTCCCTTTTTTAGTAGTGTCCTGCTTTATAGCAATACTTTCTTTTGGAGATGAGATGAACTCAGCCTGAAACATTTAACTAAAAGTAATCATGAACTTGTGAAACTGAACTGGACCACAGAAACACAGGGGAAGAAACATTGTAAGTTACAAACTACCTAGTACACTTAAAGTTTCATTTTAATAAGCCCATTGTATTCATGTCGGTTGAGAAAGAAGTACATCAGTTGTGTTCACTTTCCGTTGAGCCAATGGGGAGAAAAGATGCACTGGGGAACCTGATGGAAGGGTATGAATGTAGAAGTAGAAACAGAGACAGAAAGAGCATCCATTTTAACTAGCACGGTGGTTTCATCAAAATGTAGCACGATTAAGTCACATAAGAAACATACTTCTAAACCTCATATTAAAATTCTTTCAGATGCATGTATACTACTTCATTATTTGCATATTGGATCCAACATAAAAAATAATATCACTCAATATTATTTGTTACCCAAAGTTATGAACTAAAAAACTTTAACAGCTGTTTTGCAGCCTATGCCAAATATGGTACAATATTAGACTTTCTAGACCCTCTGACAAAGTGAAGGCTTAGTAAAATTATCAACTAGAGACAGGAAACATAGGGGGCTAAGGCTCACAAAGCACCTGCTCATTACATGAGGATGATGCATTCTAGGCAACTATTAGTCCCAAGTGACTTACAGGAATACATGTTGTTATTATTCTTTGAATTTCCTTTCACCATGAATGGACTCAGACAAGAATCCACACTATGGATGGTTTGGATGCTTTTTAAAACTTCATTCAAATTAACATACTAATCTTGGGCAGATAATGTGTATAGATGTAACTATGAAAACAAACACAATGCTGTTAACCGCTTAGGTGCGGGCGTCGGCCACTGGCCGACGCCCACACACCCTCCCTGGTGCGGGTCACGACCAGTGGCCAACACCAGGAAGGGTATCAATAAATCCTCGGGTGCGTCGCACCCGAGGATTTTTTTTTTTTTTAAACCCCCCCCGGGAGACACGGAAGCTTCCGTGTCTCCCCCCACCCGCCCCTTTGTGACGTCAGCGCGCCGCGTTGCAAAGGTGTTTTCCCCATCAAAGCAGGAAGCAGCCTTGCGGCCGCTTCCTGCTTTGATGGGGAAAACGGCCTTTCCCACGTTCGGGGGAGGTTAACTGTTCGAAAAGCCAGGTTTTGAGGCCCTTCCTGAAAAGAAGTAGGTTTTGGGTCTTGCGAAGGTGGGTTGTGAGGGCGTTCCAGGTTTTGGGTGCAAGGTAGGAGAAGGATCTGCCCCCGGTGGTGGTGTGTTTGATGCGGGGGACAGAGGCGAGAGAGAGGTCAGCTGAGCGGACGTTTCGTGTGGGGGTGTGGAAGGTGACTCTCGTTGAGGTAGGCAGGGCCTGTGTTGTGGAGTGATTTGTGTGCGAGGATGAGGATCTTGAAGGTGATCCTTTTGTCAATGGGGAGCCAGTGGAGGGATTTGAGGTGTGGAGAGATGTGTTCGTGTCGGCGGAGGTCGAGGATGAGTCGTGCTGCTGAGTTCTAGATGCGTGTAGTTTGTGCTTGAGTTTTAGAGTGGTGCCGGCGTAGAGGGCGTTTCCGTAATCAAGCCTGCTGCTGATGTGTGCGTGAGTGACAGTTTTTCTGGTCTCTGTGGGGATCCATTTGAATGTTTTTCAGTATACGGAGTGTGTTGAAGCATGAGGAGGTGAGAGCGTTGATTTGTTGGGTCATCGAGAGGGAGGAGTCTAGGATGATGCTGAGGTTGCGTGCGTGGTTGGCGGGGGTGGGTGCAGGGCCTAGCGTGGTGGGCCACCATGAGGGGTCCCAGGTGTTTTTGTGTGGGCCAAAGAGGATTATTTCGGTTTTGCTTGAGTTGAGTTTCAGGTGATTGGCTGTCATATATATATCACTTTTGTCAATATGTGTGTGGTTTCCCTGGGGGGAAAAGGGTCCGACTTGTCTAGTGGCAGTTTTAGTGCCATAAAGAAGCGCAGAAGGTTTATATGCCTACTGCAAAGAGCAAATCTGTATTTTATGTAAATAGCTGAGTACATTAGCAAAGTCTATGGAGAGATGAAGGGCACTTTTGCTGGGTGGTAATGAGGGAATCCGGGGAGGAGGGAGTGGGAGCACCAATAATGATTGTTGGACTGGGCGCAGGAGGTGCTAAAGACTGTGACGAATGGTATGTGACAAGGTGTTTTTTGAGTGTCTTGAAAGTACATGCTGATTGAGGGAAGAAGCGCAGGTAAGGTGGCCTCTACTGTTGCACGTATCTCACACACCATCGATTTTGTGACTGTCTACGTAGGCTAGTGTTTTAGAGCAACAGTTTAGCCAATAGCAGAGATGGCATCTTGATGGATGACTGCTGCCTACACTCGGGTTATAGAGGACCGCTCTGACATAGGATCAGAGACTGAGACATCAGATACTGAGACAGCATCTGAGGGATAGGACAATGGCGCAGACTCTGGGAGTGATTTTTCAGTCAGAGGAGTCCCATTCGATAACTCCTCTTCCAGTACATTATGAGGGAGGTGATGAGGACAGTCCTGCTGTCCCTTCGCAAGCTGTTTGTGCAACTGGGTAATAGTGGGTTAGGCCAACCCAGAGAGCAGGTGAATGCGGCGGCAAGCAGAGAGAGAGTGCTCTCTTGGGAGCTCCCCAATTTAGTTCAGCCCCAAATTCCACCACCCAAATCATATTGTGGAGACATCAAAATTATCCATGGCAAAACAAACTGGTTTTGTAAGGCAGGCACCTGTGTTTTTGGTCCTGGATTCGGCGGCCATATAGAGAAACACACTAAACCCAAACATTTCTGGAAACTAGACATTCGGGGGAGTCCACAGAGGTGTGACTTGTGTGTCTTCCCCAAAGTTTTCTTACCCAGAATACCCTGCAAAGCTGAAATGTTGAAAAAAAACTCAATTTTTCTCGCATTTCTGTCACACAAACTACAGGAATATGCAGGGATCCACAATATTCCTACCACCCAGTGACTCCTCACCTGTCCTGATAAAAACACTACCCCACTTGAGTGCCTACACCTAGTGTCTGTGTCAGGAATGGATCACCCCAGGGTCAACAGCTGCCTCACGTAAGGACCAACATTGACCGTTGTGTGATCTATTCCTGTCGCAGGCACCAGGCCTAACCACACAAGTGAGGTATCATTTTTATCGGGAGGCTTGGGGGAACACTGGGTGGAAGGAAATTTGTGGCTCCTCTCAGATTCCAGAACTTTCTGTCACCGAAATGTGAGGAAAACTTGTTTTTTTAGCCACTTTTTGAGGTTTGCAAAGGATTCTGGGTAACAGAACCTGGTCCGAGCCCCGCAAGTCACCCCTCCTTGGATTCCCCTAGGTCTCTAGTTTTCAGAAATGCACAGGTTTGGTAGGTTTCCCTAGGTGCCGGCTGAGCTAGAGGCCAAAATCTACAGGTAGGCACTTCTCAAAAAACAGCTCTGTTTTCTGTGATGTGTCCACGTTATGTTTTGGGGCATTTCCTGTCGCGGGCGCTAGGCCTACCCACACAAGTGAGGTATCATTTTTATCGGGAGACTTGGGGGGACGCTGGGTGGAAGGAAATTTGAGGCTCCTCTCCGATTCCAGAACTTTCTGTCACCGAAATGTGAGGAAAACTTGTTTTTTTAGCCACTTTTTGAGGTTTGCAAAGGATTCTGGGTAACAGAACCTGGTCAGAGCCCCGCGAGTCACCCCATCTTGGATTCCCCTAGGTCTCTAGTTTTCAAAAATGTACAGGTTTGTTAGGTTTCCCTAGGTGCCGGCTGAGCTAGAGGCCAAAATCTACAGGTAGGCACTTTGCAAAAAACAGCTCTGTTTTCTGTGATGTGTCCACGTTGTGTTTTGGGGAGTTTCCTGTCGCGGCCGCTAGGCCTACCCACACAAGTGAGGTATCATTTTTATCGGGAGACTTGGGGGGACGCTGGGTGGAAGGAAATTTGAGGCTCCTCTCCGATTCCAGAACTTTCTGTCACCGAAATGTGAGGAAAACTTGTTTTTTCAGCCACTTTTTGAGGTTTGCAAAGGATTCTGGGTAACAGAACCTGGTCAGAGCCCCGCGAGTCACCCCATCTTGGATTCCCCTAGGTCTCTAGTTTTCAAAAATGTACAGGTTTGGTAGGTTTCCCTAGGTGCCGGCTGAGCTAGAGGCCAAAATCTACAGGTAGGCACTTTGCAAAAAACAGCTCTGTTTTCTGTGATGTGTCCACGTTGTGTTTTGGGGCATTTCCTGTCGCTGGCTCTAGGCCTACCCACACAAGTGAGGTATCATTTTTATCGGGAGACTTGGGGGGACGCTGGGTGGAAGGAAATTTGAGGCTCCTCTCAGATTCCAGAACTTTCTGTCACCGAAATGTGAGGAAAACTTGTTTTTTTAGCCACTTTTTGAGGTTTGCAAAGGATTCTGGGTAACAGAACCTGGTCAGAGCCCCGCGAGCCACCCCATCTTGGATTCCCCTAGGTCTCTAGTTTTCAAAAATGTACAGGTTTGGTAGGTTTCCCTAGGTGCCGGCTGAGCTAGAGGCCAAAATCTACAGGAAGGCACTTTGCAAAAAACAGCTCTGTTTTCTGTGATGTGTCCACGTTGTGTTTTGGGGCATTTCCTGTCGCGAGCGCTAGGCCTACCCACACAAGTGAGGTATCATTTTTATCGGGAGACTTGGGGGGACGCTGGGTGGAAGGAAATTTGAGGCTCCTCTCCGATTCCAGAACTTTCTGTCACCGAAATGTGAGGAAAACTTGTTTTTTTAGCCACTTTTTGAGGTTTGCAAAGGATTCTGGGTAACAGAACCTGGTCAGAGCCCCGCGAGTCACCCCATCTTGGATTCCCCTAGGTCTCTAGTTTTCAAAAATGTACAGGTTTGGTAGGTTTCACTCGGTGCCGGCTGAGCTAGAGGCCAAAATCTACAGGTAGGCACTTTGCAAAAAACAGCTCTGTTTTCTGTGATGTGTCCACGTTGTGTTTTGGGGCATTTCCTGTCGTGGGCGCTCGGCCTACCCACACAAGTGAGGTATCATTTTTATCGGGAGACTTGGGGGGACGCTGGGTGGAAGGAAATTTGAGGCTCCTGTCCGATTCCAGAACTTTCTGTCACCGAAATGTGAGGAAAACTTGTTTTTTTAGCCACTTTTTGAGGTTTGCAAAGGATTCTGGGTAACAGAACCTGGTCAGAGCCCCGCGAGTCACCCCATCTTGGATTCCCCTAGGTCTCTAGTTTTCAAAAATGTACAGGTTTGGTAGGTTTCCCTAGGTGCCGGCTGAGCTAGAGGCCAAAATCTACAGGTAGGCACTTTGCAAAAAACAGCTCTGTTTTCTGTGATGTGTCCACGTTGTGTTTTGGGGCATTTCCTGTCGCGGCCGCTAGGCCTACCCACACAAGTGAGGTATCATTTTTATTGGGAGACTTGGGGGGACACTGGGTGGAAGGAAATTTGAGGCTCCTCTCAGATTCCAGAACTTTCTGTCACCGAAATGTGAGGAAAACTTGTTTTTTTAGCCACTTTTTGAGGTTTGCAAAGGATTCTGGGTAACAGAACCTGGTCAGAGCCCCGCGAGTCACCCCATCTTGGATTCCCCTAGGTCTCTAGTTTTCAAAAATGTACAGGTTTGGTAGGTTTCCCTAGGTGCCGGCTGAGCTAGAGGCCAAAATCTACAGGTAGGCACTTTGCAAAAAACAGCTCTGTTTTCTGTGATGTGTCCACGTTGTGTTTTGGGGCATTTCCTGTCGCGGCCGCTAGGCCTACCCACACAAGTGAGGTATCATTTTTATCGGGAGACTTGGGGGGACGCTGGGTGGAAGGAAATTTGAGGCTCCTCTCCGATTCCAGAACTTTCTGTCACCGAAATGTGAGGAAAACTTGTTTATTTAGCCACTTTTTGAGGTTTGCAAAGGATTCTGGGTAACAGAACCTGGTCAGAGCCCCGCGAGTCACCCCATCTTGGATTCCCCTAGGTCTCTAGTTTTCAAAAATGTACAGGTTTGGTAGGTTTCCCTAGGTGCCGGCTGAGCTAGAGGCCAAAATCTACAGGTAGGCACTTTGCAAAAAACAGCTCTGTTTTCTGTGATGTGTCCACGTTGTGTTTTGGGGCATTTCCTGTCGCTGGCGCTAGGCCTACCCACACAAGTGAGGTATCATTTTTATCGGGAGACTTGGGGGGACGCTGGGTGGAAGGAAATTTGAGGCTCCTCTCAGATTCCAGAACTTTCTGTCACCGAAATGTGAGGAAAACTTGTTTTTTTAGCCACTTTTAGAGGTTTGCAAAGGATTCTGGGTAACAGAACCTGGTCAGAGCCCCGCGAGTCACCCCATCTTGGATTCCCCTAGGTCTCTAGTTTTCAAAAATGTACAGGTTTGGTAGGTTTCCCTAGGTGCCGGCTGAGCTAGAGGCCAAAATCTACAGGTAGGCACTTTGCAAAAAACAGCTCTGTTTTCTGTGATGTGTCCACGTTGTGTTTTGGGGCATTTCCTGTCGCGGGCGCTAGGCCTACCCACACAAGTGAGGTATCATTTTTATCGGGAGACTTGGGGGGACGCTGGGTGGAAGGAAATTTGAGGCTCCTCTCCGATTCCAGAACTTTTTGTCACCGAAATGTGAGGAAAACTTGTTTTTTTAGCCACTTTTTGAGGTTTGCAAAGGATTCTGGGTAACAGAACCTGGTCAGAGCCCCGCGAGTCACCCCATCTTGGATTCCCCTAGGTCTCTAGTTTTCAAAAATGTACAGATTTGGTAGGTTTCCCTAGGTGCCGGCTGAGCTAGAGGCCAAAATCTACAGGTAGGCACTTCTCAAAAAACAGCTCTGTTTTCTGTGATGTGTCCACGTTATGTTTTGGGGCATTTCCTGTCGCGGGCGCTAGGCCTACCCACACAAGTGAGGTATCATTTTTATCGGGAGACTTGGGGGGACGCTGGGTGGAAGGAAATTTGAGGCTCCTCTCCGATTCCAGAACTTTCTGTCACCGAAATGTGAGGAAAACTTGTTTTTTTAGCCACTTTTTGAGGTTTGCAAAGGATTCTGGGTAACAGAACCTGGTCAGAGCCCCGCGAGTCACCCCATCTTGGATTCCCCTAGGTCTCTAGTTTTCAAAAATGTACAGGTTTGGTAGGTTTCCCTAGGTGCCGGCTGAGCTAGAGGCCAAAATCTACAGGTAGGCACTTTGCAAAAAACAGCTCTGTTTTCTGTGATGTGTCCACGTTGTGTTTTGGGGAGTTTCCTGTCGCGGCCGCTAGGCCTACCCACACAAGTGAGGTATCATTTTTATCGGGAGACTTGGGGGGACGCTGGGTGGAAGGAAATTTGAGGCTCCTCTCCGATTCCAGAACTTTCTGTCACCGAAATGTGAGGAAAACTTGTTTTTTCAGCCACTTTTTGAGGTTTGCAAAGGATTCTGGGTAACAGAACCTGGTCAGAGCCCCGCGAGTCACCCCATCTTGGATTCCCCTAGGTCTCTAGTTTTCAAAAATGTACAGGTTTGGTAGGTTTCCCTAGGTGCCGGCTGAGCTAGAGGCCAAAATCTACAGGTAGGCACTTTCCAAAAAACAGCTCTGTTTTCTGTGATGTGTCCACGTTGTGTTTTGGGGCATTTCCTGTCGCTGGCTCTAGGCCTACCCACACAAGTGAGGTATCATTTTTATCGGGAGACTTGGGGGGACGCTGGGTGGAAGGAAATTTGAGGCTCCTCTCAGATTCCAGAACTTTCTGTCACCGAAATGTGAGGAAAACTTGTTTTTTTAGCCACTTTTTGAGGTTTGCAAAGGATTCTGGGTAACAGAACCTGGTCAGAGCCCCGCGAGTCACCCCATCTTGGATTCCCCTAGGTCTCTAGTTTTCAAAAATGTACAGGTTTGGTAGGTTTCCCTAGGTGCCGGCTGAGCTAGAGGCCAAAATCTACAGGTAGGCACTTTGCAAAAAACAGCTCTGTTTTCTGTGATGTGTCCACGTTGTGTTTTGGGGCATTTCCTGTCGCGAGCGCTAGGCCTACCCACACAAGTGAGGTATCATTTTTATCGGGAGACTTGGGGGGATGCTGGGTGGAAGGAAATTTGAGGCTCCTCTCCGATTCCAGAACTTTCTGTCACCGAAATGTGAGGAAAACTTGTTTTTTTAGCCACTTTTTGAGGTTTGCAAAGGATTCTGGGTAACAGAACCTGGTCAGAGCCCCGCGAGTCACCCCATCTTGGATTCCCCTAGGTCTCTAGTTTTCAAAAATGTACAGGTTTGGTAGGTTTCCCTAGGTGCCGGCTGAGCTAGAGGCCAAAATCTACAGGTAGGCACTTTGCAAAAAACAGCTCTGTTTTCTGTGATGTGTCCACGTTGTGTTTTGGGGCATTTCCTGTCGTGGGCGCTCGGCCTACCCACACAAGTGAGGTATCATTTTTATCGGGAGACTTGGGGGGACGCTGGGTGGAAGGAAATTTGAGGCTCCTGTCCGATTCCAGAACTTTCTGTCACCGAAATGTGAGGAAAACTTGTTTTTTTAGCCACTTTTTGAGGTTTGCAAAGGATTCTGGGTAACAGAACCTGGTCAGAGCCCCGCGAGTCACCCCATCTTGGATTCCCCTAGGTCTCTAGTTTTCAAAAATGTACAGGTTTGGTAGGTTTCCCTAGGTGCCGGCTGAGCTAGAGGCCAAAATCTACAGGTAGGCACTTTGCAAAAAACAGCTCTGTTTTCTGTGATGTGTCCACGTTGTGTTTTGGGGCATTTCCTGTCGCGGCCGCTAGGCCTACCCACACAAGTGAGGTATCATTTTTATTGGGAGACTTGGGGGGACACTGGGTGGAAGGAAATTTGAGGCTCCTCTCAGATTCCAGAACTTTCTGTCACCGAAATGTGAGGAAAACTTGTTTTTTAGCCACTTTTTGAGGTTTGCAAAGGATTCTGGGTAACAGAACCTGGTCAGAGCCCCGCGAGTCACCCCATCTTGGATTCCCCTAGGTCTCTAGTTTTCAAAAATGTACAGGTTTGGTAGGTTTCCCTAGGTGCCGGCTGAGCTAAAGGCCAAAATCTACAGGTAGGCACTTTGCAAAAAACAGCTCTGTTTTCTGTGATGTGTCCACGTTGTGTTTTGGGGCATTTCCTGTCGCGGCCGCTAGGCCTACCCACACAAGTGAGGTATCATTTTTATCGGGAGACTTGGGGGGACGCTGGGTGGAAGGAAATTTGAGGCTCCTCTCCGATTCCAGAACTTTCTGTCACCGAAATGTGAGGAAAATTTGTTTATTTTGCCACTTTTTGAGGTTTGCAAAGGATTCTGGGTAACAGAACCTGGTCAGAGCCCCGCGAGTCACCCCATCTTGGATTCCCCTAGGTCTCTAGTTTTCAAAAATGTACAGGTTTGGTAGGTTTCCCTAGGTGCCGGCTGAGCTAGAGGCCAAAATCTACAGGTAGGCACTTTGCAAAAAACAGCTCTGTTTTCTGTGATGTGTCCACGTTGTGTTTTGGGGCATTTCCTGTCGCTGGCGCTAGGCCTACCCACACAAGTGAGGTATCATTTTTATCGGGAGACTTGGGGGGACGCTGGGTGGAAGGAAATTTGAGGCTCCTCTCAGATTCCAGAACTTTCTGTCACCGAAATGTGAGGAAAACTTGTTTTTTTAGCCACTTTTTGAGGTTTGCAAAGGATTCTGGGTAACAGAACCTGGTCAGAGCCCCGCGAGTCACCCCATCTTGGATTCCCCTAGGTCTCTAGTTTTCAAAAATGTACAGGTTTGGTAGGTTTCCCTAGGTGCCGGCTGAGCTAGAGGCCAAAATCTACAGGTAGGCACTTTGCAAAAAACAGCTCTGTTTTCTGTGATGTGTCCACGTTGTGTTTTGGGGCATTTCCTGTAGCGGGCGCTAGGCCTACCCACACAAGTGAGGTATCATTTTTATCGGGAGACTTGGGGGGACGCTGGGTGGAAGGAAATTTGAGGCTCCTCTCCGATTCCAGAACTTTCTGTCACCGAAATGTGAGGAAAACTTGTTTTTTTAGCCACTTTTTGAGGTTTGCAAAGGATTCTGGGTAACAGAACCTGGTCAGAGCCCCGCGAGTCACCCCATCTTGGATTCCCCTAGGTCTGTAGTTTTCAAAAATGTACAGGTTTGGTAGGTTTCCCTAGGTGCCGGCTGAGCTAGAGGCCAAAATCTACAGGTAGGCACTTTGCAAAAAACAGCTCTGTTTTCTGTGATGTGTCCACGTTGTGTTTTGGGGCATTTCCTGTCGCGGCCGCTAGGCCTACCCACACAAGTGAGGTATCATTTTTATCGGGAGACTTGGGGGGACACTGGGTGGAAGGAAATTTGAGGCTCCTCTCCGATTCCAGAACTTTCTGTCACCGAAATGTGAGGAAAACTTGTTTTTTTAGCCACTTTTTGAGGTTTGCAAAGGATTCTGGGTAACAGAACCTGGTCAGAGCCCCGCGAGTCACCCCATCTTGGATTCCCCTAGGTCTCTAGTTTTCAAAAATGTACAGGTTTGGTAGGTTTCCCTAGGTGCCGTCTGAGCTAGAGGCCAAAATCTACAGGTAGGCACTTTGCAAAAAACAGCTCTGTTTTCTGTGATGTGTCCACGTTGTGTTTTGGGGCATTTCCTGTCGCGGCCGCTAGGCCTACCCACACAAGTGAGGTATCATTTTTATCGGGAGACTTGGGGGGACGCTGGGTGGAAGGAAATTTGAGGCTCCTCTCCGATTCCAGAACTTTCTGTCACCGAAATGTGAGGAAAACTTGTTTTTTTAGCCACTTTTTGAGGTTTGCAAAGGATTCTGGGTAACAGAACCTGGTCAGAGCCCCGCGAGTCACCCCATCTTGGATTCCCCTAGGTCTCTAGTTTTCAAAAATGTACAGGTTTGGTAGGTTTCCCTAGGTGCCGGCTGAGCTAGAGGCCAAAATCTACAGGTAGGCACTTTGCAAAAAACAGCTCTGTTTTCTGTGATGTGTCCACGTTGTGTTTTGGGGCATTTCCTGTCGCTGGCGCTAGGCCTACCCACACAAGTGAGGTATCATTTTTATCGGGAGACTTGGGGGGACGCTGGGTGGAAGGAAATTTGAGGCTCCTCTCAGATTCCAGAACTTTCTGTCACCGAAATGTGAGGAAAACTTGTTTTTTTAGCCACTTTTTGAGGTTTGCAAAGGATTCTGGGTAACAGAACCTGGTCAGAGCCCCGCGAGTCACCCCATCTTGGATTCCCCTAGGTCTCTAGTTTTCAAAAATGTACAGGTTTGGTAGGTTTCCCTAGGTGCCGGCTGAGCTAGAGGCCAAAATCTACAGGTAGGCACTTTGCAAAAAACAGCTCTGTTTTCTGTGATGTGTCCACGTTGTGTTTTGGGGCATTTCCTGTCGCGGGCGCTAGGCCTACCCACACAAGTGAGGTATCATTTTTATCGGGAGACTTGGGGGGACGCTGGGTGGAAGGAAATTTGAGGCTCCTCTCCGATTCCAGAACTTTCTGTCACCGAAATGTGAGGAAAACTTGTTTTTTTAGCCACTTTTTGAGGTTTGCAAAGGATTCTGGGTAACAGAACCTGGTCAGAGCCCCACGAGTCACCCCATCTTGGATTCCCCTAGGTCTCTAGTTTTCAAAAATGTACAGGTTTGGTAGGTTTCCCTAGGTGCCGGCTGAGCTAGAGGCCAAAATCTACAGGTAGGCACTTTGCAAAAAACAGCTCTGTTTTCTGTGATGTGTCCACGTTGTGTTTTGGGGCATTTCCTGTCGCGGCCGCTAGGCCTACCCACACAAGTGAGGTATCATTTTTATCGGGAGACTTGGGGGGACGCTGGGTGGAAAGAAATTTGAGGCTCCTCTCAGATTCCAGAACTTTCTGTCACCGAAATGTGAGGAAAACTTGTTTTTTTAGCCACTTTTTGAGGTTTGCAAAGGATTCTGGGTAACAGAACCTGGTCAGAGCCCCGCGAGTCACCCCATCTTGGATTCCCCTAGGTCTCTAGTTTTCAAAAATGTACAGGTTTGGTAGGTTTCCCTAGGTGACGGCTGAGCTAGAGGCCAAAATCTACAGGTAGGCACTTTGCAAAAAACAGCTCTGTTTTCTGTGATGTGTCCACGTTGTGTTTTGGGGCACTTCCTGTCGCGGCCGCTAGGCCTACCCACACAAGTGAGGTATCATTTTTATCGGGAGACTTGGGGGGACGCTGGGTGGAAGGAAATTTGAGGCTCCTCTCCGATTCCAGAACTTTCTGTCACCGAAATGTGAGGAAAACTTGTTTTTTTAGCCACTTTTTGAGGTTTGCAAAGGATTCTGGGTAACAGAACCTGGTCAGAGCCCCGCGAGTCACCCCATCTTGGATTCCCCTAGGTCTCTAGTTTTCAAAAATGTACAGATTTGGTAGGTTTCCCTAGGTGCCGGCTGAGCTAGAGGCCAAAATCTACAGGTAGGCACTTTGCAAAAAACAGCTCTGTTTTCTGTGATGTGTCCACGTTGTGTTTTGGGGCATTTCCTGTCGCTGGCGCTAGGCCTACCCACACAAGTGAGGTATCATTTTTATCGGGAGACTTGGGGGGACGCTGGGTGGAAGGATATTTGAGGCTCCTCTCAGATTCCAGAACTTTCTGTCACCGAAATGTGAGGAAAACTTGTTTTTTTAGCCACTTTTTGAGGTTTGCAAAGGATTCTGGGTAACAGAACCTGGTCAGAGCCCCGCGAGTCACCCCATCTTGGATTCCCCTAGGTCTCTAGTTTTCAAAAATGTACAGGTTTGGTAGGTTTCCCTAGGTGCCGGCTGAGCTAGAGGCCAAAATCTACAGGTAGGCACTTTGCAAAAAACAGCTCTGTTTTCTGTGATGTGTCCACGTTGTGTTTTGGGGCATTTCCTGTCGCGGGCGCTAGGCCTACCCACACAAGTGAGGTATCATTTTTATCGGGAGACTTGGGGGGACGCTGGGTGGAAGGAAATTTGAGGCTCCTCTCCGATTCCAGAACTTTCTGTCACCGAAATGTGAGGAAAACTTGTTTTTTTAGCCACTTTTTGAGGTTTGCAAAGGATTCTGGGTAACAGAACCTGGTCAGAGCCCCGCGAGTCACCCCATCTTGGATTCCCCTAGGTCTCTAGTTTTAAAAAATGTACAGGTTTGGTAGGTTTCCCTATGTGCCGGCTGAGCTAGAGGCCATAATCTACAGTTAGGCACTTTGCAAAAAAACAGCTCTGTATTTTGTGAAAAAATGGGATGTGTCCACGTTGTGTTTTGGGGCATTTCCTGTCGCGGGCGCTAGGCCTACCCACACAAGTGAGGTATCATTTTTATCGGGAGACTTGGGGGAACATAGAATAGCAAAACAAGTGTTATTGCCCCTTATCTTTCTCTACATTTTTTCCTTCCAAATATAAGAGAGTGTGTAAAAAAGACATCTATTTGAGAAATGCCCTGCAATTCACATGCTAGTATGGGCACCTCGGAATTCAAAGATGTGCAAATAACCACTGCTCCTCAAAACCTTATCTTGATCCCATTTTGGAAATGCAAAGGTTTTCTTGATACCTCTTTTTCACTCCTCATATTTCAGCAAATGAATTGCTGTATACCCAGTATAGAATGAAAACCAACTGCAGGGTGCACCTCATTTATTGGCTCTGGGTACCTAGGGTTCTTGATGAACCTATAAGCCCTTTATATCCCCGCAACCAGAAGAGTCCAGCAGACAAAACGGTATATTGCTTTCAGAAATCTGACATCGCAGGAAAAAGTTACAGAGTAAAACATAAAGAAAAATGGCTGTTGTTTTCAGCTCAATTTCAATATTTTTTTATTTCAGCTGTTATTTTCTGTAGGACAACCTTGTAGGATCTACACAAATGACCCCTTGCTGAATTCAGAATTTTATCTAGTTTTCAGAAATGTTTAGCTTTCCGGGATCCAGCATTGGTTTCACACCCATTCCTGTCACTAACTGGAAGGAGGTTGAAAGCACCAAAAATAGTAAAAATGGGGTATGTCCCAGTAAAATGCCAAATTTGTGTTGGAAAATGTGGTTTTCTGATTCAAGTCTGCCCGTTCCTGAAAGGTGGGAAGATAGTGATTTCAGCACCAGAAACCCTTTGTTGATGGCATTTTCAGGGAAAAAACCACAAGCCTTCTTCGGCGGCCCTTTTTTCCCATTTTTTTGGAAAAAACTAAATTTTCACTGTATTTTGGCTATTTTCTTGGTCTCCTCCAGGGTAAACCACAAACTCTGGGTACCATTACAATCCCTAGGATGTTGGACAAAAAGGACGCAAATTTGGCGTGGTTAGCTTATGTGGATAAAAAGTTATGAAGCCCTAAGCGCGAACTACCCCAAACAGCCAAAAAAGGGCTCAGCACTGGGGGGGAAAAGGCCCAGCAGCTAAGGGGTTAATGAATGCAATCAATAAATAGCTTGTTAAAATAATTCCAACATTTTGAAGATTTTCTAAATGTTCAGATAATTAAATGGGATTGAGTCTTTATTTCACCCCCCCTTCTAGTGCCTAATAAGCTGTTTTAGCACCAAAATCGCCTCAGTGTTTTTTTTTATGTCTGAGTGTAGTTGTGACATTCCCTAGTAAACTGATAAAGCCAGGCTGGCTTTCAAGAGTCTGTGGCTTTCACTGAAGATGTTTACAGCTACAGTTTGCAGGAACCAAGATTTCATCCAGGAAATCAAAGAATTGTTTTGCCTAATGCTTGTCTGTATCTGGCTTAAATATACTATTCTAGTTATTTTGAAAAGGGTAGACCTCTTGCAGAATTATGTAAAATGTAAGTATTAACATTTTAAACTTGCTGCACCTTTACTGTATCCTTTCATATATCATGAACCATGTGAATGGATATATTGAATAACAGATGCCCTATCGCTCTGTTATAAGGTAGATGTTATATGGTATACACCTGCAAACAATACTAAAACGTAACATTTATAAATGAAAAATGTGCACTCAAATAATGATTATATGAAATGAAGTAGTGAGTACATAAGTAGAAAACTGCAAGGATTACGTCAAAGGCTTATTAAGAAGGAATCTTAGATCAACTGTGTTTTCCTCCCAGTTCACCCAGTTAATTATGTCTTTGAATCAAAAGAATAACTCATGGATTTTTGTTAATAGCGGGACTGCGTAAGGTCAGCGAACCTAGAAAGGAGAGCCCAGGAGGGCTATTCCTTCTCTCCTTTGTTATTTGCTCTCTATTTAGAATCTCTGTCCACTCCTATCAGAACATCACATAACATCAGTCCAAATTGACCCGGTGCCCAAACAATTTGATTATAGGTAGAAGCCGTTGTTCTTTAAACCCTCAGAAAGAAAATGTAGAAAACATATTTAAACTGATAGATGTGTTCTCTGCTGTTTCAGTGTACCGGATAAAAGTATAAAAACAAAACTAAACCTAATCCATTCAACTGAAGGACCCCCCCCGCCTCAAAGAGAGTATGTGCTGGGGCTAATTTGGAACAGTCCAGGAAGCCCCTCAAAGAGAGTATGTGCTGGGGCTAATTTGGAACAGTCCAGGAAGCCCCTCAAAGAGAGTATGTGCTGGGGCTAATTTGGAACAGTCCAGGAAGCAAGTAAACAGTGCATTTTGTTCTGTTCGGTTTCAATCAGGCTTTTTCAATTTAAACCGAAAACAGGTTAGCTTTTGAATGTCCAAGAACTGATTCTCCGATTCACGTTGTTTGCCTGTGTCCAGCTCTTTTATTTGACAGAACATTCTTTCTATGACATGAATTTAATGCTTGCCGAGTATGTTGGTGTAAGGATGTTGTGACCATATATGTAAGGTGCTCTTCTCTTATTTTCACAGGGATCTATGTGACGTGTTTTGACGCTGTTAAAAGAAGGTTGTCAATTAAGAAAGCCTTGTCTGACTAAATGTGCTGCTTGGGATCATGACTAGTTATGTTTAGATCTCGCTATGGACAGCTTTACCTATGTGTTGCAGATCTATAGTTTTTAGTACTTTAATATATTTACAGTTAGCCTATAGACACAAGTATCCTGTATTAACCAGTGCTTAATTTGTAAATAAAGAGGTGCCGTGCTCAAAGCCCTTCTCTTAAACACGAGGCTGCTGTAATTAAATCTGCCAGCACCGAATACTGAGGCAGTGTAATCCTGAAACCATCTGGTGCCTCTTCAATCCATTTACAGCCACTCCCTGCCCCTTCAGCTCATCCTGCAACTTTCTACTTACTCCCTTTATGACGTTTTTTCGTTTTTCCTTCTTCCGTCTTTCCCATATGTGTCTTTTGCTCGCAGCAAATGCTTGAGGCATAAGAATAAGCACCGGCCCTCACAAATAAGTGCCGGTGCTCAGCACCGGAAACAAGCACAAATTAAGCACTGGTATTAACCTTGAATATTAGGATGACTTCTTCCAGAACATATGGAAATACACCTAGAGGTATGATAATAACTTGTATCATTGTAACAACACATAAGAATATTTATTTTAAACAAAGGAGCTGAATAAAAATCACAGGACCTGTGAAATATGCAAATTTATTTTCAACTTCTGAATTTAAGGCGTGGTTAAACGATTTTTTAAAAATGTTATTCAATTTTATTGAGTATATTGTTTTTAATGATATTAATGAACTGGCAGTATTGTATTTGTATTTATTATTATTAAACTTTCTCAAAACTTCCCCCCTTTCATATCCATAACATGCCTGCAAAGGAT
This sequence comes from Pleurodeles waltl, assembly GCF_031143425.1. Lineage (NCBI taxonomy): Eukaryota > Metazoa > Chordata > Amphibia > Caudata > Salamandridae > Pleurodeles > Pleurodeles waltl. The sequence continues at coordinate 1,691,874,651 of NC_090444.1, read as the reverse complement.
CCATAATCCAACTACCTTTCTTATATTCAATTGAAAGAAATTGGATCAGTCAGCCAACTCAAAGATCCTTCCATGACATACCAGTCCAAGATAGTATAAACATCAATATGCCATGTATGATGCATAAGTGCTTACTTAGCGAAGTACTAGTCTACCTGTCTATAATGATAAACCTTTACTCGATAAGAGGTGTACCTCTGCTCCTTTGATTTAGCAAAGTTACAATTAGATCCTATGCCCCAAAGCAAGCTGGGTATAGTACGTGGTGGATATTGAGCTAGAGAGCTCAAACCCTATAGTCATGAGCTTGTGAATTAATCTTCCATACTCCTCTAAGCTGCTCACACCATTCTGAAGGCTCTCTTGTAAGCTGAGCTGATTTATTTCTAAAATTGCACCCATTCCACCTAATTAATCCTCTGTCAAATGTAGAAACGCCAAAAAAGTGTAACTCAGTCAGTCTGTGTCTAGGATATGTGATTTTTTTTTACCTTCACAACCATCTGTGGAATGTTTTGCAATTTGCTAAATTCGCAGAGTTTTTCACTTGGCCACACGTGAAAAATAAAATAATTGATAAAATCTATTCCGCAACTCCTCTTATTGAATACTAATAAAGCTGCTCAGCCTCAAACATACTTTTGAGAAAGCAGCTTAATCAATTTAGAGTGAATCTTGATTCAATCGGCAATAGTAGTTACTGTGTGAATCGGGGTCGTGATTTATGCAGAAAAATTGGGGTTTCCCAGTGCTATCTCCTTTGAAAAACAGGAGGAATATATCTTTTGAAAGGTCTTCGGAATGTTGGAAAACGTGGAAATCAGTCACGAAAAAATAGTTTCTGAGATTACTACTGATTCTCAGTGTGAAAACGTGTAATGGTATGGTATTGTTGTACCCAGCAAATACCATACCCATTGTACTTTGGAATTACTTCTTCAGTTTGCCCACTTACCTCCTCCACAGATCCTTCCTGTTCTTTCCCTGCACAATACCATTGAGAGTAGAAAACCTCGACAAAATGTAAACTTGTACAGAAAGGTTCTTCATGCGCTTGCCCTTACACATAGAAAGACGCAACCCGTCAATTTGCAGTGGACAATTCTACATTCATTTTCCGGAATGGCTGCATTTGATTGGGGTGAAAATTATTGCTCAATGGACCACATTCTGAGAGGCCTGTTAGGCGATTTAGTGATTCTGGTCCGCAGAAATACCCTTTTCGGTTTGAATGATATGACTATAGGATTCGGAAAAAATGGCCCAATCCAAGATGGAACTTGAGCGTCTCACTGGGGATCAGGATGTAGTGCATCTGATTGCCCTAGTTATTCCTCGTCCAGCACTACATTGTGGCTTCTTTGAACAGCTGGACCCCCCAGGAGAAACTACCTGGCCTAGTGCGTCCCCCCCTCACTCATAGTCCTGGCGGGTCCTGCAACTGCGTTCCATGCCCATCACAGATTATTAGTAACCTGAAATGAATGTTAATATGGTGAACATTTTCTTTTAATTGAAAGAAAAACTATCAAGGGCAAAGTTGGAAACTGTGAAATTTTGCAAACTTCACAAAGGGTAAAAATTATAAACTTCACAAAGAGATTCAGGCGAAAAATTAGACTTCAAAATGCCCCAGCTGTGATATGGCGAGGAGGCCCAGCCTTGAAAGATATCAGTATGTGTCACACAGGCCCAGGATGAACATCCTCTGCTGAGCATAGCGTGAACTCATTCCCACAGCAAGAATGCGTCTAGTGTTTATAAATGCGGCCCATTTGCTTTAATATTAACTCATCATTTCTCCACATCTGTACAGGCATGGCAAAAGGTAGGTTTGGACGCGTTCCAAAGCATGCAGGCTCCAAAAATGTTACAAAACTGTTAACAGCTTGTAAAATACAGATTGCACAGCATCTGCTTATTATTTCAGAGGCTGCGCATTGTGTGCTGCCTGGGAGGGCTTCTACTAAAATTAACCTTGCCTCGTCCCTTCGGTGCTTTCACGGCTGACTGCCAAATTCTCTGTATTTGCAAAATACTATTTAAAATTATATAAAGAGACTGTTATATTTTTTTCGTCAACTGTACCTTGCTGGTGTGAATTGCGTTAGCTTGTTCTAAATCTAAAAAAGGTTTTAGAAATTACAATTTGATGAACATAGCAAAGGGGCTTCATTGGCGAGGAGGGTGGGAACTCTCACTTATGTGTGAGTCTATTTTATTTATTTTAGTCTGTTTGGCAGTTTCATGCAGTGCGACCAAGCCCCAGAGGACATCAACGCACAGCACAAGCACATGCTGGTGCGAGCAGAGCATACCGATAGAATATTTTCCAGGCTAGGCTGAGAAAATAGAGATAAAGAAATACACATCTACTGTCTTAACCATCACGCCCAAATCAACATACCTGATGTATGTATTCCTCTTCTTCTACTGCCCAATCACCAATTTGTCCAGATGTCCACCTCTAGAATCCAGTGGCTACTGGTAGCTTGAGAAGTATCCCAATGACCCATCTTCTTCCCCCTGGTCTTCTACCTTTGCTTCGAGTTCTCCTGGTCAACCACAGAACCACAGTTCACCAGTACATCAACAATATCCAGCTTGACATAAAAGTTTCCACAAGCGAGGACACTGATCACTTCAAAGTCTGCCTTGTTCTCAACAAAGCTCTCTGTTGTGCATTCGAAGTTTAGGAGGAATTCACAAAGCCCAGCTGTAAGCTATTGCCAGTCATGTGACCCAGAAACAGGCTCCAGTCACTAAATGGCTATGGCAGGAATGTGCCAACTTTCTAAAAGTTGCATTTTCAAAATTGTATTTCAAAATCCGACCTCACCATGAAAGAACATTTTTCATTACAGTTCCAAAGACACCAAACATAAACTGGTTATCTGCTTCCATTTGAAAATGATCACTTATTAGATGAAATATTGTACCTCCAATGTTTAGCCTTTGGGACAGGTAGGCTTTGTTGTAGTGAAAAATGAATTAAAGAGTGTTTCACTACCAGGACATTTAAAACTAAAATGTACATGTCCCACCCTACCCAATGGCTGGCTTACATGCATTAGAAAGGGAGGTTTAGGCTGGCAAGAGGATCATCTTCCCAGGTTACATGGCAGTTTCAACTTGCACAGAAAGGCTGCTAAGGCAGACCCGAGACATGCTTATAGGGCTGCTTAGGTAGGTGCCACAAACAGTGCTGTAGGCCCACTGGTAGAATTTAATGTACAGGCCTGCCCTGGGCATCGGTACTGCCACTTTCAAGTGACTTCCATGTAAATTAAATTGTCAAATGGTTATAAGCCAATTCCACCATGTTTTAGGGAGAGAGCACAATCAATTTAGCACTGGTTAGCAGTATTAAAGTGCACAGAACCCTAAAGCCATCAAAAAAGAAGTCAGCAGAACATGAGGATTGAAGGCAAAACGTTAGGGGGAAAACCACTTCAAGGATGCTAGGTCTAACAATGATGCTTTGCCTCTAATAAAACAAAGGTACTTTGCCATAAATATGTTAAATATTATGATAGTGCATAATTTACTAAAGTTAATCTTGTGAAGACTCCTTTCCGATAGAATGCTACCATCCATGTAAATGAAATAACTCTTAGGCCCTCATTACAACCCTGGTGGTCTTTGACCGCCAGGGTTGTCTTGTCTGAAGCACCGCCAACAGGCTGGCGGTGCTTCCCTGGGAATTACGACGTCGCACCGCCGGGACCGGCCGTTTCCCGACACTTTTGTCCCGGCGGTTTAAATCCCCCTGGGCAGGGCTGCTTGCAGCGCTGCCCAGGGGATTACGAGTCCCCCTTCCGCCAGCCTTTTCATGGCGGTATAAACCGCCATGAAAAGGCTGGCGGAAAGGGGAGTCGCGGGGCCCCCTGCCACGGCCCCATGCAGCTTTATGCAGACAGTGAAAAGCGCGACGGGTGCAACTCCATTTGGAGCTGGCTCACGTGTTGCGGCCGAGATCCCCCCAGGTTTCCGCCCGCCGGCCCAGCGGGGATCTCCAAATAGACCCCGAAGGAGTGCGCCCGCATTGGCAGCCGCCCGGCGGTTTCAACCAATGTTGAAATGAGGGCCGTAGTCTTGTTTCTGGTTAGGATTAAAAAAAAAAGTAATCACACTTGAGAGTATGCAGAAATCCGAGAAAACCTCCATTAGGTAGGAGGAGATGTGGAGTACAAACCAACAAGATCTCTTATGTGCCTTCCCTTCTTGTGTTTGGCACTGTTGACATTTGCAAGCAGGTCATGAGTATGGGTCATGGCCGGGTCAACTTTGAATCATAGCAAGGCCAATTCAGCTTTTTACCCGACTTCCGTTGATAAGTTGTGGACCATTAATTTGAATAACACTGCCCATGCTATATAAATCATTGTAACAAAACAAATTTTGTTATGGGGGTTAGTCATTGCCTTTTGCATCACGTGTGACAAAGCTCACTACTCGTGTGCCACCCACGGATGCTCGGAGGAAATTATGAAAAAATAATAACCTTACAGTGGAAGAAGGGAAACCAAGCTAAGACACGGCAGCGCAGACAATCGTGATACTATATTCACGGTATCCCTCTAGTCACTGTTTTATTTAAAAAAAATCGAACTCAAAACGTCGCCTGATATAGCGATAGAAATGTATATGCAGGGAAGCCGGGGGTAACTATGGACTTTTACAGAGTAAACTTCAGCGAAAAATAATTAGTATAAATTAAATATTTAAACCCGGTTCACTTAGGCAGAGTGTTTTATGGTCATTATTTCCGCCCCATTTCATTTCAAGTAAATCACCCGCAGTTGTGCTTCAGTTGCTGATGCCCAATGTGTTTTAATATTTATTTCTTCTATAATGAGAAAGCGAGAAATATTGCCGTGTAGCGCAAGCGGTTTTTCAGACGTCTGCAGACCAGGAGGGGGCATGTTCCTGCCCTGCACAGCGCTCTCAGTGCTGCTCATTTGTAGACAATCAGCCCATCAACCCCTGAAAAAGAAGACTGCAATTAGGAGCGATTCAAACAAGGGCAAAGCTTGATAGATAATTCTGGCGCTAATTTAGCTTTCAGACTCTGCAAAGCAGTAATTTCTTCATCAAGTCAGAGACACATAAGACTTCACAACCTTTATAAGCAAATATTAGCTGCTGACTTTTTTCAGCACCTATAAAGATATGATTGGTGGTTCAGCAGCCGGCATGAATTGTGTTCATCGTTAATGTGTCTTGTTAACGCGCTGGGCAGTTTGTACCAATTTGCTGCAAGCATTTATGGCAGAATAAATAGTGCATTTGTAAAGAGTGTGTGATCTCAGGAAGTCACTGAATAGCTTGTAAATGTACGCATTGAAAGCATCTTTAAAGTTTTACCTGTTCTTAAAATGTAAAAGTGAGAGACAGACTACTTTGTTCAACGCCATTTCTAAAATAAACATTTACAAATGCAATAGGTTTGACTTTTTTTAAGTGCCTGGGCATTTAGTGCGGGGGCATCCTGCTTCTACTCCATTCCTCAAACCTACCATCTACCCCTCCTCATCCGCCCACTCAGTCAACAGCTCTATTGGAAGACCATTAATTGGGTCCTGTGGTTGAAAGGGAGTGGCAGGTGCGGGCCTTCGTGCCAAGCACCACATTGAGAGCCGTAATAAAGCCCAGATTTCCTCAGATTTTGGGCCTGATTACGACCTTGGCGGATCGGCTTCTCCGTCACAAAAGTGACAGATATCCCACCCACCATTTTAGCTTTTTGAAGTAACGTTACCCCTTTCTGCACAAAAATAATCCTGCTCGTAATGCAGGCATCCTTGTGCCATGGTGCAAGGGTGCCTGCATTGGAGCTAGGCATCTACAACTGCACCAGCACTAGGAGAGTGATGAATGGAAAGGAGGGGCAATTATCATTAAAAAAAGGATGTTTATGACCAGGAGTTTATAACCAGGAGGGCTTACTCCTTTTGTCAGATAAACGTAACTACAACATTTTACCAGTGAAATTGACTATGGAGATTTAAGAGGAAATTCTCACCCTGGTGGAGGGACTGTTAGTCATGGGTGGATCACAGAAAAGGAAGGGACCTTTTGTGCAAAGAGAAACCGATGACCCCATACTTTTACACACTACCAAAAGTACATAAACCCACCAGACCCTCCCCTCCCCAGGGTGCCCTTTAGTTTCTGGGATTAGCTCATTGTTAGAACTCTTATCACAATTTTGTGATTTGTTTCTCAAATCTTTTGTTCATACGAGTGAGTCCTATGTGAAAGACACAAGGGATGTCCTTAACCTAATTAGGAATATGAAGTTTGATCCTGATTTATATTTTTTGGTGGGACTAGACATTAAGGCTCTCATTATGACATTGGCGGTAAATGCCACCTGCCACCATGGCGACGGGCGCCAACATACCGTCGCCATGGCTACCGTCTGCCAATCGCATTATGACCGTAGACGGAATTCCACCAGAAGGCTGGCAGAATTCTGTCGACGGTCCTGGCAGCGTACGGCGGTAATGTGGCGCTGCTGCCAGCAGCAGCGCCTCACCAGCAAAACACCACCTACCATATCATGTTCGATGATTCGGCCTGGTGGAGTTTTGCTGGGAGACGCTGCTGCTGGAGGCAGCACTGCATCCTGTCTCCTGCCGGAGGACCCCCTGCAAGCAGGTAAGTCGCATTCTCCTACAGAAGAGGGGGTGGTGTGTGCGTGTGTGAGGGTGTTGTGTGGGGTGTGTGTGTCTGTTTCTCTATGCGTGCATGCGGGTGTGGGTTGCTTGGAATACGTGCGTGAATGACTGAATGTGAGTGTATGTTGTGTGTTGTGAATGTGTGTGTACGACAATGTATGTTAGTGTGTGTTGCTGTGTGTGGGTATGTATGTGTGCATGCGTGGGTGGATGTGGTATGTGTGTGTGTATGTGTGCGCATGTGGGTGTGTAAATGATGCAGGGGGTGGTAGAGGGAGTAGGAGGGTGAGGGAGGGCTCTAGGGAGGGGGAGACCCCCATCAGTGCCAGGAAAGGAATTCCCTGGCACTAATAGTGCCTACCGCCAAGGTTTTTGTGGCGTACGATTGCCATGGAAACCATGGCGGTAGGCGCGGTCATTATCCTGAGGGTGGGATTGTGACGGCCACCTGGCTGGAGAGCGAAGACTCCAGCCCTGCGGCCATTACCACCCTGGCGGACGGAGGGGTACATTGGCGGTTTGGCTTGAGCCAAACCACCAATGTCATAATTTGGGAAAAGGTAATTGGCGGTTTGGCTGGAGCCAAACCGCCAATGTCATAGTTTGGGAAAAGGTACCACCAGCCTGTTGGCAGTACCTTTCCCCAAATTACCGCTGTCCACCAGGGTCATAATGACCCCCTAAGTCCCTTTATACTAACATTCCCCAAGAAGAAACCCTGAGGGTGATTGAGGGTATCTATCATATACCAGCAGGACTGTAACTTCAGAACACCTAGGTCTTCTATTCTTGACCTAGAGTGCTTAGCCTTGACAAAACATTTTTTTAATATGAAGGAAAGATTTATCTTCAGACCCACATCAATGGGCAGCAGTTTCGCACCAAGTGTAGTCTGTCTCTATGTGGCAGAATTTGAGAGAAAATTCATTTTGGACAGGAAAAATCTTGGAAGAATCACATAAGACTGTGGTGCTGCTTTATAGTCCTCCTCATTTGGAGAGGGGATTGACAGTCCCTGGACCAATTTATGACCTGGCTCAATGGAAAGAATTCACTTCTTTATTTTACAACCATGATAACTAGGGATTCCCTACCATTTTTGAATTTAGAAATTATGGCCAAGTTGGAGGGGTTGTCCACAAAAGTGTACCACAAGCCAACAGATGGGAACATCCTTCTTTCATTTAAAGCTTTCATCCAAAGTCATTAAGAGAGAGTCTACCAAAGGGACAGTTCCTACAACTCCAGAGGAATTGCTTCGAATTGAGCGATTTCAAACAAGAGTCCTTGATACTGGAATTTAAACTAAAGAGCCAAGACTATCCTTCTAGGATTATACAGAGGGAGCAGAAAAGAGCTAGGAACTGCAACTCGGATGTTCTATTGGAAAAAAGGGTGAGACCTAAAATAGGCTGACCTATCTGTGTGACAACTTTTAGCACAGCCTCCAATACAGTCAAATGGATTATAACCAAGAACTGGCAGATTCTAAATTCCAGTGGTTGGAATTTGGAAAAACCTATATTTTCCTATACGAAGAGCACCAGTATATGCAATCTACTGGTCCATGTTAGACCTCAGGAGAGAGCATCTAGAAATGAACCAAGAATGTGGGACTTACTACCAGTAAGAGGCCACACAGCCTGCGGCTCCTGTAGTGTATGCCCTCTTACAGGTAACACTAAGATGGTAGCTGTGGGTTTGGCTCCTCTCTGGGTACAAATGAAACATACCAAGTGCAATTGAGAGAATGACATCTACTTAATCCAGTGCCAGTGCAACCTTCTTTATTTTGGGATGACTGCACAGAAGGTTAAAACCAGGGTTATGGAACATAGAAGTAAGATTAGGTGTAGGAAGACAACAACCAAACTGGCTTCCCACTATCTTGAAATGGGACATAGGCCCTCATTACAACCCTGGCGGTAAATCCCGCTTTCTGCCGTGCAGAAGACCGCCAACATACCGTTGCAGCAGCGGAATTCCGCTACAGGTATTATGACTCACAGCTCAGAATCTGTCACAATACAGACACCCACACAAGTCTGCAACACCAAAGGTCAGTGATAAACTGGCGATACCAAAACCTACACCGTCACGCCAACAGGAATATGCCCACACTATGACGAACCACGAATCAACACAGCGGTCTTTCAACCGCGGTATTTCATTGGCGGTACACACCGCCACACTCAAAATACACACACACATTTACAAAACACAACCACATTAGACAATTCAAAATACACACACCTGACACACATACACACACCACGCCCACACACCCAATCCAATATAAAGCACACACCCACATCACCCACAAACCCTTACAACCAAAATTCTGAAAGAAGGCCAGAGAAAGAGACTACCTAACACAATACCAGCATCCACAGACACACAACAACATCACTCATACAAAATCCACGCACCTCAAATAACACACACCAACACACCCCCTTACACATCACAACAGACACCACCTCACACATCACCCACACCACATAATGGCACCTCAAAAACACCCCAGGTTCTCTGAGGAGGAGCTCAGGGTCATGGTGGAGGAAATTGTCTGGGTAGAGCCACAGCTATTTGGATTACAGGTGCAGCAGACCTCCATTGCAAGGAAGATGGAGCTATGGCGGCAAATTGTCGACAGGGTCAAAGCAGTGGGACAGCATCCAAGAACACGGGATGACATCAGAAAGAGGTGGAATGACCTACGGGGGAAGGTACGTTCTGTGGTATCCAGATTGCTGTACAGAGGACTGGCGGTGGACCCCCACCTCCTCCCCCACAACTAACAACATGGCAGGAGCAAGTCTTGGCGATCATGCATCCTGAGGGCCTCGCAGGAGTAGCAGGAAGATTGGACTCTGGTAAGGCAAATCTTTACTACTTCATCCCCCCACCCCACCTGCATGCCATCACATACTCCCACCCTCACCCTCACACCCATCACCCCAACAACCCACATATACCCCACTAACACAACCCACAAATCCTAAATTCAAGGCCTGCATGTAACACCAATGGATGGACATCCATCACCAAATCATGTCCAGTAGAGAGACTCACTCATGCCCCAAAATTACCAATCACACAAGGGCCACAGCAATAATGCAAGCACAGGAGTAGAGGGTAACTCACCCATTGCACAAGATGGCACACACAGATACAATAACTATGCATTTACACCCCAACAGGACCCATACCCAACGTCCCCGGACAGGAGGTGCCAGACATATCCAGTCCCCCCACAGAAGAGGCCCACAATGACAACAGCAGCTCTGCACGCCTTGATCAAGATGACCAGCCCAGCCCATCAGGGACCTCGGGACAGTCGGTTCCCCTGCCACTGTCAAAAACCACCGCAGAACCTCCCCCCTCAGGAAACACCACCACAACACCCACCCAGCGGGCCCATCCCTCTGTCCCCAGGACACGCCAATCAGCAGTGTGTCCACCACTACAGGGAACCCAGGCAACTCCACTAACACAGGACGATCAGGGACATGGGGGCAGTGGCAGTGGGCACACGGTTCAGGGGACAGAGGCACATGATAACAGGGAAGCTGGGAGGAGTGCTGCGCGACAGGGGGAGGACAGGCCCAGGGAACCCACTCTCCATGAGGCACTCTCCAACATCACGGAGCATACCACCATTCCCAGGAGACCATGGGCACGGGGTACTGGCCAAGTTTCAGGAGACCCAGCAGCTGCAGAAGGAACACTACCTGGGGATCAGGGAGGACTTGAAGTCCATCAACACCACCCTGGTCACCATTGCAGGGGTGCTGGCAGACCTTCTCAATGCCAGGAGGGACACAGTGGCACACCACCATCCCCTGACACTAGCCTGGACGATGAACAGCCCTCCACCTCTGCCAGCGCTAGTGGGCAGGAGGCACCGCCACAGGAACAACAGGCCACCAGCACCCCACCCCCTGCAGATTGAGAACCACCCCGCAAATGGTCCCTGAGATCCAGGAACAAGACAGAGAACATTGCCAAGACCCCCACCAGGAAATAAGACCCCCCTGAATGTCACCCTTCTGTCCCACTTTGTCACCGTGTCCACCTTAAACTGCCATTGCGCCACTTCCTATGCCCCATTGGACAGTGCACCTGTGAAACATATAGACTGGACTCTGCCATGGACCTTCCTCCACCATCACCCCAGCCCATGTCACACACCCCTCCACTTATTTGCACAGAAAGAAACACACTTGAATCACAAAACAATCTGGAGTCTGTCTGTATTTTCACTAATGTGTAATTGCAAAACCTCTGGAATTTAGCAGTGTCAATGTACCTGTTCATATACCAATATAACACAGCTGTAGGCCAGCAGTAAACATAGCAGAGGGCACAAAGTGGGAGCCAGATCTGTGAAATGGAAAGGCAAAGTAACAAGTCAGGGTCCATACACTGAGTGAAAATGACAGACTTATGCTAGCTACAACAATAGTATGAGATGTGGGAAGCAGTTACATCTTCTTACCTGTGTCTTACTGGAAGTATTGTATGATGATGTTGTTTTGGTTGTCGACATCTTCTTCTTCTGCCTCCTCTTCTTCACTGTCCACAGGCTCCACAGCTGCCACAAGACCACCATCTGGCCCATCATCCTGCAGAAAAGGCACCTGGCGTCGCAAACCCAGGTTGTGCAGCATACAGCATGCCACGATTATCTGGCACACCTTCTTCAGTGAGTAGTATAGGGAGTCACCTGTCAGATGGAGGCACTGGAACCTGGCCTTCAGGATGCCGAAGGTGCGTTCTATAATCCTCCTAGTTCGCCCATGTGCCTCATTGTAGCGTCCCTCTGCCCTTGTCCTGGGATTCCTCACTGGGGTCAGTAGCCATGACAGGTTGGGGGTAACCAGAGTCACCTGCAAATGTTGAGGGACAACTGTTAGACACACACTAACCCTTAGGGACAACCGCATACCCAGACACCTATGTCAACTGTGTTGGGACCTTGGCCTCACCTATTAGCCACACACAGTGCCTCAGGAGTTGCCCCATCACATTAGGGATGCTGCTATTCCTCAAACTGTAAGTGTCATGCACAGAGCCAGCATACTTGGCATTCACATGGGAGATGTACTGGTCCGCCAAACACACCATCTGCACATTTATCAAATGGTAGCTTTTCCGGTTTCTGTACACCTGTTCATTCCTGCGGGGGGGGGGACAAATGCCACATGTGTACCATCAATGGCACCAATGATGTTGGGGATATGTCCCAGGGCATAGAAGTCACCTTTCACTGTGGGCAAATCCTCCACTTGAGGGAAAACGATGTAGCTGCGCATGTGTTTCAGCAGGGTAGATAACACTCTGGACAGCACATTAGAGAACATTGGCTGGGACATCCCTGATGCCATGGCCACTGTTGTTTGAAAAGACCCACTGGCCAGGAAATGGAGTACAGACATAACCTGCACTAGAGGGGGGATTCCTGTGGGATGGCGGATAGCTGAAATCAGGTCTGGCTCCAACTGGGCACACGGTTCCAGGATTGTTGCACGATCAAGTCTGTATGTGATAATGATGTGTCTCTCTTCCATTGTCAACAGGTCACCAGGGGTCTGTACACTGGAGGATGCCGCCATCTCATCACCTGCCCCAGCAGAAGTGTCCTATGGAGGAGAACTGCGAGCAGAGGGTCATCCCACACTTAGGTACAACAATGTGTTATTTGCTAAAACGTTGGAAAATCGCAATGTGCCGGTATCTGCCTGTATTCCAGGCCTAGATAGGTGTGATGCAGTTTTTTCCCATCCCATGTGGCCTCCTGAAATGGCGGCTGCCTGACCTGTAAGGTGGGACAAGGGGAAATGAGGTAACTGCGCTGGCGTTGTACACCGTCGCGGATGGGCGGTCGAAGACCGCAGCGCAATTCAGCATTGGTTAACAATGGGCCCTATGGGTCCCAGGAGCCAATGACGATGTACGCCGACGGTGACGGTAGGCACCGCTGCAGACATGACTGCCATTTTCTTACTGTTCACTCACTTGACACCTGACCTTCAACAGGAGAGGACCTACACTGCAAGTGCTGCTGTGACCTGTGTCTGGAAGCGACGATGGCTACAGTGTCTGAGGAAAGGGCCCCTGCCTTTACTTCGGAGGAGTTGGAGAAACTGGTGGATGGGGTCCTCCAGACAAACAGGCGAGTACACTGTGAGCATGGTGGATGGCACCTGAGTGTATGGAGTGTCGTGGATGGAAGAGGGTGGAGAGAGGGACAGGCTAGCATGTCAGGATTGCGTGTGTATGTATGGCAGGGCCAGTGTGGGAGGTGTTCGGCAATACGTGAGATGACATGTACGGGCTAGAAACATCCATTTTTACTTCACTTTTCCTCTAGGTCAGCGCCCACCAGAAGAAGGGTATTTGGCGTGCCATTGCCAAGGACGTCCGGACCCTGGGTGTCTACCATAGACAGAGCACCCACTGCCGTAAAAGATGGGAGGACCTGCGCCGCTGGAGCAAGAAGATGGCGGAGGCCCAGCTGGGGATGGCCTCCCAATGTGGAAGGGGTGCCCGTCGCACCATGACCCTCCTGATGTACCGGATCCTGGCGGTGGCTTATGCAGAGTTGGATGGGCGCTTGAGGGCATCACAGCAGCCACAAGGGGGTGAGTACACTCTAATTCAGCTGACTCTGTGCGCATTACGAGGTGTCTGGGTGGGGGAGGTGGGCTGTGGGTAACTGGTAATAGCCATCTACACCTAGTCAGGCTCCTGTGGCTTCCAGGTGTGCAGCAATTGGGCTTAGGCCTCGTCCCCCATGGGCAGGTGAATTTCCTAGGAACTGTTAGTGCATGGCTTAGTGCAGAGGGCTGCTCTCTGTATGTTGTGTCCGCCAACGGTAGTGGTGTTGCATGCACTGAACATGTGTTTCTTCTGTCTCCCCCCCTTTTTGTTTTGTCTCCCTGTTCTTGCGTGCAATAGCATCATCTGGCAGAGGAGCAGTTGCACCGGAGCAGGAGGGAGCTGCAACCCACTTGGCCCTGGAGGGTGAAGCAACGGAGTCTGAAGCCACCAGTGGGACAGAGGGCGAGGGGAGCTCCATGGCGGGGACAGGAGCATACAGCAGCTACAGCAACTCCTCCTCTGATGGGAGCTCCCTTGCGGTGGTGGGCACCTCTGTGCCCACCGCATCAACAGGTACAGTCGCCACTGCCCTCCCAGCAGCCCCTCAGCGTGTGTCCCGTGCCCACTCACCAAGGACGGTGGGCATCTCCTTTGCCCGAGGCACCTCAGACCCTGGCCTAGTCAGCCCTGCTGCCCTCAGTGAGGAGGCTATTGACCTCCTGAGATTCCTCACTGTTGGGCAAACTACCATTTTGAATGCCATCCAGGGTGTTGAGAGGCATTTGCAACAAACAAATGCATACCTGGAGGATATTCATTCTGGGCAGACGGCCAAACAGAGAGCATTTCAGGCTCTGGCCTCAGCACTGATGGCAGCCATTGTCCCTGTGTCCAGCCTCGCCCTCCAACTTCCTCCACCCAGACCCAACCCCTGTACCTCAGCCTATCCCAAGCACACCATCAGACCAGCATGCACACTCATCAACACACGATTCGACATGGCAAACATAAGCACCACACATCCCACAAGCACTTACACAAGCACCATCCCCATGCAGACACAGCAACAGCCACTGCCTCCACTGTGTCCCCCTCCTCCAAGTCCTCCTCCTCCCTCCCTGTCTCGTCTCCACTCACACCTGCATGCACTACATCCTCAGCCACTACCTCCATCACCAGCACGCCCATCACCACACACCACTCACGTGCAATCACCACCCCCACTACCATGCACACATCCCCAGTGTCCTCTCCCAGTGTGTCTGTGAGCCTTCCTCCCAAAGTACACAAATGCAGGCACCCACCCACCCAACAGCCATCCACCTCACAACAGTCTCCGGCCCATGCACCTTCACCCAAATTCAGCAAACGTACACCTCCTACAATCACTACCTCTTCCTCCACTCCAAAACCCTCTCCATCTTCCCGTCCCAGTGTGTCTAAAAAACGTTTCCTGGCAAACTTTGACCTCTTCCCTTCACCTCCGCCCCCGGCCTTCCCCAGGGGCCAGGCTTTCCAGGTCCCAGCCCAGCACCTTAGCCACCAAATCCCCAGGCACAGTGGTGCCAACAACTGTGGGGTCATCGAGTGCGCCACCCCTCAGGGCTGCCAGTGTGCCACCTTGCGAGGCCAAGGACATTCCGCCACCTGCCAAGGTGAAGATGGTGCCCACATCCCGGAGGGAGAAGCCGCACCTATTAGCCACCAAGGGCTCTGCCAAAACTAAAGGGGACAGTGGCAAGACACCTGCGGCACCATCAAAGGTGGGGAAGGGACAAAAGCAGAAGAGCAGGTCAGGACAGGGCACGGTGGCACCGACTGAGGGACTAGTGTCATCCCTTCTGTCAACGACTACACCAACCTGTACAGCGGCAAACACCGCAACCTGCCCCGCCACCAGCACCGCCTTCTGCAGCACCACCAGCACCACCACCTGCACCGCCACCTGCACAGCCACCTGTATGTCTGCAGCCTCAGCAACAGTCCCCAGCATCTACCCCAGTGGGCAGCCGGCCGAGGCTGTAGGAGATGTCCTGCTGTGTCCCTCAACAGGTGCTGGCACATGCACCACCACCAGCACCACCTACACAGACACCGCCGCAAGCACCGCCACCAGCCCAGCGACGTGCTCGGACAGTTGCACCACCGCTGACATGGCTACCATCCCCAGTGGTCAGCCGTCCGAGGCTGGAGGACACTTCCTGGACCCTGACTAGCTTCCATGAGGCATGACTTTTATCACTGTTTGCACCTGCAGGTGGAAAGCGAAGCCGCAGCAGGGTGGGGTATGTCTCTGCTTCCATGGCGTATCATGCTACCTGTTCCTAGGCAATCTCGTGGCACACACACCCATGTGAGGGAATGGGACCGGCCACACTGCATGTGGAGCACTCTGGGCACAATGCCCCCTCCAGAACCAGTGGAGAATCACATCCAGTACCTCAGTCCTTGGCAGGATGAAGCGCTCTGGGCACAATGCCCCCTCCAGAACCAGTGGACAATCACATCCACTACCTCAGTCCTTGACAGGATGAAGCACTCTGGGCACAAGGCCCCCTCCAGAACCATTGGAGAATCACATCCACTACCTGGGCCCCCTCCAGAACCAGTGGAGAATCACATCCACTACCTCAGTCCTTGGCAGGATGATGCACTCTGGGCACAAGGCACCCTCCAGAACCAGTGGAGAATCACATCCACTACCTCAGTCCTTGGCAGGATGAAGCACTCTGGACACAAGGCCCCCTCCAGAAACAGTGGAGAATCACATCCACCACCTCAGTCCTTGGCAGGATGAAGCACTCTGGGCACAATGCCCCCTCCAGAACCAGTGGAGAAAGGCATCCACTACCTCAGTCCTTGGCAGGATGAAGCACTCTGGGCACAATGCCCCCTCCAGAACCAGTGCGTTCATCCGGCTGAGGTGCCCCCCCTCCCCTTCCCCCTGAGGTGCCTGTTTATTTTCGATCTGATGCCCCTGCAGTGTTCTCTCCATTTCGAGTCAGGTATCTTGTGTGGGCTTCGCCCATGCATTTTGGGACCACTGGTCCACGGACAATGATTGGTACACTATCCGGACTTGTGTAGTTGGTCTACATATTTGTAAATACTGAATTTCGAACGTTCACTATCTGATTTTTCATGATTTCAATCGTTACAATCATTTAATTTTGTCCTTGTGTTCACTCAGGGGGTGGGGAGATGTATATGTAATGTTGCTGCATGCATTTGTGTGTATGGTGTTGTGGGTGAGGGTGGGGTGGGGCTATTGCATGTTGCATGTGTGTGTCACTCTCTTTCTCTGCCCCCCTCCCCTGTGTTGTAGGTGCAGTACTCACCATGGTCGTCGACGGCATCTGTCGTGCTCCTGATAGAGCAGGAGGAAGACCAGCCCGGGCAGGACCTGTAGTTCGGGCTCCATGGCGTCCTGGTTCCTCGTTGGGTGTCGAGAGGTGAGTGGTTTCCCTTCTGTGTACTGTTTCCGCCGTGCTTTTGATAGCGTTTGCTTCGCTCTGGAAAAAGTGGAGGATAGGCCTGTTGTTATGCAGTGGGCGGTACTTTGTCCTCCGCTTGTCTGTTGGTGGTTACCGCCACGGTGTTTGTTTCTACCACCGTGGCGGTCGAAGTGTTAAAGTGTCTGTCTATGTTGCCGGTTTCTGCCATTGCCGTGATTCCATTTTTTTCCGCCGGCCTGTTGGTGGTATTACCGCTGCTTTACCACCGTCTGCCAGGGTTGTAATGAGGGCCATAGTGTTGAGACAGTTCCTTAGGCAGTTCTGGATAAGTCAATTATTCCATCCAACATCATGGACGTCAAGGGGTATCGATGCAGACGTGAACAAAGCTTGATTTACCACATTCATAGCCATTAACGGGGACTAAATGATGACATACCATGGCATCAACTAAATTGTTTATAATATATGTAATTTATGCTTTAATATGTGCATCCTAAGATATCCATCAGGGTGCCTCCCCCTCCCTCCCTCCTTTTTCCAACACAGATTTTCGGAGAATTTATGCTGATTTATTATATGGGAGAGTTGGGCTACTATATTGTTCATAGCCCATAAAAAAGGTTGATTACCAGTTGTAATCCCCCTTTTCCCCCTCTTTCTAGGTTTGATTTCTCCTGGAATCAGTACCCACAAACTGCATAACATAGAAGTCCCTCCCATCCTCGGTTCGAACTTTCACATTTGCCTCATTATTAAAGAGAAATGTTTGGGACCTTATACAGTTATGAGTGAGACCTAATTTGAGGTCGGGAGTGCTTTCCACTTGTTTTGATAGTGAACTATGGATTTTATGTAATGGTGAATAGTAGAGCTAGAGATATCTCTAGATGGCAGCCGCAGTAGCAGGGACGGTCATCGGATTTTTATTACAAACGTGATGTCAGAGGGTGATCACGTGGACCAATTGCATGGAGACAAAAGATGGATCACAGCGATACTCTGATGTCTCCACAGAGCTATGTGTGGCTGAGGAAGAAGTCTGAGGACCCGTTTATGGGAAGAATCTGGGCATAGAAGTCCAATATTCCAAAGGGGGCGCTTATAAAGTAGAGCCTTCTATTGAAGGATGTTAGAGAGACGGGCCAAATGACCGGTATAAAACATTCCCGGGATTGAAACACACACAGAACATTATTTACTACAGGTGCCGGGAGCATAGAGGATGAGAGGGTGCTTTGTTTTGAATAGTTTTGAATAGCATATACTACACGCTATTGATGTTGTTGTGCAAATGGCACACAGCAGTACATAGGACTTACTGTTTACGAGGTACATTGTTTATGCTTACAGGGGCGTCACACCGATTCCTGGACAAGAGGAGCAGATACAATATCTATTTAATGTGCATGCAATTTTTGTATAGCCACATCCATCTTTCATAATGACATAATGACAGATGGTAATAAGGGGCATACAATGTTAACTGTATAACGTCTACACACTTCTGTACAGTGATAAATATTGCTATTGATCTTTGTACCAGTATGTGACTACAGGGAGGCGCTCCCACCATGATGAAGCAGAAATGAAGGTTTTACATTTATTAGCGCTTAAACGTAGTACTGCAATAATCATGTGTGACTCTAACCGAACTAATAAAGATTGTACGGGGACAAAATGTGCCCTTAGAGTAGTTTGCCAACATTTATAAGCGTGCTTTATATAACGTGATGTACTAGAATTGCACTAATCCGACATAATTATAAACGTGTGCTACGATTTGCTTGCTTGAAATGTTTTAGCTTAGCATAACTTTAGTGGAGGCTTTGGCCTAGTTGCCTGGTCTCACGGTTTAGATGCTCGTATTTTTCCAATGTGCTATTAAACGTGTATTTTTGCTTGAAGCTGTACTTTTCCACTGAGATCGTTCACATGCTTATCTTAAAGTTTCGTGCCAGCTTGGCATTTTTCTCTTTACTCCAAGGTCGATCTGCAGGTGCGGACAATGGAGGCTCTGAAAGTGAGCTAATTGGTATAAAATGTTGCAACTTGCGTACCCATCTCCAAGGATAATGTATGCTTAAGTAAAAGCTTGAGAACTGTTGTTTTTGATTGGACAATTTGAAGCTAACCTATGAACCCTCCAATGGAAGACCCTACTGGATTTGAACTGTTGTCTATAAAAACCAGGTGCACGAGAAGAAATTAGATCATTACGGCCATTATCAGCTCGATACCCGCCATTTGCAGACTTCGTAACTATTATGGCCCACCTTGCTGCGACGCCATTTTGAGAGACTTTGATGCTTTCTCTAATCGAGAGAAAGAGACTTAAATGATTCTGGCCCTAGAGACTTTAACTTTGATTTGTCCCGTTGCATGAAGTAATAGTTTTACCTTGCCGCCGTGAGGCAATTGCCCCGTCCACCCCTGCCCCTTTGCCCCGTCCCATGCCGATCGAAACGGTACCCATGCTGATCGAGAAACGGTACCTGTGAGACGAAGACTTCCTTGTATGCTGATCGTAATTGGTAAATATGAAAGGAAATTGTAAAATTGCATTGTGTTTCTTTTAGGTAACCAACTGCTGATTTTTGATAAGAGCCCTAGCTAGGAGTTTTACTAAATTAATGTTGCTAAATTGTTTTCGCATGAAGCCCCACATGCCGATGCTAATTTGAGGTTAGACGAGGATTCCTTTTGTTGCACGATGCAATTTGAGACCTTGTTATGCTGACTAAATGTATGCAATTAGTTCGTTACAGATTATAGTATTAGTGATTTGCATTGCTATTATCGAATGCCTTGTGATTCAAATGCTGAATAGATTGCACTTGTTTCGCCGCTATGGACAGCTATTAATGTTCATTTACGTTTATCATTTGGTGTTGAGACACATTTATATTGTGCTAGCTTTGTTAATATAGGGAAATAAATTCACTAACTTTGCAATAAACTGGTGTGGTTATTCCTGACTGAAAGGTCAGGGTTCGCCGAAATGTATTCTGGATTAATTGTTAAGTGTTATGTTGATCAGGGGATTGCTTATGTCCGATATTGATTATTGATTTGATTAAGGTGACCGATTAAGAGTACGGAGAGTCCCACTTAGTCAAAAGATTCATCGGCCTAAAGAGCGTCCGAATACAGGTAAAATTACTAGTACGGACCGCTCTATCAGTAGATGGTAGCAGAGGACGGTTTCGTCTTTTGGGACCCTGTACTCTTAAAGTACATGGTGTTGAATTAACGGTTACGCCCTTTGAGACCCCATTCGAGAAGTTGAATTAGATTTTTCTTGGATAAAACTGATTGACAGAATGATGATGGGCTAGGTCCACCGCGACTTTCCCGGGATCTCGGAGCTTGCGAATGGAGAGAACGGAGGTGTGGAATCGGCGTTGGCGGTACTAGTGATGGTATGAGTGAAGTTAGGGTTTTGCGCTTGCACAGCTTATTGCCGCAGATTGTGTGAAAAGGTTGCGAGGATTTTTTTTTCTTTTTTTAGAGGATAGCGGAGGTGCGACTCCGAGTGTAGAAGTAGAGAAGTCGTCGAACTTCATAGAAGATAGCGGAGGTGCGACTCCGAGTGGGAGAGTAGGGAAGTCGTCGAACTTCATGTGCGTGTGGCGCTTTGTGCATAAAAAGGTCCACGTGGTTGTTGTTGTTGAGACGGGCCCTGCGAGGTCAAGAGACTCCGGAGTATGTTGATCTATGTTGTGGTCTGGGCGGTTTAGTAGGTTGATCGGGCGTGGTCAACGAGTCGGTACGTGTGTTAAGGGAGTGAAAGAAACTTCGACTTCGGGCTTTGACAAGATTCTAAGTGCACTAGAATAGATCATTGACAAGTTGAGAGCAGTCTGCGGGTCAGATTTGCTTGCGAACGTGGGGACCGAGAAAGATAGAATAACTGCCGAGGCTAGTGAAAAATCCCTAAGGTCCTGAAGCGACTGTGTTACCCTTCCTGTAGTAAACCGACAGATCTGTTTTATTTTTGGTAGCTCGCGATACATGCAAGAAGTTGTTACGAAAAGAGCTGAGTGAAGGAGGACTAGCCGCGAGGCTTTGTCAGCCGCAGTGTGTGTGAGTGTGACGTCACTAGGAGCCGCGCTGGGATAGGTTGGTTGTAGAGAAGGGTCGCGCACGGATTGGACGCAGTCCGTGGGGCTCGATTGGAAGGGGAAAGGCAAGCGAAGAGTATTCCGGGAATTAAAGTCACCTATTGATTACAAATTTTGTGAAATAAAAGACGAAAAAATGAAATTTTTTAAAGCATTAAGGAGTGCGATAAAGGGGGAGTCATACATTAAAGCGAGTGTAGGAGAGGAGACGCCGCCCGAGGGCACACCAGCTTACATTGTAATGGAGGAAAAGGGGGTAGCTCCGTGTCTTTGGTTAAAGCAATGGCACAAACTGACAGAGAAACATGGGAGCGTAGCATTCCCGATCCATGGGACGTTCAATATAAGGATTCTAGAAAATTTGAGATTCACGATGTACGACATGAAGATGCCTCCAAGGCCAGCCCAGTTTGAGGCTCTAGCGATTTGGGAATTAATGGCCAGACAGCAACAGAAAAATAAGTTCGAAACAAGGATAAGGAAGGTATAAAAGACACTAGCGGACGCTAGGTGGGATAATGCACAGAAGGTGTGGAGGTCAGATATACTGCAGGGGATAAAATTGTTTCCCGCAATTACTAAGGAAGAAGAGGAGACAGGTAAGAAAGCTACCTGTAAGACAAACAGGAGGTGTTCCAAGGAAAGAGAGGACGAGGAAAAGTTGAGAAGAGAAGAGGAGTTAGAGGATGAGGAGTTAATCATGCAATTGCTGAACGACCGTCCACCACCTTATGCAGAGAGTGGACAAGGTCCAAGTACCAGTTCTGCCCCTCCGGCATCGGTACAGAATAATGAAACACAGAGTTCAGGGGCTTCATCGGGATCTAAGGACCCGAGTTTACTGTTCACCCCGCAGATACCGCAGGTTAGGAGAATATATCCAGATGTGCCCATGTTGAAACCTGCAGAAAATTATCAGCCACAGGTCCCAAGGTATTACAGCAGCGACAATAGTACGGGAATGATTCTAGATCCAGCCGCAATGGGAGGACAGAATGGTCACAACCCGACATTGGCACAAGCTGAATCAACTCAGTTTTTGATGCCTCAGAAGCAGATGCAGGGGGGAACAGCACATGCTCAGATGACGGGGAGTCAGATGGGCATGCCGGCAATGATGACCCATAGTGTGGGAATGAACATGCCTCAGAACATGGGGAATGGACAAAACCCAGATGCGATATCGCTACCTATTACTGTAGGTCCACCGGTACCTTTGTACAGTCAGCCTAATCTAGGTATGAGCGGTCAGGGATCAATGCTGCAGAATGGGACAGAGAGGAGGTGCATAGAAAACACTCCAGGGATAACTCCGATAGCGGCTCAGCCAACAGGATCTGGGACCTTGATGGAGTTTAGTCCCATATGTGCTCAGTCGACACTGGTGAGGTCGAGTCCCCCACTGATAATACCTCTGTCATCGAACACTGAAAAGTTGCCGCAACCATCAATGGCAGTCGATGTGAACGCTACACTGATGGGGTTGAATGCGCAACAGCTGACACAATGGTTCAACAGTCTAAATTCCACACAAAGCTCGGACAGTGGGAAGGGAGAAGATTATGTGAATAGGATGAGGTTGAACATGGAAGCACAAGAATTGGTGGAAGGGACTATGGGTGTGAATAGGTTAGAGTCCTACTCGGAAGAAGAGCTGAGGTATCTATGTCCCAGGATAACAAAAGAAGTGAACAAGGTACACAAAAGCTTGCAGGAAGTAGCTGACAAAAACGGGGTTGAGATAGACAAGACGAAACACTTGAGCAGGAGCTATAGGTTGGATTTTGGGACCACAGATTTTGAACACATGAGGTCAGCAGGCATGAAGGCGCACCTTAGAGAACTGCTGCAGAGTGCACAAGTGTGGAGGTGCTTAGACAAGTGGGAAAGCAGATGGGTAAAGAGGAAGGAAAAGAGGAGGGACAGTGCTACAGAGCTCAACGAGAAAAGACCACAGAGTAGCGAGGCAGTAACTATGTTACCAATGAGGGAGACAGCAGGGGGAAAATTAATACATGTACCATGGCACAGAAGCGACATTCAGTCTTTTACGGATGATTTTCCCAAACTGAGAGAGAAACCGATTGAATGGTATCAACAGACTGATAGGTTTGTGAAGCTTGCAAAATGTCTCTGGGAAGACCTGAACACTCTCTTTGAGATTGTAGTTCCAGCAGATTTGTGGGAGGATTGCAAAAGAGCTGTAGGTTGGCCGACAAGTGAGCCAGAAAGAGACAGGGAGACGGGTGCACCATCACCTATGGTGATGAACTTGTACTACAAGGTGATTGAGCATTTGAAGACGAAGGTTTCCGCGAAAAATGTGGATTGGCAGAAGATCGATCGAACGGCCCAAGAGGCTAAAGAGTCGATTCATAGTTACTATGAGAGGTTGTTGAAGGCGTTTAAGAACTACAGTGGCACAGAGACAATAGAGGCGAAGGACATGCTTCATTTTGTGTTTAGATTTGTGGAAGGGCTGAGACCAGAGATAAGTCAGATGATAAAGTCGCATTTGATTTGTTGGCAGTCGAAACCGATTGATGAGGTGTTGAATTATGCGAAATACTGTAGCGACGAAATTGAAGTGAAACAGAAAAGGTTGAAAGAGAAGGTGCTGATGATGCAGCTTAAGGCAGCTCAGACAGGTCTGCAAGGTTTGCAAGGGATGCAAGGGTTCCAACAGCAGGTACCGCAACCGCAGCCGCAGTTGCAGGGAAATATGATGTTTCAGCCACAGGCCAGAGGCAGAGGCAGAGGAGGTTTTGCGAATAATGGTCCGGATTTGAACACTGTTGTGACTGGTGTGCAGGCAATGAAGAAGGTGATGCCGTGTCACGTGTGCGGAATTGTCGGTCATTGGAAACGCGAGTGCCCGATGGTGGTGCAGGAAGGTGCAGGTGCAGGAGCAGGTGTTGGTCAGTAAAACAATGATGTCAATGCATTTCAGACAATGAGGGGACCGAAAATGAGAAGTCCAAACCCAAATTTTCAGACCGTAAATCAGTTGCAGGGGTTACAGCCCATGCAGCCGCAGCAGATGCAGATGCCTCGTATGCAGATGACGCAAATGCAGCCGATGCAACAGCAGTTACCCATGGTACCTAATCAGCAAATGCAAATACCTTTGGCACCAATGAGTCAGCAGCAAGTGGTGGTTCCTCCACAGGTCTCGGGTCAGGTAATGAGTACAAATGGCACCGTACAACAGTTCCCACTACACAGTGAGAGTGGAATAAACAATGTATGGGAGAGTGAAAGTTCAGAAGAAGAAGGAGATTGTGTGCTTGCAGCATCCTTGGAAGTTGATCAAAAGGGTCCGTACGTAGAGGGAAGAGTAATGGGTCATCGTGTTTCATTCTTGGTTGACACAGGAGCCACGCGTTCAACTGTTAAGAGCAGTGAAGTACCAAATTTGCCACTCTCAGGGAGGACAGTTCAAGTGGTGGGAGTAGCAAACAGGCACCTGACGAACCCAATAACAGATCCGGTACCAGTCAGCATCGGTAACTATCAAGGGGTGCATCAGTTTGTGGTATGTGACTCAAGCCCGATAGCACTGTTAGGAAGAGACCTATTGTGCAAATTGGGTTGTTCGATCATGTGTTCGAACGAAGGAATAACAATCCAGACGAGCAGTGATGGGGAAGAAGAGGACAGTGTAGAGGGGGATGAGATGGAAACTGTCGATGAAGAGTATCCTCTGATTTGCCTTTTCCTGATGATAACTGAAGAAGATATTCCAGCCGAATTACGGGAAACAGTCGGAAAGGAAGTGTGGGACATGACAGGGAAAGAGGTGGGATTGATAAAAGGAGTGGAACCAGTGAAAGTGACTGTAAAGCCCAATGCAATCTTTCCCCAGACCCCACAATACCACATGGCACAAGACACCCTCATGAAAGTTGCTCAACTTATTGACGAATTTGTAAAACAGGGGGTACTGAAAGAAGTGTTAAGCAGTCCATGTAATTCACCAATAATGGGACTAATAAAGCCAAGTGGAAAGGTCCGACTTGTGCAGGACTTGAGGAAAATAAATGACATCATAGTCAAGTGTTGCCCTGTCGTACCGAATCCAGCTGTGATAATGTTTCAAGTCCCTTGCGATGCCGAATGGTTCTCAGTCATCGACTTGTCACAAGCATTCTTTTCTGTGCCTCTTCATGAGGGCAGCCAATTCCTCTTTTGTTTCAAATTCTTAGACAGAGTGTACAGTTGGTGTCGAATTCCTCAAGGGTTTTCTGAGTCACCGTCAATCTTCAATCAGATTCTAAAGAAAGATTTGGAAGCATTGGAATTGCCATTCGAGTCAACTCTAGTACAGTACATTGATGACTTACTGATTGCATCAAAGACAGAAAGTGGCTGCACAGCCGACACCATTGCTCTGTTGAACCATTTGGGAAGGAATGGGCACAAGGTGTCTCCTTCCAAATTGCAGTTCTGTCAGAAGAAAGTGAAATACTTGGGTCACCAGATAGAGAAAGGGTCAAGGAAAATAATGAAGGAAAGAATAACGAGTGTACTTCAAATGAGTCCACCAAAGACAAGGAGGGAGGTGAGGAAGTTTTTGGGAATGGTGGGCTACTGTCGCCAGTGGATTCCCAACTTCTCGACTCTAGCAAAGCCTTTACTGAAACTGACCCAGAAGGATGCCTTGGATCAAATTGAACTGAAAGGAGATGAGATGGATGCTTTTGTTGAATTGAAAGAGTGCATGTGCAGGGCTCCAGCTTTAGGTATGCCTGATTACACAAAGCCTTTCACATTGTTTTGCCATGAACGTGATGCATGTTCTTTGTCTGTCTTGACTCAAGCCCATGGTGGCGTAAACAGACCAGTAGCGTATTTTTCAGCTACTTTGGATCCGGTCGCAGCAGCACTCCCAGGGTGTTTGCGCGCCGTAGCAGCAGTTGGTATCAGCCTCACTCAGAGTGAAGGAATAGTGATGGGACACCCAGTAACAGTCATGGTCCCTCACTCAGTTGAGATACTTTTGACCCGCTCCCGAACGCAACACATGACCGGAGCAAGACTCACAAGGTATGAAACGATAATTCTGGGCTCACCGAACGTGCAGCTGAAAAGGTGCACTACGTTGAATCCAGCAACCTTGCTCCCTGGAGAAAATGCTGAAATTGAGAACGCTGAAGACGTCGAGCATGACTGCCTTCAGGTGACTGAATTTTGCACAAAACCTCGACCTGACATTAAGGATACTAAACTTGATGAAAATGACCAGATTGTTTTTGTTGATGGTTCATGTCTAAGAGATGGTATGGGAATTTTAAAAGCAGGATATACTGTATGTACTGTAACAGGTGTCTTGGAAGCGGGATGGCTTCAAGGAGTCTATTCTGCACAAGTAGCAGAACTTGTAGCCCTTACAAGAGCATGTCAACTGTCTGCATTGATGAAAGTCACCATTTACACTGATAGTCAGTACGGGTTCGGAATTGTGCATGACTTTGGCCAACTATGGTCACAGAGAGGTTTCCTGACTTCTTCAGGATCCCCAGTGAAAAACGGGGAGAGAATAAGGGAATTGTTAAACGCCATTCAAATGCCAGCCGAAGTTGCAGTGGTAAAGTGTAGTGCTCATACGAAAGGACAGGATTATGTCTCTCTGGGAAATGCATATGCGGATCAAGTCGCAAGATTTTGTGCCTTGAATTGTATATTACTCAGAGATGAATGGAATTCGATAAGTGAACCAGAACTCGAACCAGCTGAAGCATTTGCCTTGAAGGTTGTAGATACAATAGATGAACTAAAAGCATTGCAGAATAACGTCAGGGAGGATGGGAGAGATTCCTGGATTAAATCACAATGTATAAAGAGACCAGATGAGTTATGGGTTTCAAATGAGGGAAAATTTGTTTTGCCAAACAGTCTCTTATCACAGCTTGCGCGGTTCTATCATGGACAAGCTCACCTAGGGAGAGATGCCATGATAAGATTGTTCAAAACTGATTGGTTTAACCCCAGATTTCGTCAAGCTGCAGAAGCAGTTTGCCATCGATGTGTCACTTGCCAGCAGATGAACCCAGGAAAGGGAACGGTTGTGAACGCGAGCCACATTGGTAGAGCAAGTGGCCCGTTTAGTCGTATGCAGATAGATTTCATTGAGATGCCTATGCATGGAGGTCTGAAGTATGTGTTGGTGATTGTGTGCATTTTTAGTCACTGGATTGAGGCATACCCCACATGTAGAAATGACAGCCTTACAGTTGCAAAGCTATTGTTGAGAGAGTTGATACCACGTTTCGGATTCCCGATCTCTTTAGAATCAGATAGGGGAAGTCACTTAAATAACGAGGTGATAAAGTTACTTTGCGAAGCGCTGAACATTGAGCAAAAACTGCATTGTAGCTATCGCCCTGAAGCATCAGGACTGGTGGAGCAGATGAATGGTACATTGAAATCAAGAATGGCGAAAATATGTGCATCGACAAATTTGAAATGGCCTGACGCATTGCCCTTGGTGCTAATGTCAATGAGAAACACCCCTGATAGAAAGACTGGATTGTCTCCGCACGAAATTCTCATGGGCAGGGCTATGAGACTTCCTGCAGTTCCCGCAAAAGCGCTTTTGAATATTACAGATGATATGGTGTTAGACTACTGCAAGGGTCTGGCTGACGTGGTTCGCTCTTTCTCTCACCAGGTGGAAGCGACCACCTTGCCACCGATCCAAGGTCCAGGACACGCACTGAAAGCAGGTGACTGGGTCGTGGTAAAGAAGCACGTGAGGAAGTCGTGTCTGGAACCCCGTTGGAAAGGCCCTTTCCAAGTGATCCTGACGACAACTACCGCTGTGAAGTGTGCGGGGGTTCCCAACTGGATTCATGCCAGTCACACAAAGAAAGTGTTGTGTCCCACAGATGAGGAGGTTGAAGCGCTAAAACTGCCAGTGCCTGATAGAACAGTGCTGAGTGCTGAAACAGAACAAAACCGAACTGAGGGAGAACGGGCAGAAGCAGGAGAGAGAGAGATATTATTGGAGAACGAAGAGACTAACTCACTTGGGGAAGACCAAGGAGAAAGTTCAGACAGCGACGAAGCAGCTGAAGGTGACAAAGAACCTGAAGCAGCTGAGGGTAGCAAAAAGCCTGAAGCAGCTGAGGGTGACAAAGAACCTGAAGCAGCTGAAAGTGATACAGAGCCTGATGAAAGTAACGGTGACGAAGGGCTCGAAAAGGGTGAAAAAGCAGGAGAGCCTGATCAGAGGAGGGCGTTCCCAGAAGCAGGCGATACAGAAAAAGAAAAGGAGAACGTGATTGATTCCCCAGGAGGAGGAGGGGACAAGGCGGAACAGAACGAAACGGTTCAAGCTTCCTCAGAAAAGATCGCAGGTCCGTCAAATGGACATGGTGCAAAGAGGAGACTAAGTATATCACCAGTAAAACAAAGGACTGGAGAAGGTTTGAACGACGGAGAAAGGCCAAAAGTGAAAGAGAAAAGAAAGGAAGTGTCTGTCGTGGTACCAACCTCAAGTGACGAAAAAGACTTGACAAAAGAGGAAAGTACCAGCGAGGCAGAATCGAAAAGAGAAGCAAAATTGAAAAGGAAAAGGATACCGAACAGAAGATATTCCGGTCCTGAATGGGCATATGTAGTCAATGACGATTGGACTGACGAGTTTGTATCTCTAAGCATCGAGAACGAAGAAGAAGAGATACCAATAGAAAAGAAAAGTTTTATGGACAGTGTTGATTGAAAGGGTGATAAATGACATTGCCTGCTACAATCTAAAGTGATAAAACCAGCTGAGACATTGCTAAACCGGATGAGACATTTGCTAAACCGATAAAGACTGAGTTATTGCCGAATTGAGACAAATGCTGCTAACCGATAAGTGACTTGGCCTCTTGAAGAAGACGGTGTAGAATAATGAAACTTGGTAAATGACTGCATACATGAGGTGTTCCAGTGCTTCACTGTCTGGCGTCTGATGCATTTGGTGGTGGTTGTGTACTATAATGGAAATGAGATGCAGTTTTAAGGGCGAGCCCCAAGTTGGGACTGGCAGTATTTTGTGTGCTCATCACTAAAGGTCAGTGAGATTTGGGCACATGGGCTACACATGTATACAATCCCTGGGTTGTTCTATGTTTTATGTTTATTTGTTTATCTCTTTGTCTTTATTTGAGATAATACCAAGGGTGTGTACTGATGAGGGACGAGTGAGTCCAAGCTTCTCGGTTTTCTGAGTTTTCATGATAACAGGTAAGGGGAATGGTTAAGGGGATCCTATGTCCTTATGAAGGCCACTTGACCCAAAAGGGCAATATTAATGTCGACATAAGAGCAGATAATCAGGGGTGAATGGGTTATAATTTCGGAAGATCACAACCATTTGTCTATTTTTAATCCTATCCAGGGGATCCCTGAATAAAGATTAGGGCCGGATACCCATGAGATATTTTCAACCGTTTTGTCTGTGTTCTGCAAGATAGATCCCTGTATGTTTGTTGTATATTGTTTTCAACCCCCTTCCCTCATTGCTCCATCCCTGATGTTGGCTATCACGGGGATGTATAAGCAAAGCCTGATGATGAAGCATGCCACAACTAGTGGGTACGGGCAATTTTTAACAACCCAGCACTGTTTTAGATTAAGGTGAGCTCTAATTTGTTCTGAGGGCATCTGTAAGTATTTCCTTGTCCCTTTGGGTGGTAGTGAGAGATGAGGGCCATCCCTGCCCTTTAAGAAACTTCCCTTTCTGCACTTCATTGTGTGAAATCTTAGTAAATATGCCCCTGAGTGAACAACAGTTTGTACTACACGATGGTCAAGATCTGCAATGGCCATTTAGCAGGCTCTGCACAAATCAGCTCTTTCCCTGAGCCATTGAGGTCAAAGCTAACAGGAAACTAAAAGGCTCCTATAAAAAGTTAACCATGACTGCCTCAATGTGTTGTTTGAAACAGGATCACTTATAAGCTATGATTACATGATCAGCACACCTGCCTGTCTGCCATAGAATGTACTGCCCCAAACCATGACACATAGGGTCTAATTTAATGGTGGGTGAAAAGTTACTTCAACACAGACATGACATATATCCTGGATAACTTTATTAGAAGTACCATAGGATGCAATGCCCTTAGAATGTGATGAGCAGGACATCTGTCACTTTAGTGATTGAGTAACCAATCTACAAAACTGTAAATCAGGCCCA
Source organism: Pleurodeles waltl (assembly GCF_031143425.1). Lineage (NCBI taxonomy): Eukaryota > Metazoa > Chordata > Amphibia > Caudata > Salamandridae > Pleurodeles > Pleurodeles waltl. Next base: position 1,691,844,596 of record NC_090444.1, on the reverse strand, counting down.
TATTCACACACTATACACAGCAAACTGCAGAAGACATGGAGCCAACCTTCATGCAGCACACAGTGTAGACTTTACAGCATGCATTTACACTAGCACACAGTACCTCCTGCTGACACGCAACTGACAATTACATGTCACATAGGACACACACGCAGAAGATCATATTTAAGCTAAATAGTGAGGGGCATATTTATGAGGGGGTTGCATCACTCTCGCACTAAGCAGTGTGGTGCATGTGCGACACAAGCTCAAAATGCGATTTATCAAGCCATGCAAGTCCAGGATTGCTGGGGAGCCTGTGCTAGTGTTCCAACGAAGCTGGGACACCATAAAAGGAGAGAGTTGGCTGGAGGCGGCAGTAGACGGCAGCACGAGAGAAACAAGTAAGTGTTTTTTTTTTTTTTAACTTTGTTTCCCCCGTTGTCCCCCGTCATCATCCCCCTCCTCCTTGACATATGCAGCAGCCACCGCTGTACCAGGCAACACTCATGGATTTTGATGTATTTAAAGATTTACCAAAAGTGGTAGACCTGGGAATCTGCCAAAATGCTATCCTTCCCAGGTGAGGCAAAACAAGGAGAAATATCTTTAGTTCTCCTTGTTAGTGCCTCTTCCTATGTGTGCTGCATTATGCAGCACACATAGAAAAAGGAAAGCGCCTCAAGGGATTATTTGTGTGCAGGAAGGTGGCCATTCCTGCACAAAAATAATCCTCCTTACAATGGAGGCTCCCTTGCACCTGCATTATGCAGCACACATAGAAAAAGGAAAGCGCCTCAAGGGATTATTTGTGTGCAGGAAGGTGGCCATTCCTGCACAAAAATAATCCTCCTTACAATGGAGGCTCCCTTGCACCATGGTGCAAGGGAGACCGCGTTGGTGCTAGACAGCCAAAATGCGGCCAGTGCAGGGACAATGGCAGGAATGCACTGTGTTCTTTTTCATGCAGCACATTCCTGCCCTTTCCTTGTCATGCAGCACAGCAAGGTGACTTGCTGCACTGTGCTGCGCTGCACTGTGTTACTTTGTCATAAATATGGCCCTTAATTCTTAATGCAGCAGTTCACTGGGGGCACTGTAAGAGGCTAATGCTTTCTGGCCATAATGTGATGTAATGTGGGTAACAGAAGGAGTAAGCAGGAACGGGGTCGATAGCTAACACACTAACACAGATGGAGAGGGGAAAGAGGGTTTTTAGTGAACAACAGCAATGGCACACAGAGGTACAATGTTCTAAGAGATCAAGAAACCAGGCTTCAGTAAATAGATGATAGCAGCAGGCTCTACAAGGATATAATGTCTGGCTCAATGAGAGTCTGTTAAGTTCAAGGACACAATGTCAAGATTTATGAAAGCTTCCAGTGTAACAGGTAGAGTGTTTATAAGAGGTAAGTGGCAGTCTCCAGGAGAAGTGAGTTTTAGGCTCCTGGATCTAACATCATCAGGATCTATTAGGTAGTACTGCAGTTTTCGGGAGTATTCCAGGCTGACATAGACAAGAGTACCTGGCTCAAAAGCATTGTCAAAATGTCATTGGGGGACAGGTTCCTTGAGAATTGTGTGAACTCTGTGGATGCCTCAAGCTTTGAAAATGGAGTGTAAGACTTTATGAGGAGTAACTGTGAGTGTACACCAAGAGGATGTCAGACTATATTGGAGGTGAGTCTCAGGCTGTGGGAGAGGAAGGGTTTTAAACTGCTAAATGCAAGAGTGTCAGGCGTACGAACAGTGTAAGGTTCTATGAGTAGAACAATTTCAGTTGAATACAAATCAAGATCTAATAGTAAGTGTCAGGCTGTGAGACTGATTGCCAGGTTCTAGAAGACTTTGACAAGTGTCAGGGGAATGTGTAACATCCTAAGGAGAGATAATTTGAAAATCTTAGTGAGTGTGCAGATTATAAGAAGAGGCTACTTCAGACTTTAGAGAAAATGGGGGCTTGTTTTTCTAACATATTTTCTTGTTGCAAGCCCTGCTTTTCAGTAAATCGCTGGGTTTCAATAAGTTAATGTGGCTTTCCAATACACTAAACCCATTTAGTGATTTGATAGCATGTTACCGTATACCTCAAAATGTGTTAAGGAAATCATGAGGAATCATAAATTGGAAGTGGCGTACTTAGGATGTACTCTGCAAAGTGTGATTCCTTATGGTAGGTGATAATATTTTGCAACCAAAATACAGTCACAAACATTAATATTTTATAAACACCTCAAAGGAGGGGGTAAGCTATTCACAAACAGTAATGGGCCCCTCCCCCTTTGTCAATTTTTGGGGGAGACAGCATGAGAACTACTTACTGTTAAAATAGGTTTATAAACTTTGAGGTTTTTTTTGTAACTGAATCTTGTTTTCAATTAGGTAAAACAGGCTACCTTTCAAGAAACTTGCCATCACAGGCATGGGGATCTGCTGAACCGAGCAGGCCACCATCAAAATGGCAGCAAATTACATTAGGTTCCAATTTGGGACCTTCCTCATTAATATTCATGATGAAGGTCAAATTGCGACCCAGAGTGACTCTGTATTTTGTGAACTGACACACATATGTTTGTTCACTAAATACCATTGGATTTGCTAAAGGTTGATGCACAAGTTGCGACCACTTTTAAGCAAATTCAATGTACATACATCTGGCTGTAGGGGTGCAGAGAATGATTTTGCACTGAACTTTTGTGACTGCTTGGGAGCAGCAGTTGTTGCTTCCCTTTACTCCTGCACACTCTTGGTCCTATGTAGCAGTTCATTGGTCCTGTGCTGGCAGTGCTGATTGAGCAGTGACCAGAGTCAATTTAAGGCATTAACAAAGTGGGCAATTACCCAGGGTTTACACCTTCCAAGGTGCTCCTGTAAAAGTGATTAGAACAGGCAGAAGACTGACTGTCAAAACAGTGTGAATAAAAAAAACAGATTTTTTTTTTTAAATTGACCGATGAACATGAACACTTGAAATCTACTGACACGCCTCTCAAATATATGCTCCTGAAATAACTGCTGAAGTCTGAGATCAAGAAGCCAAGTTATTTATTCTTCGGGAAGTACACTAATGCATTAAAAAAAATTGACTTCCTCTAAGGCAGTCATGCAGTTTGGAAAATGTGACACACTTGTGTCAAAGCGAACCTAATAGCTGGTCCATCACAAAGGGAAGTCACCTCATAGGTGTGATTTCAAGGAGCACCAATAGAAAGATTGTTGTGACCTTTGCTTCTTATTGTTGGTGCTTGTTTTTGGGAAATGAGGAGGGCTAATAACAGAGTCTACCAATAACTGGAGCTAACACTAATTCTAAATTTGCAATGAAGTTGAGGGAATGATCATCATGGCTTGTTGGTGAGTGTCCTCAATGTAGTGGAGTGATTCCCACTAACATGTGGCTAAAAATGAATAGGGCTTATGTGAGAGCTTTAATAGGCATGAAAAACGTTTTTACATATACTGTAAAGACATTGATAAGGAGAGGTAAACTTGTTTCTTCGCTAAAGGAATTTGTCACAATTGCATTAGGACGTGAGGACAGGAAGGCACACAGAGGTTGTCTCAGAATTGTACCTGGACCCACAGTTGCTCACTCATACCACTTTCTACAGAGTATATGAAGTGCAAGACATAACTTTTGTCAGTAGTATTTACTGCCATACCAAGGAGTTCTATACTGCCAAAAATAAATATCCTCATAGTTGCATGCAATAATAGCTGTATGTTAGTCAAGAGGCTACACAGAGTGAATTGAGTCTCTCTATAGGACAATCACTGAACATGCCTGCGTGCTTGCTTGTACTGTGGAAGAAGCAAGAATCAAGCTTTTCGCATGAAATAAACAACTTCAAGATGTGTGCGGTGATTGCCCTATACCGTAAATTAATGTTTGGTTCATGGTGTGTTGTAATAGTTATACATTAAACCAGAGGGTGCACAGAGTGATTTGAGTCTCTGAGTTGGTCAATCAATCAATCAATCGATCAGGAATTTGTAAAGCGCCCTACTCACCCGTGAGGGTCTCAAGGCGCTCCCTATACACTCCTGTCTGATTACTTGTTCCTCAGGAAAAAACAGCGTAGACAAAACTCAAATTATATTTATCTTATTTACGTATTAATAAGACCAATATGCACATTTCTAATATGAATGGGATATTCCTAGCAGCCTAACACCCTAAAGACCACTTCTCTGTGCTACACTAAGAGAGCATGGAGTAGCTAGCTTGCCTCTAAGGTTTCTTGGGTCTCAACGCACTACATCCAAGTTCATAGCGGAGCAGATGTGATTGTCAGACGCCAACAGGGAGGGGGTTCCCTCAAAAGGAAAACACTCATCAGCTGGGTTCAACTCCTCTCCTCTCTGTATCAGCTCTCAGCATAAGAATGGATTCTGCAGCAGTCTGGCAGGACCTCTTGTGATAACCTGCGGCAATGAACTTTCTGATTCAATGGTCAATTCATTCGGGTTTATATACGTTTTACCACTGACTTTTACCATACATAATCCATGACAAACCAGGTATGAACTTGCATAAACCAACATAATGAATATATATTAACTAGGTAACTCACATGTTTAATTTACACACTCATTGTCAGACCTTGGGATACAGATATCACAAAGCCTCTACCAGATTGTGCCGCATTTGTTGGTAGCAAAGTCATTGCTTGGATAAGTTGACACTGTCACAAGTTCTGTAAAATATAATGTCATGCTGCATATAGGCCAAAGGCAGAAAGACTAATTTAACATGCTCAAAATGGTATTTGGCTTTGGGAGTTCATGACAAGTTTGAAGAGGTGATGTATATTGAGCTGTCATTATTAGCTACAGTAGTAGTTTCTATCTACCATGTTCACTGCTTCTAGAAGTTACTGGAGAAAATCAAACACATCAAGGACAGCTCTGTTCCACACAGAACCAGTCCTGTAGTGAATCGATATGAGACAATCCTTTGAGATATCACCATAAGTGTGAGAAGGGTTCCTGGTTGTCTCTAGAAACATCACTAAGGGGTAAGTTGCAGAGGAAGGGTGTTGCTTGAAATGCTAAACATCTTTGAATAGTCTCTGTTCAAGAATGTAAATTAAACTACCAGGGCAAATATTGGGAGATATTCTACAGTAAGAAACACCTGCCAATATTGTTACTATTATAGATTAATAAGATGATTTGGGATTTGGTCCAAGAAGGAAACATCTTTAATGTTAAAAGTGAAGAAAACAACATGAAGTATGTTCAACAAAGGACCATTCTTCTTGGAGGGTGAGTTTAGAAACGGTTTGGTCTAAATTAATATTTGCATTCCATCATGCTGTGAGAATGTTCCCTGACATTGGAGCTTTAAGCCCCTGTCCAGAAGAACATGTTTTGAGTAATGGTGTTAAGCAATTACATTTTATGGTTTGGATTCCTAAACTATCGTTACGACCTTAACATAGAACATTGTACCATAAGTTCTAGTATAAAGTTATTTTGTACCTTGGAAGCCTCAGCTGGACCTATAGAGTCAAACATTTCTATTAGTCCCATTTTATTTACTATTATCCCCTAATGCCATGAATTGTGGTTATTTTTATCCCACAATCACGATGTTTGATCGTGTAGCATTTATATTCAGGAATCTCATCAAAGACAGTTATTAAATGAATTAATTAGTTCTTGCAGAGCACCTAAAGGAGAGCTATCTTCAAATAAATGTACAGGAATCCTATTGTCCGCTACAGCTGAAACCTCTGGGGTCACTGCTTAATATATAAATTTGTGACGCCGCGCTCTACCGTGGCGTCCCTTCTGTGCATCGCCGCAGCCTGCGTTTCTGCCTGTCTTTTTTCACGTCGCTGCCGGGTAAACACATATCAAGCTCCCGGTCGGGCCGCTCTGCCAGCCTGCCTACCTGATACTCTTTCCCTTCCTTACCAAGAGGGAACCCTATTCTTTCTTCCTTTTTTCTTCTTCTTGTTTTCCACCTTTACTTCTTTTTTTTTTGTTCTGGTGTCCATGTTGTCTTCTTCTTGGTGTTCCTTTTTCCCAGCATGCCTTCTTTTGTTTTTCCTTTTATACTGCTACTTTTTTCCTATTCTTTCCTATATGGCTTTCCTAATCCAAGATGGTTTAGCTCTTTCTTCCTGTTTGTCACTTCCTGTCTCCTGGTATATAAGCCCTTCAGTTCTGATCTTCTGTGCATTGCCAACACTTCCTCTTGGTGGTGATCCTTGCTCCTGTTCATCGTGTTTTCTCCAGTTCCTGTTGCTCTGATTGAGATTTTTTCCAAATTTTTCCTTTTTTTCACTTGTTTTTTTTCTCTTTTTTAGCAGTTCCTGTGTTGAGGTTTTTCCCACATTTTTGGGGTATTTCCCTCTGGGACTCCTTCTGGAGGGTACAGTCTGCTTAGGCATTCCCTGTCAAGCAGCACCGTGGCTACTAAAAAAGAGTCGCCCTTATGTTGGTCAGTCCAGAACTAGCAGAAGACCGGGTGCTCTTTCAAATTCTTCATCCAAAGGTGAGAAGCATTGTGCAGATCGTGACAAAATTGAACTGAAGATGGGTAAGGATGCTACTCATCTTCCTTTACCTCTCCCTTTCCCCATCTTATCAGATGAGGAATGATTTGGTTGTGAGTCAATTCCAATTAAATGTAAACCGTGTGAAATATTTGGTACCCATGTCTTCATCACAGTGCAGCGAGGCCTTGCTTATCTCCATATTTGACACAAATCCCACATAAATTTCAATACATGTGACAAAGTTGATTTCCATTTGATAATAATATGTGCTATATGACCATAATGAACACTTCTGTGTTAAAATGAAAACACTGCGGTTGACAGAAATGTATTTTCCTGTGCTTGACTCTAAAAGGCCCAAAATAAGGCTAATCTCCCTCTTGAATCCAACACAGAAATGATGTGCATGTCTGTTCATCGCATGTAACCAAAATGTGCACTTGTAATGCTTTGTATTGATAAACTGTTCTTGAAGAAGCAGGTGGAAAGCTCTCCAACATTCAAGCCTCTTCCTGCCAGTAGCTAGTCATTTGTGTGACTTCCATTGTTTTTGGAAATTGATTTCTAATGCCACATCAAATGATATTAGGTTAGAACAGAGCTTATTGATATTCTTTTAGGGGATAGTGCTAGAATGATGACATTTTGCAATTTTGAAATGTCATTCATTCAGCTTTGCTCACCTTAAGCTGACTGTGATTTCCATTGACATTTATTGTGGATTTGTGTATAAAAACTAGAATATCTGTAGGTGACCCCCTACAGGGCCACTGTCGGTTTGTCTAGTTTGGACTGAGAATATTTTTGCTTTGACTTCATGGATTCTATTGTTGAATTTGATTGAGCCTTATGCTAATTTTCTATACTCATCATTATGTATTTTGACTATTATTTTTGCCTTTTACATTGCAGCTTGTTTTTAAAATAAACCTTCATGGTTTACATTTTACTTGTGGCTCTTGGGAATTTATGTCCTTGAAATGCTATTTATTTCCATTGTATTTGGGTGCCGTTATAGTGACACATTACGTCATACAAGCTTGAGGTTTAACACTGTCTCTGATCCAGTTATCTGACAAGATACTGTCAAGACATGCACCCTTACGTTCCATTAAAGATACCAACATTTATTTTAATTTCATGATGGCATGTTTCTTAATGTTTAAATGTAGGTATTGCTCCACTCTATGCATTGCCTTTCTAAAACCACAGATGAGTTTTATTTTTCTTAATGTACGATTATAAAGCATGTCACCTTTTTTGGTCACTTTATAGTTCTGTGTACATCGCTGAGAACGTATGTCATTAGGGCTGGAATGCTATGACTAAATAGGGAGGGAGGATGCCCGGCCAAATACTTCAGCCGCTCCTCCCAGTTTGTGTAGTTCATCTGTAGGCGAACCACAAATTTTCAGCCTGAATGAAGTTCAGAGTAGATAGGAGAACCTAATTCCCTTTAATTCAATATAGTGGACCCTTTACAGTTTACCATGTGCACCAGTTAAATCACCATATTGTGTATAGATTGTTGAAAGGTCCCCTTTTTCGGTCTGTCTTGGAAGCACAACTGTCGCAAAACCTAGTGTTACCAATGATTTAAAATCAACATACAGTGAATGTTGACTTCGTCCATGAGAGGATTTCTCATCTCATGCATAGCTTGTTTGAAGTTTCATGCTACCTGCTATGGAGTGCTTGGATTGCAATGCATGAGGAACTTCCTTTCATAACCAAAGTACTCTGAATCATCTCATGTTAAGGGTCTGATACATACGAAATGTCAATTTGCAAAAGAGGGTTGCAAATTTTGCGGAATATAGCCAACCGAATAATGTACTAATTGGTTGGTTCACAACATTCCAAACCATAGTCAATATCAATTTGACCCACCTCATCAATTTGCATGAGGTAGGTCACAAATTGCTGCTCAAAATGGTTAGTTGCAAAACAGAGGTGGTGGCTTGCTGCGGTCAGCAGACCACCATATCATTAGAAATGGCCCTAAATTCTTTATCTCGTAGATGCACAGTATGTGAAAAGCTGATTTACTTTCACTGCAGCAGGCCTTTTTTTCTATTTACTCAGTGCTCTAGATGCAAGCAAGACCAATTGACTTTGCCAATGCTTGTTGAAAATATGAACATGTTACATTTATCTGGTGTTTCATTAATCTTTACAACTGCATTTAAAGAAAATAATAGGATTAGAGCTTAGAAAAGGACAGGGCCTCAGAAATATTGTTCTTTTTGGCAATTTCACAGGTCTCTACCCCTTTTTGACTGAATAATGTTTTCTTATTCTGTAGACACAAATATTTGCCTAAAACTGGAATACTACATTTTGCCCTTTAGGCTCTTGGCATTATGTGGCAATGGAGAACCAAATTATGCGTCTGCGTTATCTAAATTATATGGCAAGAAATGGCATGTTATGCAGAATAATGTGTCACATTCTATGGCAGTGTTATTTTGCTATTTTGTCATATTAGCAAACATAAACACTGTCTTATCAAATGATTCACCTAATAAGTACCAGTTTAGCTCCTGAATAAAGCAATTGCTTCGGTGGATGCGGGGAGTGAGTATGAGGGAGAGAGAAGCAGAGCACAGGTGTCTTGGGGGTTGGTGAAAGTTCAGGCAGTGGTTGATGTATGCTGATTCTTGATTGTGAGGGGCCTTGTAGGTGTGGATCAGCATCTTACATTTACATCTCTTCTGAATGAGGAGCAAAGTGTGGGTGCTGTGGGCCCATTTGGGGTGGTCAAGGATGAGTCTGGCTGCTGAATTCTGTATGGTCTGTAGTGTCTTTAGGAGGTTTAGGGTGATTTTCAAGTAGTGTGTGTTTCCATAATTCAGCCAGCTGGTGACTAGGACTTCAGTGACGGTTCGTCTCCTGTTGAAGGGGAACATTTGAAGATCTTACAGAGCATCTGGAGACTGAAGAAGCAGGCTGAAGTGACAGCTTTGATCTGGTTTTTCATGATGAACTTGCTGTCCAGGATGATGCTAATATTAAGGGCTTGGTCTGTCACAGTGGGTGCGGGTCTCAGTTTGAAAGGCCATCATGAGTCTTTCCATGGGGAGGTGTTGTTCCCGGAGATCAGCACTCCTGTTTTGTCTGTGTTGAGTTATATGCAGTTGTTTTTCCTCCAGACCACAATCCCTGTCATGTATCTAGGGAAGCTGGTGTCAAAGCCCAGCTCACCTGAGTCCTTTTTCAGTTCTGATGGAGGTTGAAGACAATCCGACCCCACCCTGAAACTGCTTGTTCCAGCACACTAGTTTTTAAAACAGTGCACTAAGAACAGAAGCTCAAGGGAAGGGGGGAAGTGGATAAAATAAAATAAAGAGACAACACCGTTCTTGCGTTTCCACTGTTGAAGTGCTGCACAAATCTGCGGCCCTCTCTGACTTCTGTAGAAACTGGTGCCTAATGAAACATAAACAAAGAACAGATAAGTACAACCTATTCCTAACTGGGTTCCTGACTATCCCTTTATTTATTAGAAATTTTCTTCTAAAAGTACCTCTTGGATCCTGGTCTCTAGTTTCCAGGTTTGGAATGTGTTACTGCTCAGGGATGTGCTTTCTATTACTCTAAAGCTTCTAAAACATTAAACAAATACCGTTATCAGAATTACCAATATCAAACATTCATCTTAATATAACTAAAGCCTAAGTTCCCAATAGCAGACTCACTTTTCCCATATTTCCATAATCTTTTATAAAACAAATACTGTACTTTTACGTCAAAATACAGCATGTAATTTGTGCAAGTCCTTGATTTACTGTTTGCCTTGCTGTTAATGGTTTCCACGGTTCGTTTCTTAAAAGTTCCATAAAAAAAAAAAAAAAGTTTGCTTCAAAAAGTTCCGCAAAGTATTCTTGTAACAAAGAGTTTGAATCACAATGTTCGTGGAAGGTATCTTGTTTCAAATTGTCTATACACGAATCCAGAAATTGTTGTCAAAGTTCTTTCAGGTAATAAAAGTTTTGCACTTACTTGTTGCTGGCAAGAGATACTGATCAGTCTAACCTTGTCTTCTTTCTCTTTTGCAGGTTGCTTGTAGGAGAGAGGCTGAGGCAAGGAGGAACCGGAAACCGGAAGAAGGAAGAGCCAGCAGCTGCGCCCATTGAAGCCAATGAAAGTCTGTAGAGAGCAGGAGTGCCAGCGCCGAGGGATCTGTCCTCAGGTAAGCGGGAGGTAGACGAGCACAAGCACTGGGTGAGGCTCGGGGGCTGCCTTTTATAGACAGGGCTGGGTGTGGTCCTCACATGCTGCACATGTTCTTGAAAGGTGTGCAGAGCTGGGTGTGGTTTGAAGAGCTGGGTGTGGTCCTCACATGCTGCACATGTTCTTGAAAGGTGTGCAGAGTTTCAGTTATTATGCAAATGAGTTAAATTAACACATGGCCTAGAGAGGAGTGTTTTAAAGAAGCCTTGGTAAAAGCAAGGCCCAATGTGTAAACAAAACAGCACATTAAACAACATACACAGAAGCCTAGGGGGGGGGAAGGTGAGATAACAAGAAAGGCTTTCAATAGTAAGTTTAAAAGGGAGCTATTACAGAACCCACTAGTGCAGTGAGAGGGGACATGCTCTTTGCTGTGCACAAACCCTAACAGCTGGCCCTCGTGGTGGAGGTGTCTTCTAATAGTAAGAGGATGAGCTGGATGTGGTCTGCGTAAAATATGATATTCAGTCCATGGGTTCTGACGATGTCGACCAAGGGGTCAGGAAGATGTTGAACAATGTAGACCTGAAGGACGAGCCTTGCGTCCTTCAGGGATGCCGCAGATTATGCTTTTGGGTTCCAAGGTATAAAAGTGGTAAGCAGATTTTCTGGGTTCTTACAGTGAGGAAGGAGGCGATCAATTTGAGGGTGTCTCCTTGGATTCCAATGTGATGAAGCCTTTTAATAAGGGTGTGGTAGGATACGGTGTTGAATGCTATTGAGAGGTCAAGGAGGATCAGGGCTGCCACTTTTCCCCCCTGCAAGGAACGTTCTGAGGTCATCAGAGGCAGAGATTAGGGCAGTTTCGGTGCTGTGATTTTAGTGGATTTTGGATTGGGAGGAAACCAGTAGATTGTTGCTAGCCAGGTGTTCTCTGAGTTGGTGGTTGATGGCCTTTTTTGAGGACTTTGATGGGAAAGGGGAGGAGAGAGATTGGATGGTAGTTCTTGTGTTTGCTGGTGTCAGCCGATGGTTTCTTGAGAAGGTGTTTGACTTCAGCGTGGCTCAATACTTCGGGGAAGGTGGCCATGGTTATTTGAGTGGAAAATGGTGGAGAGATTGCTGCTGATGATCTTGTTTCCTAGGCTGAAAATGTGGTGGTGACAGGGGAATGTGGGTTTTCCCTAGTGGGCAGAGTTCATGATGACTGTGGTGTAATGTATGGTGAACAGGTCTCAGGCAGGGAGCAGGTTGTCGGAGTTTTTGTCAAGGTTCGCATCTGTGGGAATGAGGAGGTTGAGGGTGTCGGTAGCAGCGGGTTGAAGTTTGAAGGTTGTGTAGATGGCGGATATCTGTTTGTGAAAGAAGTCCACTAGGGTGCCGCAGAGCTCCTAAGAAGGGGTGATGATGTTTTTGGTGGCTGAGGGGTTGGAGAACTCTCTGACAATGTTGAAGAGTTCCTTGTTGTGGCTCAAGATGGCTTTGACATGGTCAGCTACGGAGCTTATTTTGATCTGTTTCCATCGTTGGTGGTATTGATTAAGGGACAAATTGAAGGTCTGTGGGCTCCTTGTTGGTGCCCATCTCCTTTTTAGTTACTTGCAGTTGCGTTTTGAGGTTCTCAGTTCCATTGGCCTGTTTGGTGGGTCTTTAGAGTTTGGAGTGCTTTAATGTCGCGATTTGGTGCAATTCATGATCCATGTGGAAAAATTCCTCACAGCCTGTTTTAGAGGGATTGTGCTGTCGGGGTGGAAGGTGTTGACGGCATCCGTCCACTGGCTTGCTGATACTTTGTTCCAGTTGTGGTGTCAGGTGCTGGGTGGCCTGGTGGTGTTGCCAGGGGTTCCTGTGATGGCGAAGTGGATGATGGCGGTGTCTGTCCAGATGAGCTCAGTTACATGCCTGTACTTGACTCTGTCACTGGCTGTAAAGATGGGGTGGAGCATGTGTCCTGCGTAGTGTGTGGAGTCGGTGACTAGTTGGGTGAGGCCGATGTTGTTCATGCTTTTGAGGAGGCTGGCGGGGTTTGTGTTTTTGAGGTCGTCAAGGTGAAAATTGATTTCTCTTGGGAAAATGTAGTGCTTGGAGACCACGGTGAGAGGGGCAATACATTTTTGGATAGTGTCACAGAAACTGGGGCATGGCCCTGGTGTTTGTAGGTGAGGGTGCTCTGATGGTGGTTTTGCCATCTGCTTCGCATTGTAAATTTAAGTGTTTCATGATTGGGATGGTTTTGTCTGCGTGGGTGGTGCAGTGGATGGTTTCTTTGGGGATGATGGTGATTCAATCTCCATGTTTGATGATGTGGTCCCAGTGTGCTATCTTGTAGCTGTTGGCTGTTGCTGAGGTGATGTTCGGAGTGAATGTGGGGTTGAGCCAGGTGTCAGTGAGGAAGCTGATGTTGAGGTTGTGGAAGGGTACGATGTCTCAGATCTGGTTGGCCTGCTTGCGCAGTGGAATTTTTCCAAAGCAGTCATGGTCAGTGTGGTCAAGTGGTCGTAGTGCAAGCTGGTGCTCAGGTGTTGCAGGAGAAGGCACAGTGCCTGCAGATAAAAGGTCCTACTGCTGATTGTGGAGAAGTGCAGCAGCTGTAGTTGTTGCAGGGGCTGGGGTCCAGGTCTCGAAGCTCAGCGGTGGTGCATCTCCAGGTGGTGGAAGAGCCTGGGTTCCTGGCTCTGGGTGCAGTCCAGGCGAGGAAGCACACGGCCTTGCCATTGGCATGCCCTCAGTGCGCCGGTGGCACGTCCACTTCACAGCCTCAATTAAGTAGTTCCTGGGAGGTGCGAGGGTTGCTGGGTGCAATAGGATGGGTGGCAAGAGGCAAGAAGTGGGAGAGAAGGAGAGGAGGCAAAAACACTGAGTAAACATAGGGGGATCAGTGGGAAAAAAACAGGAGGAGAAAACAGACAATACAATAGCATAAATATACAAAACAGTGGTTGAAATGAAACAAGTATGGCTGAATAAAATGGAATAAGAGGGGGCTAAACATATACAAAACAACAGAAACTCAAGGACTATGCAGGGGGGAGCACAGTATAGCTAAATAGTTAACAGCAGTAAAAGTAGGGTGGAGATGAATGAAAGCAAATACAATCCCTGGAGAGTAACAAGTGAGATCACAGTAGCAAGGGGAGCTGGCACGAAGGACTGACCAATGCAAATGTCTTGTCAAAGTTTTGTCATCATCTAGAGAGATGAAGGCGTAATGACTGGTAGGTAACCTCAACTTGGCATAGATAAAACATTACAGTGTAAGTGCCTTTCGTGGGGTGCATAGCATGTTGATTTGCAAAAAGTAGGTGAATATAGCTGAGTTAGCCTCACCTGCTTATTCAAAGATACTGGAGTAATTAAGTAGAGAAATGTGGATGGTGCACAGGCTGGTGCATGGAGGTAGGAAGAAAAGAACAGCAAGGACTTTGCAGAATACTAAAGGCATGCAAAATTGGAAATAGTGCAAAAACAATAGCTTTGCTTTAGGTTAGAGGCTCCACATGAGTGGCTGCTTCTTCATTGTGGTGTGGAAGTAGTCAGTGCCAAGGTGTATAGCCATTCTCCCTGTACGCTAGAATAAATATCGCTTTTTACTCCACATTGTTCAGATGAGAAAAAATAATGTTCTTGCAGCCTCTTGTAAAAGCAGCATTGAGCAGGCTAATGATACATGGAAAGGCCAGGCTAAATGTGGAGTAGGTGGTCTGAAGCCTCCATCAAGAAGTGTTCACAGTGGCAGTAAAACCATAAGAGGTGTTGTCCCTAATCAGTATGCTCTGGCACTGACAAGACCATGTCCACTCACCTGATTTCCAGGTTCTGCTGGAGCAAAGAGAATAAAACCCTCACCCCCAAACACTATTCTCTCATATCTGAACTGAACAGGGAACGAGCGACTAGCCTCTGGGGTAAAGGGATGGGGAACAGGGATTTGGGAAGGGAAGAGAAACAAAAACACTGGTTCACAATGGAGCATCACAAGTAAGTTGCCTCAGGGTTTGGTGCAGGAATTTCTAAGACCAAAAACAAATCAAAAACAACAGAACTACAAACTAATATAGTCTTTCAGCAACATAACAGTAATTATTATCATTCGATTGAACAATCACCGAGCCTTTCAGCAAAATCACAATAATTACTAGCACTTGAATGCTCAACTTTTAAACATGCTTTTGTAACTCAGAACAAAATCGTTATAAAATCAAACTTATGAATTTGTCTGTTGTTCCCTCCAAAAATAACCAGAATAACCGTCTAATTTTGCATAGATAATGAGCGATGCTTTCAGGAGTTCACAACACTTGACTTCAATGCTGCCTTTAAAAATACTTCTCAAGCTGTCTTTGGAAAATAGTCTTGTATCACGGTTTTCTCAGCATCGACAAATGTTTTTCATAGTGCACTTCAAAAAGGTTGAAAACAGGGGAACGAGAGGGCGATTACTCATAAACCCACTTTTCCTGGAATGTTTTCGATTATTTGAGGGAGATGGAATACTGCTTGTACATTCTCCAGCCACTGTGAATGTAATCCGCTCCAGAGAGAGAAGCTCTGATGAAGCCTTGCACTGAAATGACGACTACAGAAAGAATCACGAAACTCCATCTGAACCGGGAACACCTGCAAGCGAAGGAAGACACGAAGCCAACCACAGGAAACACCTTGGCAGTTCTATTTATAGACTGGTGATGAGTCATCAGACAATTGCTGGTGATGAATCATCAAACACTTCTGATGATTCATATGAGGGAATTCGATGTCTCCATAAACGACTTGGCACACAGTTCACAAATGATACAACCTTTGCTTTTATCAATATAAACAAGCATTCAATGTAGTGTTCCTCACAAGTTACAGGGAAGTGCTGTAAACACATTCATGACATGTTTCATTGTTCTTCATACATGCCAATTTTTTTTGTGAGGGTGCAGCAAGAAGCGTGCATGTGTGAGTGCGAGGTACCTGGAACCTTTTTTTAGAGAAAGGAAAAGATGTACAGAACAAGAGATCAGCAGTAGCAGTCTCTCCCTCTGGGAATTCCCTGAGAACTGAGCACTGACTCTGTAGCGCAGAAATATTTTACCTTCTCTTAGTTCGATGATGGTTATCAAGAGAGCACAGTCAATAGCTAAGGAAAAAAGACTGCTTGGTCCAAGGGGTAACAACACACTTCAAAGTGTGTCCGATCATTGTGTGAATTATCTTCATGATGTCAAATGTGGTATCTGTCAAGAGTAGCAATCAGGTTTTACATTTGGCTTTCCACAGTAAGAAAATGTGACTTACCTTGATATGGATGATGGCTTACTGCTACCTAAATGAGTTAAGAAACACTCAGAGAATGCAAACATGGAAGTCTTCAGGTCCCCTTCCTGCAAGCAGCACAACTTGAACTCTCCTTCAGGATTGATGGAACAGGCACACATTTGTATGTGGTATATTCACTTTGCTGGGACAGAAAATACTTCTGCATGGTTATGGACATGCACCCCTGCCCTGAGTGCCTAACTGCACTATTGTATGAATCCCTAATGCTGATCGTTTCTTGTCATAAGTAAACATGGATCTTGCATATGTGTCAGGATATAGGCCTGTCTCATGGATTGCGGTCTTGTAGGACTGGGAATGGCAGCCAAATCGCTACCCACATACTGGTGGAAGGCTACTGCCTTCACTAGGAGTTAAGAGGCACAAGCTTGGTGGTGGTAGCATACTGTGTTGTGATCAGTAGGAGTGAACAGGTAATTTTAAACCTGTGTCACTAGAGTAAGACCTACCAGCTCACTCACCTTCATAAAGTTCTGCTGCAGTGTGCTTCACTCACCCTTGGCCTCAATCAGTTAGATGTAAAGTGCTGCACATCACAGAAGTGGTGACTGCGCTGAATTTATGTGTGCTTGGGTAGGGTAAAGTACAGGGATGGAGCAATGCTGTGCAGTGCATGCATAATGAGTGTGTGTACTGGGTATATGTATACCTGAGAGGAATACATTACATGAGAGATGGGAACTTACTTGATTACCCAACTTCTTTGAACAGTATCCTCCAACTGTTTGTCCTTAGGTGTTTTTTTTACATTCCTTTGAATGTTTTAACTCTTCACTTTGACAGTGGTGGCACCACAACCTCAACAATAGTTTTTTTCAATATTTGCACGTTTAGTTTCTATCACTTTCACATTGTTATGTATATTCTATATTTTTTATGACTTCTTTCTTCTCACAGGTCTCCACTGCACACGGCAGCTGTTCAATATTAACCACTTCTCACATATATATCATCCTATTCACTAGAGGGCATAATTACCATCATATTCTCTCCCCTTCCTCTTTTTTCTTACTTTATATGATGAAAATCGCCTGTTATCATCTTTAAATATTCTCATTGTCATCCTCTGTTTCTGCCTATTTAATCTACAGCCTTGAGAAAGTCAATGTGACAAATCACGTGTCGGCTGTTTTGGATGTACCATTGTTTAACAGGAATAAAAATCGATGAACCACAAAACAGTGTTTTTTGGACTTTGAATTTACTTCTCCACCTGGATTAACATTTTTGGACTACTTTGGTGTGCCCAGGTTTATATTGACATTACATGAGATATGTAGTGCTTTGCAGTGCATGCACACTGAAAGCAGGTGCTGGGCCTATTTATGTTTGTAAAAAGTGCAATACATGAAGGGTAAAGTGTTGTGCAGTGCACACATGGTGAATATGTGTGCTAGCAGTGTGTGTGTGTTCACAAATAGCATACCATGACACAACACAGGAAAGCTACAGCACTGAGGAGTGCATGTTGAGTAAATGTGAGTGCTGATTGTATGTGTGCCTGGGGTGGCCTAATATATTAAAGTAACACTACTGGTTGGTGTGTGTGCTGTGTATGTACACTAAGGCCCTCATTACGACTTCGGCGGTCTTGTCAAAAGACCGCCGAAGCCGTGGGCGACACAATACCGCCAGTGCTGGCGGTATGCGTGGCAGCCTATTAAGACATTTCCACCAGGCCAGTGGATGGAAACAGTGTTTCCGCCCGCTGGCCCAGCGGAAAAGTCACATCAACATTAAAGCCAGCTCATAATGGAGCCGGCGGCAATGTTGATGTGCAGCGGGTGCAGCAGTACCCGTCGGGCAGTGAAATGCAGGATGGGGCTGTGCCTGGGGGCCCCTGCACTGCCCATGCAAGTGCATGGGCAGTGCAGGGGCCCCCAGGGGTACCCCAAGTCCCCCTTACCGCCAGCCTTTGCATGGCGGTGTTTACTGCCATGGACAGGCTGGCGGTTGGGGACTCATAATCCCCAGGGCAGCGCTGCTTGCAGCACTGCCCTGGTGGATTACGACCGCTCGGCTGAAGTCTGGTGGTATCCTGGAGGGACCGGCGGTATGACTGCAGCGAATGCGCCACTGTCATAATACGGAGGTGGAAGATCGCCAACTTGTTGGCGCTACAACCGCCAGAGTTTCGCTGCCCGCCGGGGTCATAATGACCCCCTAAGTGTGAGTGTGCCTGGAATTGTACATTATATATGAAGGACACTGGGTTCCATTTTGGGATGCCCAGGCCTGTGTGGTGAAAACATGAAATGTAAAGGAATTACCTCCAGACAGATTTGTTTATTGCTGCATTCCTGCAAGCTGGGTGGGACACACTGGAGAAGGGAGAGCAATACTCCCCCTGTACACTTCAAAGATTGCTGTCAGCGTCACCAGATCCTCGGGATCTGTGCACGTTCCCAACACTTACACCACAAGCCAGCTCCAATACTCTGATTAGAATTGTCACAGAGTCTAAGAGAGTCCAAGTGGGGAAAAGGGGATTAGGAAGGGAACAGCTTGGAAGGAGACCTGTAGGAAGCAAAAAGGTTAAAACACACAATATCAAGATTATATCATATTAATCAATACTAGGCTATGACTCTAAGCATTGTCATTCTGAAAACATGGAAAACCTAAGCATAGACTTAAAATGACTAGGCTTCAAGATGACTGGATACCTGTGAGGGAATCAAGAAAGGTTAAATGCAACTTTCAAATTCAAGTATTATCTTTTGCATGAGGATCAGGAAATAATCTGAATGATTTCTAAACCATCATTTGAATCGTGTTTGAGAAACTTATTATGTACACATGATATTACATCTAGAACTCTAGCTTTTTAGTTCTCTCAAAATTGCCGGAACATGAATTGTGCACATTGCAGATTTGTACAAAGGTTATAAATACCATAGAATGATTGTGCACCATGAATAACATGAATTAGACTCGAGAAATAAATTACGCGTCTTGCCAACTCGAAAGCCACCAAGTAAATGCCTTAAAATGGTAGCGCATAATGAACACCGTGATTTTAAACACAGAAAAGGAATCGTGCGGCTTGCTGATTCGAAGGTCACCATATGAATGTCAGAAAATGGTAGCGTACAATGAATAACATGAATTACACACAAGAAATGAATTGCGCGTCTTGCAGATTCGAATGCCACCATGTAAATGCCAAGGAATGGTAGCGCACAATGAATATCAAGGGTTGAAGCACGAGAAATGAATCGCGCGTCTTGCCGATTCGAACGCCACCATGTAACTGCCAAGGAATGGTAGCGCACAATGAATAACATGAATTAAGCATGAGAAATGAATAGTGTGTCTTGCCGATTCGAATGCTACCTTGTAAATGCCATAAAATGGTAGCGCACAATGAATATCAAGAGTTACACACAAGCAAAGAATCGCGTGTCTAGTCGATTCAATAGGCAGCATGTAAATGCCATTAAATATCAAGCGCACTTTCACACGCACAAGACCAAATGGATTTATCATACTAATTAGGCCCAAGAACTCGAAATACTTCGAGAACGGGATCGGGGGCCCAGCCCGACCTCCGTCTTACCGCCCTGATCAAGAATCAACCAGCCAAGTGAAAGGGCGAGGCCTGGAAGATCAAAGTGGGCCTCGGAACAGGAGCTCAGGAAGTTGCTGCTGCTCTGCACCGGGACCTCTGAATAGTGAGCACGTGGAGCTGGGCTGGCTCCCTTTTATAGAGTCTTAGCCCAGCCCACCAACCACACCCAGGCATGCTGCAGGGAAAGCTTCTAGAAGGCCTTGGAAGGGGACCACACCCTGACACAGTCTGAAAGCCTGCAGCAGTACATTACATGTGAACAGTATTTACATGCATGCTGGACATAAGTCTTCAGGATTACACTCTGCAATGCAAAAGGTTAAACATCATCATATCAGCACAATGCATAAATTATGTTAGCTTGAAATTGTTAGGTTTTTGCATTCTAGTCGTCCGTAGAGCACGCACTGCCCTGATGTTGACAATTGCTCTATGATTCGGTGAGAGATCACAAGTAAGGGGCCCGAACACTTTCCTGGAACGAGATGAGGGCTGATAAGGGAATCCTAAAGAACAGGGCTGGGAGCCTGGGATCAACATTTTGATGCACATATGATGTTGGCTAACATGCAGGTGTGAACTCTGCTCACTCCCAGGGCCTGTGTTATGGGACTAACAGCTTTGGACTCTCTCCTGCTGTGTCAGACATCTTTTCAAGAGGAAGAAAGCAAATATATTCATGTACTTCAAAGAAAGCAGAGCCCCAACATAAAATGTCAAAGACCCTAAATGGAAATGGACTGCTAATAAGGAGATGGCTGCTGCACGGATCAGGTCACTACCCGTGGGCAGATTCTATTCCGTGACTGCTGTATGAAAGGAGAAGGCCTCTGTGAAGATAGCCATGTGCAGGGTGCCATGCAGGGCGAGTAAAGCCTGCCTGGTGCTTGTTGCGGCAGCCTCATATGCCAGAAGCGGCTGCTGTAAACTATTGCCGTTATACAAGTGCTGAGGCCTGTGTGGAACTTAGCTGTGGCTTAGTATGCTTAGAGGAACAGCCATGGAATGGACTACCCTGTGGTGAGGGCCAGTGCCTTGGCCAGTCATGGTTTGGGAACCCGGTATGCCAGGACGGACTGCCACTAGCAAGAATTGCTGAGGATCAGCTCATCATATGAGAACTGTTAATTGGGTGATGTGTGGGTCACCATCAAGCATTGAGGATTGTGCCAGGGTGCCCCATGAGCTGAAGGAAGATGCTCTGAGTGCATCCCACATCATCACTGTGATCCTCGCTGGCAGCATCAAATCCAGTTCAACCCCCCTCTTTGGGGAGCATCAGATTTACCTTGCAGGAAGATCATTGGAGAACCTCTGATCATTGCAAGAGCTGGGAACATAAGCTCAGGAGAGAGAGCTTGCATGCAGGTTGCTGTTGGGACTCCAGCATGCAGCCAACTCTTTCACCAGGACATAAGCAGTTTGAGTGTCTGCAACTGGGCCGCCCACTGAGACACTGCAAGCCTCCTCACTGCTGGATCAGGTGTGACTGGTTATGGGCCTTTTGGACCCTGGGGACTCGCTGCTAATGGCGCTATACACCAAGATGCTTTTGACTACTTTATCAAGAGTCAGCATGGACTCTTGAGTTGAGGTCCTCTAGTGGGGCATTCTCTGGATGTGGCCATTAGTGAATGGGGTATAATCCTTACCAAATTATGAAGAGTAGGTAGGACAGGGATTTGCCAGCATAACACTATAGCCCGACCTCAAGGGAAATGTGTTGTTGTTCATGTATGTTGTAACACTACTTTGAATGCATAGAGATAGAAATAAAATACTGCTTTTTTAATAACGCCATTTCTTAAAGCCTTCTGTGTGCCATATTTGTGGAATGGCGCAAGATGGCGCTAAGGAATGGCTAGCGTAAAAAAACAAAAGAGACTAGCCGAAGGGGATGGTGTTAGGGGGAATTGCGCTAGTGGGTCAGAAATGACGTTATGCTGGTAAGTGGGAAAAGTTTTGCCGCTAGTGTCACTTACTGACACACAAGCAACCAAAAAGTGTCTCCTGTCTAAGTTGAGACAGGAGCCATGCCCACCACCCCAATGTCCACCACAGGGGACCAGTGTCCCCCTGGGCAAGCCCAAAATACCCAGCACCAGGCAGGGGGACCCAATGGAAGGGGCCTCCAACTGCAGTTTAAAAAATATAAAATATACTCACCTAAACTTACCTGGGGTGGGGTCCCTCCTTCTGTAGTGTCCCTGTGGTGCGGGTGGTGGTGTTGCTGGGGCTTGGGGTGGGTGTCTTTGTGCCCATTCCATGGTGTTTCACCATGGAAATAGGCCTACCTGCACTCTGACGCCTGGTCTGACCCAGGCGTTAGATAATGGCGCTAAGCGGGTTTAGCACCATTATTTAGGTCCGCCTCCCACCCGCGCCCTGTTTCTTTCCCGGGAGGTAAATATGGCGGTGGGGGGCTAGAATCATGTTTAGGACGGGAACACCTAGCTTGCCTCTCATTGACGCAAGGTGGGCTCACACATCCTACACACAGCATTAACACCAATATTTTGATGCTAGACGGTTCTAGCGTCCAAAATAAATATATAGTTAGGTTAGTGCCGTTTTAGCGCCAAAATAAATGGCGCTAAGGCAACGCTAATCATCCATAAATATGGGCCTAAGTATTTTAATGGACATCGATTTATTGACACTTCATATTAACTAATCTGTATCTCACTTCCCCTCTTAGGGAGCCTTGCATTGCTCGGCCATAGGTACCACTGAGAGTCTAGTGCAGAAGTGGCACTCTGCCAAATTCCTTAGGATACATAGTCGGGACATCAGGGGTAAAAGTCTGCAACCCCCACAGTTGGGCCTAGTAACCCCTGCATGCCCCATGGCCCCCTGAGAGGGATTCTGACATAGTTCAATCTACCAGGAACTGTTAGGGACATTGACCTTTGCTTTTTTGTACAGGAGCTAGCAGTATTAGCATGAAGCTGGGTTAAGTGAAAGTTGTCGGAACAGAAAAAGAAAGTGGCCAATCATGGATGTGTTATTGCTAGGCAAGTGTATACTCTGGGTATTCAGTGAATGATTGACAGGTGGGCTAGTGGCTGGCAGGTATGACAGTATTTGACCATGGACGCTTGTTCTGTTCATGTGTTAGTGGTGGGCATTTGACAGTAAACGTGCAGCTCATTGGCATGGTGAGTAATTAATCAAATGTCTATAAGAATGCCTACAGCAAACAAGTATCAGTGTGTGCGCACGTTAGCAAAGAATGAAATTAACCCACTTTGCTTTTACTTAAGTTTATCTTGAGCTCATGTCTGCCTGGTAAGCCATGCTGTTAGTATAGAGAGTAAAGTCAGACATCTTTATTCAAGACTCACAGACTGGTGCTAGCTTCTATGACGAGGGCAGAAGAGAAACTCCTGCACCAATTGAGAGCCTGGCTGGACAAAACAACAAAAACCATGAGTACAAAATGAGGCACCCAAGCACCCAGACATCATGGTGTGCTTCACATATTTGTTAGTACTTAGGCCAGGTGTATCAGGGTGATAGTGAACCTATCAACCTCTTTTCAGATGCTGTCACTTTTGTGGAATCTAATATGTGCAGACAAACACCCACACACACACACACACACATGTGCGTAGACACACACTCACACACATGCATGCACACGCACACAATCACATACACACACACACACACGTCTTCAATCTTTTGGGCACTTTTCCCACCATTATTAACATTTTTAGTCATCAAAAGTATAGCATAAATATCATAAGGTTCTGAATTACAGCATCAGAGTAGAACAATTGCTCCCTGTGATGGATCACTAGCACCCTTTCAGAGATCGACTACGATATGCCCATGCTCACCCCATTCTTGTCAGGTTTTCCAGGTCACACAGTTGCAGGTAGAGTCTCACAGAAACCGAGGTGGCATGATCATCCAAATGTTATGCTCATTTTAGGTGCTCTCAATGTAAAGAAGATTGAGTAACTGGATCCTTGCGGCTGGTGTTCAGTATCTGTATCAGTCTTAGGGGCACTATGCATCAAAGCTCCCCTGGCTGGTTTTCAGCTCTTCCAATAATTTGGTAAAGTTAATTTCCTGTGCTCAGGGCTGCTGGAACCATTTTCAGAATGGGATTGCTGCCATCAATGTTGCAACACTGAGGTTATGGGAATTGTGAAAAATCCAAGTGCAAGTGTGGCAGAGGTATTAAGCATGAAAGTGCAAAGGGTGTAGTTTGGAGCAGGTGGTGCACTCAGAGCACATTGTCGCAAATATATTACTAAAGCAGTGTGGTGACACAGGCCCTCATTATGAACACAGCGGTGTTTACCGCCGTGTTCAGGCTGGCGGTCATTTAACTGACTGGCAGTCCCCCTGGGACCCCACCAGCCGCATAAAGAACATTCTGCTGGGCCAGCGGGCAAAAACATTGTTTCCGCCCGCAGGCCCAGCAGAATGCCTGGCCGGGACATTGCCGGCGGCTCCACACGGAGCCACCATCAATGCCTCTGTGCGGCAGGTGCAGCTGCACCCGTCATGCAGATCACTGCCCGTAAATCGGGCAGTGACCTGCGCGATGGGGCACTGCACAGGGGGCGCTGCACTGCCCATGCCAATGGGAGAACCCGCCAGGGAAAGGCTGGTGGATGTAGGGATCATTATTGGAGGGGCAGCAGCGCTGCCCTTTCGGATGATGATTCCTTCCACCGTCAGGCTGCCTGTCGGAGGCAGCCTGGCAGTGGACGAGGTTGTCCACCATGTGTACATTATATGGAGTACATTATATGGAGGTTCAGCCAGCCATGCCGGTGGCGGTCTTTTTACCCACCGCCGGCATGGCGGGCTGAACCGCCAGGGATCATAATGACCCCCATAGTGTCATTTACAGACAACACGTTTTCCATTGAAATGGCCACCAAATGTACTGTCATTACAAACACATAAATTCTTATACACCAAAATCATCAAATTCCTCTTGAAATCCTCCTACAGACTGAAAACCCAAAAAGGCCAAATCAGCCCCACACTGCAGTAAGTCCAACTAGAAAAAGGAGATGTGTGTTTTCGTAGTTGGGTCACAGCAGCCTATACAGTCTGAAAAAAAGGCCCTGGATTGTTACAAGACAGCCCATAAAGGATTTAAAAGATAAGTGTGGAAAAGTTAGCCATTTCCAATCCACCGCTCGCTGCTTCTTAATCTGCAATATAAAAGTATATCTCCATAATTATTATGATAGTGTTAGAATTTTTTATTAAATTGATTTTTTTAATTGATTTTTTTTATTTAAAGAAGTGAAGCACAGCAAAATTAGTTACTTTGCACTGTTCGAATAGATTATTTAAGTAACGAAAGTAAAACAAAACAATTAGACAATGTTTTAAACAAAGTACCACAAGCAAAATCATCACCTTTAGAGAAGTGTTCAATAGAAATAATTATAACAATGTGAATCCTTTTGTAGCTCTTCTTTATTCTCCATATCTTTGTTGTTATATTGTATTACGACCATATTCATGTAGTAGCTTATGTTGTATTGGCTTCTGTTTTTTTGTTGTTGTACTCATTGAAAGAGACAGGCGGGTTGCTTGATGCTGACGCAGGTTGTTTCTTCTTTCCTACCACAGAACTTTTAAATGTTCCAGTTACTTCCTGTACATCTAGTATTGGAAGCCAATTTGTATGCAGGAGACAGAGGAGGGATGGGGGGTGGCTGCCCTCCCTTGCTTTTCACGCTTGTAAAAACTGTAAGTGTAATTATCATAACTGCTCATTTGATGCAGGGCAGAAGTGTGACTTTGCCACTCTCAATCTGCTGCAGATATCCTTCATTAGGAGGACGTTGTTCAAATGTTGAAAAGTCCAGACCTCTCTCAATGGTGCATGGATACAATTACAGTGCTAATGGAATTGGATTCACTCTTGCTACCTCTTGTTTGGAGGAGATTAGTTTTTTTAGCAAGATAAAATATAAATGTCATTGAAGAGGGCAGTTTGGCGTACATCCTTTCAGGTTGGAGTATTTTTGAAAATGAGACTTCCAAGTATGTCTAATGACTTGCCAATGCCCCATATGACCTTGGTGCGTGAATGTTTAGAAAACTTGTGCTTCATAGAGAGGTCCTTGTTCTTTTACTAAAATAATGAACTGAAAGGGAACCAATTTACAATTACAAACCAATGTTAAGGGAATGTGCAGCCCCCACCTTCACCTGGTAGAGAAGATGCAGGTTCAAAGCTGAATGAAAATCACTGCATTCATCTACAGTATGCAAACCCCTGTTGATTTATACTGTAAGATGTTTGAATGGACATGTTCTGATAGCATCATCTTCCTCATACCATAGAAAACTATGTGGAACAGTTCAAGGCAGGCATAAAATCAATATTGGTTGTTCTTACCTCGAATGTTTTCAGGAAGGTGCATCCAGCATTTTTGTGTAAGTGTACCATGTTGCTTTATTTCTGTCAACCAGTAGTTTGAGGAGTCTCGTGAAAAGCATTTTTTGGCTTCACTGGATGTAATCATCCTTCCTGTGACTGAGAATGTTTTCACTTCTGTGTGCCATTTATACCTGTTCTCTGTGAGAGGACATATACACAGCTGGTGCCCATGACATATCTAGTAGTAGTGAATTTCATCTTTATGTTTGGTCATCCCAAAGTTCTGGCTTTTATTGGGCCGGATTGACCAGAATATTATAGCTACAGGTATGGGAGGCTTCTAAGTAATACCACCCACCACCCAGTGCATGTGTTCTGCCCCTCAGGACAAACATAGTAAGATATGTTAATTCCAATTGGCACATCTAAACTTAAGATGTCACATATGGGCCCACAGCATGGGCTTAAGCATCAGTATTTTATCTAAATATCTTCTCAAAAATATCATCTGACCATAATATTGTGGTCAAAATATTGTGACTAAAAATGTGGACTGAAATATTGAATGTAAGTATATTGTTTTTTTAACTGTTTAAATAATATATTGATGTTTCTATTTTAAAATTTTATACTTTTTAAATGGCTATTATTGTTATGTATTTTTAGGTTGTTGGCTTTACTGAGGGATTGTATGGGTAGTGTTTTTAATTATATAATAATTTCTATGAATTAATAAATTTGTTAATTAGTGTATATTGTTTTATTGTTGTTTATTTGTTTAAATATTCAATATATTTTTAATAATGTGTTAAACTATTATTTGGTGATGTTGAGTTTATGGTGGACTGAAGAAGGTAGGGCGTTTTAAATTAATTATATATCTATGGTGATTTATTAATTTGTTGATTATGCTGCATGTTTTAATTAGTTATTTATTATTTTACTGGAATTGTACCCAAGCTTTAGAAGTGATTTTCAGGGTTCATACCAGCTGACCCCTGTAGACTCAGGATGATAAAGGACAAAAGAAGCACCTCTTATGAAAGAAAGTCTGACCAGTTGACGATCAATGGCTGGGTCCTGGCAGGGGCCTACCTCAGCCATTATGATGGGGGTGGGGGGTGAGTTTCAGATTTTACAACAATCAGACTGGCATATAATATTTAACTATTATCTAACTAGCGAGGTGCATGAGAGGGGCAGTGGAAAGGGAGATGAATGCTGATTGGTAGCAGCACTAACAGAGAAAACACAATACTTAGTGAAATGTTCAATGTTTTTGAGGACTTTCAAAGCAGAGAGAGAGAGTGTGTATGTGTTTTTATCTGTTCGTTTGTAAAATGTCCTGCTGAAATACAACTGACATCTCACAATACCCAACTGAATACACTTGTACCCGACTGTTTGTCAGAAAATAGATTTATTGGGAGGAAGTGTAACACCCCAAACACCCCCCGTCACCCAATGAAGCTATGCCCCTGGATCCTGGCTGGAATGAGTGGGTAAGCCTATGTCTAGCTGCCTCTAGCTTCTATCTGCAATCTCTCATTCAGATTCTTGGAAGCTTTAGCACTGACCAGAAGAAGGCTAGCAGGCAAGGCTAGCAGGCATTTTGCACATCTGGAGGACTGGGACAAGGAGCCAAGGCTTCCAGAGAAAGTCTTCACCCCATGGGCAAGATTTTCTGGTTCATCCCGCTTGACGATATGTGCCACAAAAAGTAAACCTTCAGTGAGACTTTGCTTAGAAGGTATCCAAAATGGCGCAGCTCCACCTAGCTGTGGTTCTGAGCCTTATCCACAACACGGTTTTGAGAACTGGAAAAGAAACGCGGTCAAAGCATGCTGCATGTCAGTGGGAAGAAGCAAGGTTAATTCTAATCAGGGCGTTTGGTGCCGAGCTCTTCTTGCCGCCTTGGAGAATTTACACTCCTCTCTGAGCGGGTAATTCCGAAGGGAAAACTGCTGGCTGGGGTATCCGGCCCAATCTCCATCATAGTCAGCCTGAAAAGGTTTCTAGGTCTTGGTCTCTTGTTGCTGGTTTTACATTTACACATCCTGAAGATGTAAACATTGGTATCCAGATGTGGAGTTTAGAACATTAAATATATCTTTATCACCATACACCTACCTTCACAATAGTGTGACAGTTGATATGCTGGATGCTATATTTTTGTAGGAAAATATTTTAAACCCAGTATTCTAGTAGTAGACTCTAGCACCATACAATACTATCCTGACGTTTACCTTTACATTGTTCGCTATGAGTGTTTTTGTAATTTTAATAAAATAATAACTTTCAATCCCTCAAATCAGTTATGACCATTTTGGTATTGTTTAGCTTTTAAGTTATTTATGCGTTTGGTGACTTAGCTTGGGTATGTTTTTCACTGTTTCATTCGTTCAATGTAATGTACTGTTGCTTAAATACTTTACTTTTTGCCTGAGAGGTGCCTATCGCTAGGTTTGAGCCCCGAATCTTTAATTAAAACCTGCTCTTTAATTCTTAGTAATTGGTTTAATTAACTTCGTGGGCGTTCATCATAGCGATTCCTCACGTTAATAGCCCAGATTCTAAAATGCTGCTTCGTGTGAAAGAAGTTTAGTATGCTTTCGTCATTTTTGTCCCTGTGCTCCTTTAAGGGAGGTTATTTGACTGTGGTGCATTCATTTTGTGCGTAAAGAAGGAAGCTTGCACGGATGCTTTCCAAACTTTGCTTATTCTATATGTGAGGAACATCTGGACTGCTACCACCCACATTGTCTCCTCTCTGCACGTGATAAACCTGTGCTGCAGCTTTCAGTGATGAACCTGCACTGTGTCTGTTAAGAAAATATGCACCTCTGATACTTTTATTCCATTTTGGTCTTTTGCACTAATTGTGCCAGTCCTGTCCTTGCTTTGTGCATATCTTTGAGTGTGCGGTTGAGTAAGTGTCCAAGTTTCCACTTTTGATGTCTTTGTGGAGCCTGGAGTGCACTTCTGTGTCTTTGGCGTGCTTACCCATCTGTTATGTTTACTGCTCCTGGTCTGTGAGTCAGGTGAAGCATGAATTGCTTGGGTCCATGCTGTGTCTGCTCTCTCTAAATGGAAGAAAACCTTCAATTTTTATGCCCATGATTTTCACTGCATTAAAGAAGTTTGACATCAATTGTGGCTGGTAGAGTCCTGCTCGTCTTCCTATCTCTTTAATGCTACTTTGTAATGTGCGATTTTATATGTCTCATATTGGCCACTCTAGCCCTTTTCTTGTACGTAAAATCCCATAACTCTTTCCATGCCTCATGTGTGTGTCACATCTCCTTCCTGTTCCTGTGCTCTACTTCAGTCTCTGTGTCATAGACCTATCTCTAAGAGGGCAACTAGACCCAAGCATCTGAAGAAACAGACTTGTGGTATTTGCTTCCTTCTTTCCCAAAAAGTTTGAGCATTGTACCACAAACAATTTATCTGGGAATTAGTGCCAAGATGAAGAGACCTTACTACTTTTACATGGTTTATTATTTTCCAAGAGATTTAGTGAAAATGGGGTAGGCAGGCAACTCTCATAGCCAACTTTTTATCCATACCCTCCAATCATTTCTCCCTTCCTTACACTCTTCCTCTTACCTTTACTCTTCCATTCACATTTTTCTACCACAAACCCGAAGGATACCTTGTCTGCTGTATTGTAACTGAATTATATCCTATGGTATTTGTAATATGTGGACAGGATATTAATGTTTGTGACGGAGTATCCTATCTGCCTAACTAGAAATCAGGCCCATAGTGTTCCCCTTTGTTTCCAAGCAGCATCTGAGCCTTTGTCTCGCTCTTCTGTATTTTACCATCAATGCCATATTTTGATTATACCTTTTCTTCCAAAAGCATCTTTTCAGTCACCCCTTCCTTTTTTTAGCTGTGATGCCATTTGGGTAAGGGCTTCTGGCTCTTCAAAGGTATTGGACCCGCTGAAGTGAGAAATAAGTGACCTCACCAAAGAGGTGCTGGAGGCTTAGAATATGGATGATTTTCACTGAAGATAGTTCTGAACTGGGCTCAGGCTTGTGGGAATGAGGCAGGTGACCAAGGAAGGCACAACTTTACACCCCACAAAAGGCTTATGTGCTAAAAGGAAGAGGTATTGGCAATATGGCAGGTTGCATTATGTACACTAGTCTAATGGCAGCAGGTTACATGGGACTCCAAATAAAGACCTTGAAAGTTTAGCTTCCCCAAACTGGGCTTAAAAAAAAAATGCTTAGAAATTAGGTGGTGGATTGATAAAGGCTCTGGACGTGCTTCTCAGATCCCGGGCTGCTCAGTTCCACTTATCCATAACTTACCTCCCTTAACTGAATTGCTCTTCTCATCTCCGGTTGCTCTTTCTTGCTGGGCCAGTAAAGGCTGCCATGAATGCTCAGTGGTTGCGTCTGAGATTTTAATAACATGCTTGTGTGTGTTTGCACACTAGATGAAGACTGCATGTCTTAGACTGTTAGGGACAACACAGAGTTCTAATAAAGAACTAGAGTTCTAGTGTTATGTATGGACACTGACAGCCTTATGTGTTTTCCAAAATGTATGTAATCAAGAAACACAAATACAGAGAGGGTGCTTTAGATCAGTCCGCCTTTATCTTGTTTGGATCAGCCCCCTTCAACCATAGCGATTTGAAATGTCTTCTATATCTCGGTTCAGACCACAGGAGTATTGTGCAAGTTTAAATTTGAAAAGGAATCTTTCTTGGGATTGCAGCTGCTCATCAAATATCTCACTGTCACACAGGCACTTATTGGTATAGGGCTGGCTTTCCAAATCTGCCCTTGCCCATAGAGAACTATTCTATACTATAAACTGCACTTTTATGGAGCTGCTATGCCACTGTGTGCGCAAAACTGCTTCAGGCTGTATGTGGAGCTGCTCTGCGTATGCAGCTTCATTTTGTGCTTGAACCTGCCTCATGGGATAATCATCATGACACCAGTATTGTGCAAAAGGCCATTTATTAGGACAGAATTGTAGCGAAAACATTCCAACATGTAACAAACAACTTCTTAAACTCCTTAACATATCAACTGTATTTCTCCTTTGGCCATCATCACCATTTCTCCCCACAATGCTTCATGCATTCTTTTTGCCCTTCACCCCTGTTACTTCCACCATCACTGTCGTCCTCATCTCTTCCTTTCAAAACATCCTCCAACTACCACTTCATTCACTTGTTCCAATCAATCTCCCCCAGATCTCCTTTCACCTGAACTCTTTACTCCTCGTCCCAAGGGGTGGATACGCCTGCATTTGACTCTCCACCCCCCACATATTGCCACCCAGAAGTGGCAGGTGTTTTTCTGCCCCAACCTTGTAAGGAAATGCAACTGCAACACATTCAATTCCACCTGTTTTTTTTCACACCACACCCACTCATTCCACAAGCTCCCCAACACATCCCTTAGCTCCACCAGATAATGGGCATGACCCAAATCAGAAAGGTGGACTCCATCACCCCAGAAAAGCCCCTCGTCTTCTCCATGAATACCTCTATGAGCCACCACCTTGATACTATGACCTGCACAGAAAGCCCACATTGCCCTGTTAACCTTCTTACGGGCCGTGTTGATGGCGGCGTGCTTCACCACTCCCCTCCACCTTCTGAGTGGCACAAATTCTACCCATATCAAACATATCCCAGACAGTTTATGCTTGAGGATCTCCAAGTCTGGGTGCATGTGTTGCAGTAGCGTCAAACCTGACATTTGCACCAAATCATTTCCCCCCAATTGGATCACCAACATATCCGGACAACCCCATCTAGGCACCATGCACACCAGAAAAGGCAGTAGACCACCCCACCTTATGCCCTTTTTTCCCCACCATAGCACCTCCTGGCACTTGCTGGCCAGTTCAAGATTTCATCCATAAGTCTGTTGTTACACTTGCTTCACTGCCCAGTGGATGAACGAGTGGCCAACTATCTAATTCATTACCTTTTGGCGCTATAGGCCGCCCACACATCCTAGAAAAAAAGAAATAGAGTAACCTCCAATCTGAAAGACTCTACCTCCCAACCTCCCAAAACTCCCCCCACCTTCATTTATGCACATAGCACTCACTGCACTTCGAACAGCACCTCCCAATCTGCTGTATCCTGTGCAATTGCACCATCGATGTTGCAGCCCCAATTAAAAAAGAATGAGTCCCAAACAATGCAGGATTGTGACCCACTACTGCTGCCGCCTTGTGCAGCACCACCAATGCTGAAAAGGCATGACCCTGCTGCCATCCTGATGGCAAAAATGCCTGTGTGCTTGTACCTGGGCCACTCCAGAAAAGCACGCCATTCCCACACCGGGCACACCGTGTCACACCCCTCTTCATTGAACCAGATCCATTTCTCCTTCCCGACTTGGTCTGTCTTAGAATTCCTCAACCATATCCCCACCGACTGGATTCCAAATCGCACTTCATCCTGCTTAATGCCCCCTTCACCTTCCAATACCTCAGATACTGTGAATCCTCCAAAAACATCCAAATCATACAGAGGCAAAACATCAACACCTCAAAACTGTCAGAACAGCACCCCCCCAGCCAACCCAAAATGTCATACAACAGTGCAAATGTAATGGCTTCCCACAAACCTCTATGTGTTGCGGCCTCTCTCTATCCCACCCTTCAGTACCCTGCCCAGCATTTCATCCCTTACCAGGTCAAAAGCCCACAGCAATTTTCCATAAAAAGACAGCCCAGCCAGTTTGCCAGCAATAGTTGTGGGGGACAGGCCCATAACCATCAATTCCAAAACAAAAAGCATCACTGATACTTCCCTGTCAGCACACTCTCCCAGCAATGTCCTCCCTGCTCTCTCCTGGAACTTCTGAAATTCCGTCCAGGCTAGCCGATAGCACCTCTTGGTGGCATCCGCTAAAGACCTTTCCACCAGACTAAGAACTCCCAAGCCCCCCACTCCCAGACTTCCATAGGGGCCTCCATCTTGACTTCCTCCTCTCACAAAGCCATGCTGCGAAAACTATGCCATTGTGAATGAGATAATGAATCAGTGATAACATTATTCGCTCTAGTCACATGTGTCGCCTTAAAGACAATATTCTTTTGCAAGCACAGCAGCAGAAAGCATCTTAGTAGCCTCAAAACCCACATATCTCTCACCCGCTGCCGGTTCACAAGCTCCACCACAGTCATGTTATCCACATGAAACATTACTGCTCTGTTGCGCAGTTCTTCACCCCACACTGCCAATGCCACCAGAAGAGGACAAAACTCCAGAAATTCAATGCTGCGCCCTTGTTGCAGCCATTGTTGTGGCCAATGCGCCGCACACCATCTCCTGTCCCAGAACAGGCCAAAGCAATGCGCCCCTGCCGTTTCTGAAAAAATCTGTACTTACCACACCATCTTCTCTTCCTGAAACCACATGGATACACCATTACAATCCTCAAGAAAGGAGTGCCAGACCCCTAGATCTGGCCTCACTGCCATAGAAATTCTGATCCTGGGGGCGTGGTCTGGCCACGGATGATGATGGCCGCCTAAGAGAGGAGCTCCGCAGGATGGCAGGGCTGGAGCTGGGGGTGGGGGGAGTGTTGCAGGGACGCAGAGCCTTTCCGTTGGCGATGGGAGAGTGACTGGGGAGTGCCGCTGCAGGGGAGACGATCCCCGGGAACGACGTGGACCTGCAACTCCTTGAATTCCGGCGTCCCGGAACTACTGCCTGCACTGAAGTCCTGGGCTGCGGCCTCCCGTATCCAATAACTCTGGCGCCGTCCACGCGGGAGGTCGGAGCGGAGTCAGCGCTGGCTCGTCTGCCTGCACCCCTCCCACCAGCTTGTTAATTTGCCACTGGTGCGCGGCCTACCGCGACCTACGGCGGGGCCCGGAGTGACGACCTCCCGTGCGGGCTGACGCACCTTGCTTGGCACCGCACTGGAGGGGCTGAATAGGAGTCAGCGCTGGGAGCCACAACATTCCTGCACCTGGTGGAGGTAACGCAGCACAGAGAGACTGGCAGTAGGCAGCGCCTCCACCTGGGGCACCATTTTCATCCTCCTTCGCTCGTCTTTCCCCTCCCCGCTAAGGGGGCCCCTCCCTCCTCCCTGTGGTGATGGGGATTCTTGAACTAACCAGCACCACGCCAGCCCATCTGAGGACAGAGAGGGGAGGGGAGGCGGTGGCCAGGCGGAGGAGGTGAGCCTTTCCTCTTCTTCCCCTTTTCAACACAAGGGGACCCACCTGGCCAGGACCAGTATGTCAGCGGCGGAGGGCACTCCCATGTAATAGTCACAATGCCCAAGGGACCTTGAGTGACTTGCACCCATCGGAACAGGGCATGGCATCATGGGATGCGGGGCGAGAGGCGTCATCATGGCCAGAGCGAAGTACTTCTTTCACAGGCGATGACTGATTTGTTTATCATGGTGACATTGTCCTGACTGCTTCCCTGCCCACCCCCATTTGCTGCACTGCTTCTAAGAGGGCTCGCAGGCATTATTGGAGGCCTCCTCTTACAATACTGTTCATTGCCTTTTTCCTTTCCCTCCTGATTGAGCACAGAGGGGGGAGAGGGGTCCACCAGCGGCCAGGACTGGATCCACAATGAACTGGGCAGCAAGTGTTCTTCGCCCCACGGGGTACTCACACCCCCAAGCACAGAGGGTGGGTTTCCCCTTGCCGGCACACCCCCACTGAAGTAGACGGCTGCCTACCCCTCACAGGGCTGAAGCCTCCTTTATCTCTGAGGGCACGGACCGTGCCGCAGGCTCCGCTTGGGGTTGTGCCAATCACCAGACATCCAGCTAAGAGAGCAGAAACCCCCCCATCTCTTCTCCCTTTAATTTTGGAATGCAGACTCTGACCTACCTTATCTGTCCAGGAGGACTGACTGAGGCCCTAATTTCTTACGACACAGCATCTAGACTCATTGGTGGGGCCAGAGATGCCAGGTGTTAGGTCGTCGACCAAGAACTCAGGCAAATTATTGAGGCAGCTGCTCTTTTCTGAAGCCTTACTTCACTCAAAGGCATCATCCCCTGCCCCAGTGGCCCAACAGCCCGCCCGGCCCCATAACATGTCAGACTCAGCCCTGGAGTCCACCATGGATCGTATCCTCCAAGAGATATCGGCGGTGGGTCGCAGGCTGGAAGGGATGGACAACGTAATGGCCTCATTAACGGCGGAAACAAAATCCATCCATCTGGATATTGCAGGCTTCCAGTCACGTGTGTTGGGGCTGGAAGAACGGATGACGCCGCCTCCTCCCGGGATCAGGACCAGGAACTCTTGTACCTTCGCAGCAAGATGACAGATTTAGAAGACAGGAGCCAGAGAGACAACGTTTGATTCCTAGGATTTCCTGAAGCAATCGAGGGCGAGGATATGCACTCGTTCTTGAGGGAGGCGCTGCCCAAACTCACGGGCATAACGTTTGACCCTCCCTTACAGTTCCAAAGAGCACACAGGCTCGGTCCCAAGAGACCCAACGCGACCGCTCGTCCCCAGCCGATCATAGCCCGCCTCCTCCGTCACACGCAAGCCCGCCAGCTCATACAAAGAGCACGTTCACATGGAGCCTGCCAGATGGACGGTCAGGAGATCCGGATATCAGCAGACTTTCCCAAGGAAACCAGTGTGCGCAGGAGGGCATTTCTAGCCCTCCGACCCAGATTACGTCAGATGAAGGTGAAATATGACCTGTTCGAACCGGCGAGAATGTGGGTTATGAAAAACTGCGTGTCTTAAGACTTCAACGACCCGGAGGACCTACAATCTTTTCTGGATGGCCTACAACCTAAGGATACTTCTGCCCCGCTTCCAGCTCAAGACTCACCTATAACTAACCAGAATGCCCTGCCCCAAGGACCCACCGCAGGAGGGTCGGGATCAGACCTGATAACGCGTCCAGCCCTTATAAATTACCTGTGCCTGGACACGTTGGAGGTAGGTGAATCTCTTAACCGAGTCGGGCTCTCCTCATCCTAGAATAGTCGGGTCACTCAGATCAATAATCGATAACTATTGCAATCGGTAATCAATACTCAATTAATAGATCAATATAACACATCAGAAATCAATAACAGTTGGTTTTTCGGTGCACCATGACCTTTCAGTCATGAATAACCACACCAGTTTATTAAAAGTTAGTGAATTTATTTCCCTATATTAACAAAGCTAACACGATGTATATAAGTCTCAAAACCAAATGATATATGTAGATGAACATTACTAGCTGTCCATAGCGGTGGAAGAAACGCAATCTACGCAAAATCTGAATAATAATACACTCAGTTATGGCAATGCAAATCACTAATATGACTAACTGTATTTGACTAATTTCATACATTGGTCAGCATAACAAGATTTCAAACTAACATGGTGCATCGAATGAATACCTCAACTAACCTCTAATTAGCATTGGCATGTGGGATTTCATGCAAAACGAATTTAGTCAACACAAATTTGGAAACTTCTAACTTGGGACCTTTCAAAATAGCAGTTGGTATCTAAAAGGAAAAACACAATGCATAATACATTTATCCTTTCATATTTACCAAATACAAACAGCATTCAAGAAAAGACTTTGTCCCTCAGGTACCAGTTCGATCAGCATGGGGCAGGTTTCAAAGGGGCAAAGTTAAGGGCAAGCTTCCTTGCAGCGGCAAGGAAAATGGGGCAAAGTTACTTCATGGGCAAGACGGGGCAAATCAAAGTTAAAGTCTCTAGGGTGAGAATTCTCAAAGTCTCTTTCTCTGGAATAGAGAAAAGGGCATCAGGGTGTCGTCCAAAATGGAGTCTGGCATCTGGCTTCAAATTGGCATCAAGGAAAATGGCTGACTTCTCTTTGTCCAGTGGGTTTAAGTAAGAAACATTCCAAATTCTGCAGGGTCTTCCATTGGAGGGTTCATAGGTTGGCTTCAAATTGTCCAATGAAAATTGTCTTTTTACTAGCTCTCATTTATGCATACATTGTCCTTGGAGCCTTGGAACACAAGTTGTAACATGGTTTGCCAATTATTTTACTATCTGTACCTTCATTGTCCGCACCTGCAGATTGACCTTGTATCAAAGGGGATGAAACCGGCCTAGTACAAAACCTTGGAGATAAGTGTATTAGTCATCTCTGCTGGAAAAAATACAACTTCAAGCAAGAATATATGTTTCATTAGTTCAAGGAAAAGCCACGCAGTTAGAATTTGAGACCAGGCAACTAGGCCAAAGCCTCTACTAAATTTAAGCTAAGCAAAACAGTTTCCAATAAGAAATCATGGCCTACATTTGCAATTATGACGGATTACTACATTTTCAATTCTTCATGATTAATAAAAATCGTTTATAACGATGGCGAACTACCCCGAGGTCACAATTTCCCTCGTACATTATTTTCTTTACTAAAATCACACTACATTATATGCTTTTGATTACATGATATGTATGAATATGTTGGACCCTCTTTTTCTGCGTCATCAATCCCTCCTCTGATGAATAATTATGTCATCACATCAAATCTACCCACAAATTTTATCCATTAAAATTCTGTATAGTAATTTGGCACTTCAGTCAATTCCCTTTTTCTTTTAATCCCTTTAGATTTTTCTCTATATATTTCTACCATTTTGGTTTGTTCTTTTGCCTCTCTTTTTCTTTCGCGCCTTATTTTCTATATTTTGATAGCTTTCCATTTTCCCAAGAGCCTAATAAACAAATTAATATTATCAATATTCCCTTCACTATTTTCAGTAACAATCCGTTCCAAACGTTGCTGAGCCAATTTCCCACAGAAGCAAATCCTTTTCCAACTTTCTCCCAAACTCCTGGTTCTTTCAATTCCTTTAAATCTATACTTTCATTAGTTAAATTTGTAAGCATCGTTCTAATTTTTCCACTGCTGTCCGGTATATATGTACAACAGTGACGTGTACCAAGCATTTTGCAAACGCCGCCATCCTTTGCTAAAAGAATGTCTAAGGCAAGCCGATTTTGAAGAGTCATAGCTCTTTCTGCAGTGAGTTCAGCATCCATCAGGATTATAGCTCCTGAAAATTTTGTCAGCATGTTATCCACAATAGTAGACAACTTTCGTATTTTGATTGAATTCAATATGACTCCTACTGAGGGAATCAAAGCTCCAAATATATCTCCTACCACACCAGAAGCTGTCTCCCTTTTCTGAACATGATGTGATTCAGACAGCTTTGGAAATTTCGTTAAGTAGTCCAGTTGGTAAATCTTTGGGAATACTATTCCCAAATAACATCTCCCATACCATCCTTTAGGAAGACGATAATAGGCGTTAAGTCCACAAATATAATATATTCCAGGAATAACTGGGTCTTGTCCATTCAGCATGAACGTCCACTTAGGTTGAAACAAAAACGTATGTTTGCATTCACTCGTTCCCACAAAAACTGTGTCATAGTATGATTTATGTCTATGTATACAAAATCTCCCTACGTGCAATGTATCTAAAGCTATTTTCACTTGTGTCTTTATTGCGGCAAAAGCATAGTTATCTACAGATGTCCTTTTGTGTAATTCCCTTTCTAATTCCTCCTTCATTTCTTTCCTCCTATCGTCAGTGCGGTCTAAAAAGTTTACCTCTACCAGTGAAAGCAAGCATGTAAGGTTCTCTCTATGTGCGTGAGCTGTGTGAAAAGGTGACAACGGCTCAAAGAAGTCTCTCATTAACTTGAAATAATAATCTCTAGATATTTTACTCAGGTACTCGATTATGGGGACATATGCAAATGTAACATCATAATTAGAGTAAAATTAATGAATGTACTGTTGACCATAAAATCTGGACATTATTATGCTACATGTAATTCCGTAAGTAAGAGGCATGCTATGATACGTCACCCCTTCCACTACTGAGGTAGGTATTTGTGTACACACATAACAATCTTTTGCATCCATGGTCTCAACATACTCAGCAAGCGATAGAAAACGTTAGACGAAAGTTCCTTCTTATCATGCAAATGTCTTTCGTCTTGTTCGAGTCTCTTCAGAGCTGTTAGTTCAGTAATAATAGTAGGTTTAGAAGTAGAAGCATCATTCGTTTCACTCTCATTCTTACCATGCATTCCAAGAACTATTGCTACTATGATTAGTACGCATGCGGTTATTAGACCTATACACATGTATTTACAACACTTCATTTTACGTCCCTGTGTAGTGTAGCCTGTCATGATCTGTATAGAATCAGAAAGTTGAAGACACCTTGTCAAAGCGGGTTTGCAAATATTTACAAAGCTGAACAAGTTCAATGTTCACACAGTTTTCTTTAGCAGCTTAGTCTCTTATCGGTTAGCAGCGTTGTCTCAAAATCGGTTTCAAACGTCAATCAAGTTAGCAATGTCTTAGCCGGTTGAAAAGTCAATCAGGTCATCAATGTCTCTATTCGGTAAAGTTCATGGAGTTTTACTCCTCAAGTGCCAAAGTGAAGCTCTGCCTCTTCGTTCTCGAGACTGAGGGATACGAATTCGTCTGACCAATCGTTAATGGCTAAGTATGCCCACTCCGGACCAGAATATCTTTTGCTCGGTATTCTTTTTCTTTTCAATTTTGCATCTCTCTTAGACTCCCTCTCGCTGGTACTTTCTTCCTTAGCCAAGTCTTTCTCTTCACTTGGTGCTGCTATTGCGACAGACACTTCTTTTCTTTTCTCTTTCACCTTTGGCCCTTCACTTTCGTTTAATGCTTCTCTGATCCTTAATTTCACTGGCGATATGCTTTGTCTCCGTTTCGCAGTGTGTCCACTTGATGGACCTGCAATCTCTTCTGAAGGAGTTTGAACCGCTTCGCTCTGTCCTGCCTTGTCTTCTCCCTCTGGGAAGTCAATCAGGTTTTCCTTTTCTTTTCCTGTATCATCTGCTTCTGGGAAAGCCCTCCTCTGATCAGATTCTCCTGCTCCTTCACTTGTCTCGAGCTCTTTGTCACTGTTACCTGCTTCAGGCTCTTTGTTACCTTCAGCTGTTTCAGGCTCTTTGTCACCTTCAGGACCTTCGTCACTTTCTGAGGCTCCTCCTTGGTCTTCCCCAAATGAATCGGTTGCTTCATCCTCAGAAAATATTTCTCCTTCCTCTATTTCTACCTGTTCGCTTCTCGTTCCTCTTCGCTCTGTCTCGGCACTTGGCACTTTGTTATCAGACACAGGTGACTTCAGCGCTTCGACTTCCTCTTCTGTGGGACATGTCACCCTCTTTGTGTGAATGGCGTGAATCCAGTTGGGAACTCCCGCACACTTCACAGCGGTGGTAGTCGTCAGAATCACTTGGAAAGGTCCTTTCCAACGGGGTTCCAAACACGACTTCCTCACGTGCTTCTTTATCACGACCCAGTCACCTGCTTTCAGGGCGTGTCCTGGACCTTGAATCGGTGGCAAGGTGGTTTCCTCCACCTGGTGAGAGAAAGAGCGGACCACATCAGCTAGACCTTTGCAGTAGTCTAACACCATATCATCTGTAATATTCAAAAGAGCATTTGCAGGGACTGCTGGAAGTCTCATGGCACTGCCCATGAGGATCTCGTGCGGGGACAGTCCAGTCTTTCTGTCAGGGGTGTTTCTCATTGACATTAGCACCAAGGGCAATGTGTCAGGCCATTTCAAGTTTGTTGCTGCACATATTTCCGCCATCCTTGATTTCAGTGTGCCATTCATTTGCTCCACTAGAC
This sequence comes from Pleurodeles waltl, assembly GCF_031143425.1. NCBI lineage: Eukaryota > Metazoa > Chordata > Amphibia > Caudata > Salamandridae > Pleurodeles > Pleurodeles waltl. The sequence continues at coordinate 1,691,804,014 of NC_090444.1, read as the reverse complement.
CTGATGCTTCAGGGCGGTAGCTACAATGCAACTTTTGCTCAATGTTCAGCGCTGCACAAAGTAATTTTATTACATCGTTATTGAAGTGACTTCCCCTATCTGATTCTAAGGAGATCGGAAATCCGAAATGTGGTATTAGCTCTCTCAAGAGTAGTTTTGCAACTGTGAGACTGTCATTTCTGCGTGTAGGGTATGCTTCAATCCAGTGACTAAAAATGCACACAACCACCAACACATACTTCAAGCCGCCATGCACAGTCATCTCAATAAAGTCCATTTGCATCCTGCTGAAGGGACCCCCTGCTCTTCCAATGTGGCTCAAATTTACTACGGTTCCCTTCGATGCGTTCATCTGTTGGCAAATGACGCAAAAAAGGCAAACTGCTTCAGCAACTTGACGGAATTTGGGGTTAAACCAATCAGTTTTAAATAATCTAATCATGGCATCCCTCCCAAGATGAGCTTGTCCATGGTAAAATCTGGCTAACTGTGTCAAAAGACTGTTTGGCAGAACAAATTTCCCTTCACTTGAAACCCATAATTCGTCTAGTCTCTTTACACACTGCAATTTGGTCCATGAGAGTTTCTCATCCTCACTGACATCATTCTGTAAGGATTTCAATTCATCCATTGTGTCTACAACCTTTAGGGCAAAGATTTCACTTGGTTCAAGTTCTGGCTCATTTATCAAATTCCATTCATCCCTGAGCAATATACAGTTCAATGCGCAACACCTTGCGACTTGATCCGCATATCCATTTCCCAGAGAAACATAGGGGGTTATTCTAACTTTGGAGGAGGTGTTAATCCGTCCCAAAAGTGACCGAAAAGTGACGGATTTACCACCAGCCGTATTACGAGTCCATTATATCCTATGGAACTCGTAATACGGCTGGTGGTATATCCGTCACTTTACCGTCACTTTTGGGACGGATTAACACTCCCCCAAAGTTAGAATAACCCCCATAGTCTTGTCCCTTCGAGTGTGCACTGCATTCTACCACTGCTACTTCTCCTGGTAATTGGATGGCATGTAACAATTCTCTTATTCTTTCACCATTTTTCACTGGCGATCCTGAAGAGGTCATGAAGCCTCTCTGTGACCACAATTGTCCAAAGTCATGCACTATTCCGAATCCGTACTGGCTGTCAGTGTAAATGGTAACTTTCATTAATGCGGAAAGTTGGCAAGCTCTAGTAAGGGCTACCAATTCTGCTACTTGTGCAGAGTAAACTCCTTGAAGCCAAGATGCTTCCAGAACACCTGTTACAGTACATACAGCATATCCCGCTTTCAATATTCCCAGTGCGTCTCTCAAACATGAACCATCAACAAAAATAACTTGATCATTTTCTTCCAATCGGGTATCTTTGATATCAGGTCTTGGTTTGGTGCAAAATTCAGTCACCTGAAGATAGTCGTGCTCGATGTCTTCAGCGTTCTCAATTTCGGCATTTTCACTGGGAAACAAAGTTGCTGGGTTCAACGTAGTGCACCTTTTCAGCTGCACATTAGGTGATCCCAGAATTATTGTTTCATACCTTGTGAGTCTAGCACCGGTCATGTGCTGTGTTCGGGAATGTGTCAAAAGTATCTCGACTGAGTGAGGGACCATGACTGTTAAAGGGTGTCCCATCATTATTCCTTCACTCTGAGTGAGGCTGATACCAACTGCGGCTACGGCACGCAAGCACCCTGGCAGTGCTGCTGCTACCGGATCCAAAGTAGCTGAAAAATATTCTACTGGTCTGTTTACGCCACCATGGGCTTGGGTCAAGACAGACAAGGAACATGCATCACGTTCATGACAAAACAATGTGAAAGGCTTTGTGTAATCAGGCATACCTAAAGCTGGAGCCCTGCACATGCATTCCTTTAATTCAATAAAAGCATCCATCTCATCTCCTTTCAGCTCTATTTCATCCAACGCATCCTTCTGGGTCAGTTTCAGTAAAGGTTTTGCTAGGGTTGAGAAATTGGGAATCCATTGGCGACAGTAGCTCACCATTCCCAAAAACTTCCTCACCTCCCTCCTCGTCTTTGGGGGACTCATTTGAAGTACACTTGTTATTCTTTCCTTCATAATTCTTCGTGACCCTTTCTCTATTTGGTGGCCCAAATATTTCACTTTCCTCTGGCAGAACTGTAATTTTGAAGGGGACACCTTGTGTCCATTCCTTCCCAAATGGTTCAATAGGGCAATAGTGTCGGCTGTACAGTCACTTTCTGTCTTGGATGCGATCAGCAAATCGTCAATGTACTGCACTAAGGTTGACTCGAATGGTAACTCTAATGATTCCAAATCTTTCTTTAGAATCTGATTGAAAATTGATGGTGACTCCGAAAACCCTTGAGGAATTCGACACCAACTGTAGACTCTGTCTAAGAATTTGAAACAAATGAGAAATTGGCTGTCCTCATGAAGGGGCACAGAAAAGAATGCTTGCGATAAGTCGATGACTGAGAACCACTCAGCCTCACAGGGAGCTTGAAACATTATCACAGCTGGATTCGGTACTATGGGACAACATTTGATTATTATGTCATTTATTTTCCTCAAATCCTGAACAATTCGGACCTTTCCACTCGGTTTTATTAGTCCCATGATTGGTGAATTACATGGACTGCTTAACACTTCTTTCAGTACTCCCTGCTTTACAAACTCATCAATGAGTTGGGCGACTTTCATGAGGGTGTCTTGTGCCATATGGTACTGTGGGGTCTGGGGAAAGGTTACATTGGGTTTTACCGTCACTTTCACTGGTTCCACTCCTTTGACCAATCCTACTTCTTTCCCTGTCATATCCCACACTTCCTTTCCAACTGTTTCCTGTAACTCAGCAGGAATATCTGCTTCAGTGAGCATTGGATAAAGAGTAATCAGAGGATACTCCTCATCGACAGTTTCCACTTCGTCCCCTCCTACACTGTCCTCTTCTTCCCCATCACTGTTTGTCTGAATTTTAATTCCATCATTTGAACACATAATCGAACATCCCAATTTGCACAATAGGTCTCTCCCTAATAGTGATATCGGGCTTGAATCACACACCACAAATTTATCTGACCCTTGATAGTTACCAATTCTGACTTGAACTGGATCTGTGATTGGGTTCGTCAGGTACATATTTGCTACTCCCACTACTTGAACTGTTCTCCCTGAAAGTGGCAAATTTGGTACTTCAATGCTCCTAACAGTGGAACGTGTAGCTCCTGTGTCAAGCAAGAATGAAACGCGGTGACCCATAACTCTTCCCTCCACATACGGACCCTTTTGATCAACTTCCAAAGATGCTGCAAGCATACAATTTCCTTCCTCATCTGAACTTTCACTCTCCCATGCATCGTTTATTCCATTCTCACTATGTAAGGGGAATTGGTGCACTGTGTCACTTTGATTCATTCCTTGACCCGTGACCTGTTGAGGAAGCATTGCTTGCTGCTGATTCATTGGTGCTAAGGGTATTTGCATTTGCTGATTAGGTACCATAGGAAACTGCTGTTGCATTGGCTGCAATTGTGCCATTTGCACACGGGGCATTTGCACCTGTTGCGGTTGCATGGGTTGTAAACCCTGCATCTGGTTTATATTGTTTTGAAAATTTGGATTCGGACCTCTCAGTTTCGGTCCTCTCATAGTCTGGAATGCATTGACATCATTGTTTTGCTGACCTACACCTTCCTGCACCATCATCGGGCACTCCCGTTTCCAATGCCCGACAATTCCGCACGTGTGACATGGCATCACCTTCTTCATTGCCTGTATACCATTTGGAATCATAACGGTATTCAAATCAGGACCATTATTCACAAAACCTCCTCGGCCTCTGCCTCTCATCTGCGGCTGAAACATAGCATTTCCCTGCTGCTGCTGCTGCGGCATCTGTTGTTGAAACCCTTGCAAACCTTGCAAACCTGTCTGAGCTGCTCTAAGCTGCATCACCATCACCTTTTCTTTCAACCTTTTCTGCTTTGTCTCAATCTCATCACTGCAGTATTTTGCGTAGTTCAATACTTCATCGATCGATTTTGACTGCCAACAAATCAAATGCGTTTTAATCATTTGGCTGATTTTGGGTCTCAACCCTTCCACAAACCTGAACACAAAATGGAGCATGTCCTTTGCCTCAATCGTCTCCGTGCCACTATAATTCTTAAACGCTTTCAACAATCTCTCATAGTACGCATGTATAGATTCTTTACCCTCTTGGGCTGTTCTGTCAATCCTCTGCCAATCCACATTTTTCGACGCAACCTTGGTTTTCAAGTGCTCAATCACCTTGTGGTACAAACTCATTACCGTAGGTGATGGCGCACCTGTGTCCCTATCTCTCTCTGGTTCACTCGTCGGCCAACCTACAGCTCTTTTACAATCTTCCCACAAATCTGCCGGAACCACAATTTCAAATAAAGTATTCAGGTCTTCCCAGAGACATTTCGCGAGTTTCACAAATCTATCTGTCTGTTGATACCACTCGATCGGCTTCTCTCTCAATTTGGGAAAGTCATCCGTAAAGGATTGAATATCGCACCTGTGCCATGGTACATGTACAAGTTTTCCCCCTGCTGTCTCTCTCATTGGTAACATAGTTATCAGATCGTCATTCTGTTGTGCTTTCTCATTCCGCTCTGGAGTATTTTCTTTCTTTTTGTCCTTTTTCTTAACCCACCTGCTTTCCCACTTGTCTAAACATCTCCAGACCTGTGCACTCTGCAGTATCTCTTTAAGGTGTGTTTTCATCTCTGCGGATCTCATGTGTTCAAAGTCTTTTGTCTCAAAGTCTAACCTGTAACTTCTGCTCAGGTGCCTAGTCTTACTTATATCGATCTCGTTTCTGTCTGCAATTTCTTGTAACTTCTTATGTATGCTGCTTACTTCTCTTGTAATCCTAGGGCACATGTATCTTAGTTCTTCCTCTGTGTATGATTCTAATCTGTTCAAACCCATTGTTCCCTCTACCAGTTCATCTGCCTTCATACCCAACCTTATTTTATTCAGGTATTCTTCTCCCTTCCCGCTGGATGTACTCTGTGGGGAGTTCAGGCTGTTGAACCATTGTGTTAACTGTTGCGCGTTCAGTCCCATCAGTGTAGCAGTTACATCAACTGCTACTGATGGTTTCCCTAATGTTTCAGTCTCTGAGGTTAACGGTACTAATAGTGGTGGATGTGACCTTAACACGGTTGACGGAGCACAAATTGGAATTGGACTGAATTCCGACAAGGACCCAGATCCATTTGGCAGTGCCGCTATTGGAGTTGTTTCTGGAGTGGTTTCTATGCATCTTCTCCCTGTTCCACTCTGTGTCATTGCTACCCCTTGTTCGCATACGTTTGGGTCTACTTGTATGTACAGTGGTACTGGTGTACCTACAGTAATAGGCAGAGATATTGCGTCTGGATTCTGTCTGTTCCCCGAATTCTGTGGCATGTTAATCCCCACATTATGGTTCATCATTGCTGGCATACCTAACTGGCTATCTGTTACTCGAGTATACTTCGGCCCTTCTTGTGCCTGCTTTTGAGGCATCAAAAACTGTGTTGATTCGGCTTGAATCAATGTCGGTCTCTGATAGTTTTGTCCTCCCTGCGCCATTGAATCAGAAGCCATTCCCATGTTATGCTCATCACAGCAGTGCCTTTGAATCTGTGGCTGATAGTTATCAGCAGGTTTCAATTTTGGCACGTCTGGGTATATTCTCTGAATCTGTGGTATTTGTGGTGAGAAAGGCATGTCGGAGCTGCTCGGCCTCTGAGATATTCTCAAATTTGGTGTTACATTACCCTGTATTGGTTCTGGAGGGGCAGTACTAATGCTTGAGCCTTTTTCGCTTTCCACGTATGGTGGTGGGCGATCATTCAGCAATTGTATAATGAACTCCTCATCGTCTGACTCGTCTCCCCTTTTCGAGTTTCTATTGTTCTCTCTATCTCTGGACTGACTCCTGTTTGTCTTATACGTGGCTTTCCTTCCTTCCATCTCCGCTTCATCTGTAATTGCTGGAAACAATTTAATCCCCTGCAATACGTCTGATCTCCAAACCTTTTGTGTGCTGTCCCATCTATCATCCGCTAGTGTCTTTTCTACTTTTCTTATTCTGGTGTCGAACTTCTTTTGTTGTTGGTTTCTAGCTATTAGCTCCCAAATTGCTAGTGCCTCAAACTGTGCTGGTCTTGGAGGTACTTTCATGTCGTATAGCGCAAATCTCAGATTTTCTAAAACCCTTAGATTAAACGAGCCGTGGATAGGGAACGCTACACTTCCATGCTTCTCTGTTAATTTGCACCATTGTTTTAACCAAAGGCATGGTGCTGCACCCTTTTCTTCAATGACAATGTAAGCTGGTGTACCCTCAGGCGGTGTTTCTTCTCCTACATTTGCTTTAATATAAACATCTCCCCTCAAGGCACCCTTAAATGCTTTGAAAAATGTCATCTTTCCGTCTTTTATTTTTTTCTAAAATGTGTAATCAATAAGTGACTTTAATTCCCGGAATACTCTTCGCTTGCCTTTCCCCTACCAGTTGCGCTTCACGGATTGTGTCCAATCCGTGCGCGACCCTTCTCACCAACCGACCTATCCAAGCGCGGCTCCTAGTGACGTCACACTCACACACTGCGGCTGACAAAGTCCTGCGGCTTGTCCTCTTTTCATTCGGCTTCACTCATAAACTAATTTCGGCAATATAACGCGATCACTAACCAAAAGAATAAAACAGATCTGTCGGTTTACTACAGGAAAGGTAATACAATCGCTTCAGAAACCTTAGGGATTTTTCACTGGCCTCGGCAGTTATTCCATCTTTCTCGGTTTCCCGCTTTCGCAAGCAAAATTTGACCCGCAAATTTTACTCTCAACTGATCAATGAACTATTCTAGTGCACTTTAGAATTCGTCAAATCTCAAAGTCGAAATTTTCTTTCATTCCTCAGAATTCATACCGACTTGTTGACCACGCCCGATCAACCTATTAAACCGACCAGATCACAACATCAAACAAGTGTCTCATACACTTTTCAACATACTCAGGAGTCTCTTGACCTCGCAGGGCCCGTCTCAACATCAACAACCACGTGGACAATTTTTTCTGCACAAAGCGCTACACACACGTGAAGTTCGACGACTTCCCTACTCTCACACTTTTGGAGTAACACTCATCTAATATCTTTTAACCCCCTAAAATCCTCACAAACTTCTCAATTAATCTGCGGCAATAAGCTGTGCAAGCGCAAAACCCTAACTTCACTCACACCGTCACTAGAACCGCCGAAACCATTCTCACACCTCCATGTCCTCCATTCGCAAGCTCCGAGATCCCGGGAAAGTCATTAGGGACTTAGGGCATCATCATCCCTCCAACTTATTTTATAAAAGAAAATTCTAACTTAACTCCGTCTATTGCTCGGATGGGGTCCCAAAGGGCTAAACCATCCTCTGCTACCATCTACTGATAACGCGTCCAGCCCTTATAAATTACCTGTACCTGGACACGTTGGAGGTCGGTGAATCTTTTAACCGAGTCGGGCTCTCCTCATCCTAGAATAGTCGGGTCACTCAGATCAATAATCAATAACTATTGCAATCGGTAATCAATACTCAATTAATAGATCAATATAACACATCAGAAATCAATAACAGTTGGTATTTCGGCGCACCATGACCTTTCAGTCATGAATAACCACACCAGTTTATTAAAAGTTAGTGAATTTACTTCCCTATATTAACAAAGCTAACACGATGTATATAAGTCTCAAAACCAAATGATATATGTAGAAGAACATTACTAGCTGTCCATAGCGGCGGAAGAAACGCAATCTACGCAAAATCTGAATAATGATACACTCAGTTATGGCAATGCAAATCACTAATATGACTAACTGTATTTGACTCATTTCATACATTGGTCAGCATAACAAGATTTCAAATTAACATGGTGCATCGAATGAATACCTCAACTAACCTCTAATTAGCATTGGCATGTGGGATTTCATGCAAAACGAATTTAGTCAACACAAATTTGGAAACTTCTAACTTGGGCCCTATCAAAATAGCAGTTGGTACCTAAAAGGAAAAACACAATGCATAATACATTTATCCTTTCATATTTACCAAATACAAACAGCATTCAAGAAAAGACTTCGTCCCTCAGGTACCGGTTCGATCAGCATGGGGCAGGTTTCAAAGGGGCAAAGTTAAGGGCAAGCTTCCTTGCAGCGGCAAGGAAAATGGGGCAAAGTTACTTCATGGGCAAGACAGGGCAAATCAAAGTTAAAGTCTCTAGGGTGAGAATTCTCAAAGTCTCTTTCTCTGGAATAGAGAAAAGGGCATCAGGGTGTCGTCCAAAATGGAGTCTGGCATCTGGCTTCAAATTGGCATCAAGGAAAATGGCTGACTTCTCTTTGTCCAGTGGGTTTAAGTAAGAAACATTCCAAATTCTGCAGGGTCTTCCATTGGAGGGTTCATAGGTTGGCTTCAAATTGTCCAATGAAAATTGTCTTTTTACTAGCTCTCATTTATGCATGCATTGTCCTTGGAGCCTTGGAACACAAGTTGTAACATGGTTTGCCAATTATTTTACTATCTGTACCTTCATTGTCCGCACCTGCAGATTGACCTTGTATCAAAGGGGATGAAACCGGACTAGTCCGAAACCTTGGAGATAAGTGTATTAGTCATCTCTGCTGGAAAAAATACAACTTCAAGCAAGAATATATGTTTCATTAGTTCAAGGAAAAGCCACGCAGTTAGAATTTGAGATCAGGCAACTAGGCCAAAGCCTCTACTAAATTTAAGCTAAGCAAAACAGTTTCAAATAAGAAATCATGGCCTACATTTGCAATTATGACAGATTACTACATTTTCAATTCTTCATAATTAATAAAAATCGTTTATAACGATGGCGAACTACCCCGAGGTCACAATTTCCCTCATACATTATTTTCTTTACTAAAATCACACTACATTATATGCTTTTGATTACATGATATGTATGAATATGTTGGACCCTCTTTTTCTGCGTCATCAATCCCTCCTCTGATGAATAATTATGTCATCACATCAAATCTATCCACAAATTTTATCCATTAAAATTCTGTATAGTAATTTGGCACTTCAGTCAATTCCCTTTTTCTTTTAATCCCTTTAGATTTTTCGCTATATATTTCTACCATTTTGGTTTGTTCTTTTGCCTCTCTTTTTCTTTCGCGCCTTATTTTCAATATTTTGATAGCTTTCCATATTCCCAAAGAGCCTAATAAACAAATTAATATTATCAATATTCCCTTCACTATTTTCAGTAACAATCCGTTCCAAACGTTGCTTAGCCAATTTCCCACAGAAGCAAATCCTTTTCCAACTTTCTCCCAAACTCCTGGTTCTTTCAATTCCTTTAAATCTATACTTTCATTAGTTAAATTTGTAAGCATCGTTCTAATTTTTCCACTGCTGTCCGGTATATATGTACAACAGTGACGTGTACCAAGCATTTTGCAAACGCCGCCATCCTTTGCTAAAAGAATGTCTAAGGCAAGCCGATTTTGAAAAGTCATAGCTCTTTCTGCAGCGAGTTCAGCATCCATCAGGATTATAGCTCCTGAAAATTTTGTCAGCATGTTATCCACAATAGTAGACAACTTTCGTATTTTGATTGAATTCAATATGACTCCTACTGAGGGAATCAAAGCTCCAAATATATCTCCTACCACACCAGAAGCTGTCTCCCTTTTCTGAACATGATGTGATTCAGACAGCTTTGGAAATTTCGTTAAGTTGTCCAGTTGGTAAATCTTTGGGAACACTATTCCCAAATAACATCTCCCATACCATCCTTTAGGAAGACGATAATACTCATTAAGTCCACAAATATAATATATTCCAGGAATAACTGGGTCTTGTTCATTCAGCATGAACGTCCACTTAGGTTGAAACAAAAACGTATGTTTGCATTCACTCGTTCCCACAAAAACTGTGTCATAGTATGATTTATGTCTATGTATACAAAATCCCCCTACGTGCAATGTATCTAAAGCTATTTTCACTTGTGTCTTTATTGCGGCAAAAGCATAGTTATCTACAGATGTCCTTTTGTGTAATTCCCTTACTAATTCCTCCTTCATTTCTTTCCTCCTATCGTCAGTGCGGTCTAAAAAGTTTACCTCTACCGGTGAAAGCAAGCATGTAAGGTTCTCTCTATGTGCGTGAGCTGTGTGAAAAGGTGACAACGGCTCAAAGAAGTCTCTCATTAACTTGAAATAATAATCTCTAGATATTTTACTCAGGTACTCGATTATGGGGACATATGCAAATGTAACATCATAATTAGAGTAAAAATAATGAATGTACTGTTGACCATAAAATCTGGACATTATTATACTACATGTAATTCCGTAAGTAAGAGGCATGCTATGATACATCACCCCTTCCACTACTGAGGTAGGTATTTGTGTACACACATAACAATCTTTTGCATCCATGGTCTCAACATACTCACTCAGCAAGCGATAGAAAACGTTAGACGAAAGTTCCTTCTTATCATGCAAATGTCTTTCGTCTTGTTCGAGTCTCTTCAGAGCTGTTAGTTCAGTAATAATAGTAGGTTTAGAAGTAGAAGCATCATTCGTTTCACTCTCATTCTTACCATGCATTCCAAGAACTATTGCTACTATGATTAGTACGCATGCGGTTATTAGACCTATACACATGTATTTACAACACTTCATTTTAGGTCCCTGTGTAGTGTAGCCTGTCATGATCTGTATAGAATCAGAAAGTTGAAGACACCTTGTCAAAGCGGGTTTGCAAATATTTACAAAGCTGAACAAGTTCAATGTTCACACAGTTTTCTTTAGCAGCTTAGTCTCTTATCGGTTAGCAGCGTTGTCTCAAAATCGGTTTCAAACGTCAATCAAGTTAGCAATGTCTTAGCCGGTTGAAAAGTCAATCAGGTCATCAATGTCTCTATTCGGTAAAGTTCATGGAGTTTTACTCCTCAAGTGCCAAAGTGAAGCTCTGCCTCTTCGTTCTCGAGACTGAGGGATACAAATTCGTCTGACCAATCGTTAGTGGCTAAGTATGCCCACTCCGGACCAGAATATCTTTTGCTCGGTATTCTTTTTCTTTTCAATTTTGCATCTCTCTTAGACTCCCTCTCGCTGGTACTTTCTTCCTTAGCCAAGTCTTTCTCTTCACTTGGAGCTGCTATTGCGACAGACACTTCTTTTCTTTTCTCTTTCACCTTTGGCCCTTCACTTTCATTTAATGCTTCTCTGATCCTTAATTTCACTGGCGATATGCTTTGTCTCCGTTTCCACTTGATGGACCTGCAATCTCTTCTGAAGGAGTTTGAACCGCTTCGCTCTGTCCTGCCTTGTCTTCTCCCTCTGGGAAGTCAATTAGGTTTTCCTTTTCTTTTCCTGTATCATCTGCTTCTGGGAAAGCCCTCCTCTGATCAGACTCTCCTGCTCCTTCACTTGTCTCGAGCTCTTTGTCACTGTTACCTGCTTCAGGCTCTTTGTTACCTTCAGCTGTTTCAGGCTCTTTGTCACCTTCAGGACCATCGTCACTTTCTGAGGCTCCTCCTTGGTCTTCCCCAAATGAATCGGTTGCTTCGTCCTCAGAAAATATTTCTCCTTCCTCTATTTCTACCTGTTCGCTTCTGGTTCCTCTTCGCTCTGTCTCGGCACTTGGCACTTTGTTATCAGACACAGGTGACTTCAGCGCTTCGACTTCCTCTTCTGTGGGACACGTCACCCTCTTTGTGTGACTGGCGCGAATCCAGTTGGGAACTCCCGCACACTTCCAGCGGTGGTAGTCGTCAGAATCACTTGGAAAGGTCCTTTCCAACGGGGTTCCAAACACGACTTCCTCACTTGCTTCTTTATCACGACACAGTCACCTGCTTTCAGGGCGTGTCCTGGACCTTGAATCGGTGGCAAGGTGGTTGCCTCCACCTGGTGAGAGAAAGAGCGGACCACATCAGCTAGACCTTTGCAGTAGTCTAACACCATATCATCTGTAATATTCAAAAGAGCATTTGCAGGGACTGCTGGAAGTCTCATGGCACTGCCCATGAGGATCTCGTGCAGGGACAGTCCAGTCTTTCTGTCAGGGGTGTTTCTCATTGACATTAGCACCAAGGGCAATGTGTCAGGCCATTTCAAGTTTGTTGATGCACATATTTTCGCCATCCTTGATTTCAGTGTGCCATTCATTTGCTCCACTAGACCTGATGCTTCAGGGCGGTAGCTACAATGCAACTTTTGCTCAATGTTCAGCGCTGCACAAAGTAATTTTATTACTTCGTTATTGAAGTGACTTCCCCTATCTGATTCTAAGGAGATCAGAAATCCGAAATGTGGTATTAGCTCTCTCAAGAGTAGTTTTGCAACTGTGAGACTGTCATTTCTGCGTGTAGGGTATGCTTCAATCCAGTGACTAAAAATGCACACAACCACCAACACATACTTCAAGCCTCCATGCACAGTCATCTCAATAAAGTCCATTTGCATCCTGCTGAAGGGACCCCCTGCTCTTCCAAAGTGGCTCAAATTTACTACGGTTCCCTTCCCTGCGTTCATCTGTTGGCAAATGACGTAAAAAAGGCAAACTGCTTCAGCAACTTGACGGAATTTGGGGTTAAACCAATCAGTTTTAAATAATCTAATCATGGCATCCCTCCCAAGATGAGCTTGTCCATGGTAAAATCTGGCTAACTGTGTCAAAAGACTGTTTGGCAGAACAAATTTCCCTTCACTTGAAACCCATAATTCTTCTAGTCTCTTTACACACTGCAATTTGGTCCATGAGAGTTTCTCATCCTCACTGACATCATTCTGTAAGGATTTCAATTCATCCATTGTATCTACAACCTTTAGGGCAAAGATTTCACTTGGTTCAAGTTCTGGCTCATTTATCAAATTCCATTCATCCCTGAGCAATATACAGTTCAATGCGCAAAACCTTGAGACTTGATCCGCATATCCATTTCCCAGAGAAACATAGGGGGTCATTCTGACCCTGGCGGCTGGTGGCCGCCAGGGACACCGACCACGGGAGCACCGCCAACAGGCTGGCGGTGCTCCCACGAGCATTCTGACCGCGGCGGTTCAGCCGCGGTCAGAAGCGGAAAGTCGGCGGTCTCCCGCCGACTTTCCGCTGCTCGGGGGAATCCTCCATGGCTGCGGAGCACGCTCCGCAGCCATGGGGATTCTGACACCCCCTACCGCCATCCTGGTCTCCCGCCAGGAACAGGATGGCGGTAGGGGGTGCCGCGGGGCCCCTGGGGGCTCTTTTGGAGAGCGCCCGCCGGCCCAGAGGAAATGTTAGAATGGCCGCCGCGGTCTTGTGACCGCGGTGCGGTCATTTGGCGGCGGAACCTTGGCGGACGGCCTCCGCCGTCCGCCAAGGTTAAAATCAGGCCCATAGTCTTGTCCCTTTGAGTGTGCACTGCATTTTACCACTGCTACTTCTCCTGGTAATTGGATGGCATGTAACAATTCTCTTATTCTTTCACCATTTTTCACTGGCGATCCTGAAGAGGTCATGAAGCCTCTCTGTGACCACAATTGTCCAAAGTCATGCACTATTCCGAATCCGTACTGGCTGTCAGTGTAAATGGTAACTTTCATTAATGCGGAAAGTTGGCAAGCTCTAGTGAGGGCTACCAATTCTGCTACTTGTGCAGAGTAAACTCCTTGAAGCCAAGATGCTTCCAGAACACCTGTTACAGTACATACAGCATGTCCCGCTTTCAATATTCCCAGTGCGTCTCTCAAAAATGAACCATCAACAAAAATAACTTGATCATTTTCTTCCAATCGGGTATCTTTGATATCAGGTCTTGGTTTGGTGCAAAATTCAGTCACCTGAAGACAGTCGTGCTCGATGTCTTCAGCGTTCTCAATTTCGGCATTTTCACTGGGAAACAAAGTTGCTGGGTTCAACGTAGTGCACCTTTTCAGCTGCACATTAGGTGATCCCAGAATTATTGTTTCATACCTTGTGAGTCTAGCACCGGTCATGTGCTGTGTTCGGGAACGTGTCAAAAGTATCTCGACTGAGTGAGGGACCATGACTGTTAAAGGGTGTCCCATCACTATTCCTTCACTCTGAGTGAGGCTGATACCAACTGCGGCTACGGCACGCAAGCACCCTGGCAGTGCTGCTGCGACCGGATCCAAAGTAGCTGAAAAATATGCTACTGGTCTGTTTACGCCGCCATGGGCTTGGGTCAAGACAGACAAGGAACATGCATCACGTTCATGACAAAACAATGTGAAAGGCTTTGTGTAATCAGGCATACCTAAAGCTGGAGCCCTGCACATGCATTCCTTTAATTCAATAAAAGCATCCATCTCATCTCCTTTCAGCTCTATTTCATCCAACGCATCCTTCTGGGTCAGTTTCAGTAAAGGTTTTGCTAGGGTTGAGAAATTGGGAATCCATTGGCGACAGTAGCTCACCATTCCCAAAAACTTCCTCACCTCCCTCCTCGTCTTTGGGGGACTCATTTGAAGTACACTTGTTATTCTTTCCTTCATAATTCTTCGTGACCCTTTCTCTATTTGGTGGCCCAAATATTTCACTTTCCTCTGGCAGAACTGTAATTTTGAAGGGGACACCTTGTGTCCATTCCTTCCCAAATGGTTCAATAGGGCAATAGTGTTGGCTGTACAGTCACTTTCTGTCTTGGATGCGATCAGCAAATCGTCAATGTACTGCACTAAGGTTGACTCGAATGGTAACTCTAATGATTCCAAATCTTTCTTTAGAATCTGATTGAAAATTGATGGTGACTCCGAAAACCCTTGAGGAATTCGACACCAACTGTAGACTCTGTCTAAGCATTTGAAACAAAAGAGAAATTGGCTGTCCTCATGAAGGGGCACAGAAAAGGATGCTTGTGATAAGTCGATGACTGAGAACCACTCAGCATCACAGGGAACTTGAAACATTATCACAGCTGGATTCGGTACTTCGGGACAACATTTGATTATTATGTCATTTATTTTCCTCAAATCCTGAACAATTCGGACCTTTCCACTCGGTTTTATTAGTCCCATGATTGGTGAATTACATGGACTGCTTAACACTTCTTTCAGTACTCCCTGCTTTACAAACTCATCAATGAGTTGGGCGACTTTCATGAGGGTGTCTTGTGCCATATGGTACTGTGGGGTCTGGGGAAAGGTTACATTGGGTTTTACCGTCACTTTCACTGGTTCCACTCCTTTGACCAATCCTACTTCTTTCCCTGTCATATCCCACACTTCCTTTCCAACTGTTTCCTGTAACTCAGCAGGAATATCTGCTTCAGTGAGCATTGGATAAAGAGTAATCAGAGGATACTCCTCATCAACAGTTTCCACTTCGTCCCCTCCTACACTGTCCTCTTCTTCCCCATCACTGTTTGTCTGAATTTTAATTCCATCATTTGAACACATAATCGAACATCCCAATTTGCACAATAGGTCTCTCCCTAATAGTGATATTGGGCTTGAATCACACACCACAAATTTATGTGACCCTTGATAGTTACCAATTCTGACTTGAACTGGATCTGTGATTGGGTTCGTCAGGTACCTATTTGCTACTCCCACTACTTGAACTGTTCTCCCTGAAAGTGGCAAATTTGGTACTTCAATGCTCCTGGAACGTGTAGCTCCTGGAACGTGTAGCTCCTGTGTCAAGCAAGAATGAAACGCGGTGACCCATAACTCTTCCCTCCACATACGGACCCTTTTGATCAACTTCCAAAGATGCTGCAAGCATACAATTCCCTTCCTCATCTGAACTTTCACTCTCCCATGCATCGTTTATTCCATTCTCACTATGTAAGGGGAATTGGTGCACTGTGTCACTTTGAATCATTCCTTGACCCGTGACCTGTTGAGGAAGCATTGCTTGCTGCTGATTCATTGGTGCTAAGGGTATTTGCATTTGCTGATTAGGTACCATAGGAAACTGCTGTTGCATTGGCTGCAATTGTGCCATTTGCACACGGGGCATTTGCACCTGTTGCGGTTGCATTGGTTGTAAACCCTGCATCTGGTTTATATTGTTTTGAAAATTTGGATTCGGACCTCTCAGTTTCGGTCCTCTCATAGTCTGGAATGCATTGACATCATTGTTTTGCTGACCTACACCTTCCTGCACCATCATCGGGCACTCCCGTTTCCAATGCCCGACAATTCCGCACGTGTGACATGGCATCACCTTCTTCATTGCCTGTATACCATTTGGAATCATAACGGTATTCAAATCAGGACCATTATTCACAAAACCTCCTCGGCCTCTGCCTCTCATCTGCGGCTGAAACATAGCATTTCCCTGCTGCTGCTGCTGCGGCATCTGTTGTTGAAACCCTTGCAAACCAGTCTGAGCTGCTCTAAGCTGCATCACCATCACCTTTTCTTTCAACCTTTTCTGCTTTGTCTCAATCTCATCACTGCAGTATTTTGCTTAGTTCAATACTTCATCGATCGATTTTGACTGCCAACAAATCAAATGCGTTTTAATCATTTGGCTGATTTCGGGTCTCAACCCTTCCACAAACCTGAACACAAAATGGAGCATGTCCTTTGTCTCAATCGTCTCCGTGCCACTATAATTCTTAAACGCTTTCAACAATCTCTCATAGTACGCATGTATAGATTCTTTAAACTCTTGGGCTGTTCTGTCAATCCTCTGCCAATCAACATTTTTCGACGCAACCTTGGTTTTCAAGTGCTCGATCACCTTGTGGTACAAACTCATTACCGTAGGTGATGGCGCACCTGTGTCCCTATCTCTCTCTGGTTCACTCGTCGGCCAACCTACAGCTCTTTTACAATCTTCCCACAAATCTGCCGGAACCACAATTTCAAATAAAGTATTCAGGTCTTCCCAGAGACATTTCGCGAGTTTCACAAATCTATCTGTCTGTTGATACCACTCGATCGGCTTCTCTCTCAATTTGGGAAAGTCATCCGTAAAGGATTGAATATCGCACCTGTGCCATGGTACATGTACAAGTTTTCCCCCTGCTGTCTCTCTCATTGGTAACATAGTTATCAGATCGTCATTCTGTTGTGCTTTCTCATTCCGCTCTGGAGTATTTTCTTTCTTTTTGTCCTTTTTCTTAACCCACCTGCTTTCCCACTTGTCTAAACATCTCCAGACCTGTGCACTCTGCAGTATCTCTTTACGGTGTGTTTTCATCCCTGCGGATCTCATGTGTTCAAAGTCTTTTGTCTCAAAGTCTAACCTGTAACTTCTGCTCAGGTGTTTAGTCTTACTTATATCGATCTCGTTTCTGTCTGCAATTTCTTGTAACTTCTTATGTATGCTGCTTACTTCTCTTGTAATCCTAGGGCACATGTATCTTAGTTCTTCCTCGGTGTATGATTCTAATCTGTTCAAACCCATTGTTCCCTATACCAGTTCATCTGCCTCCATACCCAACCTTATTTTATTCAGGTATTCTTCTCCCTTCCCGCTGGATGTACTCTGTGGGGAGTTCAGGCTGTTGAACCATTGTGTTAACTGTTGCGCGTTCAGTCCCATCAGTGTAGCAGTTACATCAACTGCTACTGATGGTTTCTGTAATGTTTCAGTCTCTGAGGTTAACAGTACTAATAGTGGTGGATGTGACCTTACCACGGTTGACGGAGCACAAATTGGAATTGGACTGAATTCCGACAAGGACCCAGATCCATTTGGCAGTGCCGCTATTGGAGTTGTTTCTGGAGTGGTTTCTATGCATCTTCTCCCTGTCCCACTCTGTGTCATTACTACCCCTTGTTCGCATACGTTTGGGTCTACTTGTATGTACAGTGGTACTGGTGTACCTACAGTAATAGGCAGAGATATTGCGTCTGGATTCTGTCTGTTCCCCGAATTCTGTGGCATGTTAATCCCCACATTATGGTTCATCATTGCTGGCATACCTAACTGGCTCTCTGTTACTCGAGTATACTTCGGCCCTTCTTGTGCCTGCTTTTGAGGCATCAAAAACTGTGTTGATTCGGCTTGAATCAATGTCGGTCTCTGATAGTTTTGTCCTCCCTGCGCCATTGAATCAGAAGCCATTCCCATGTTATGCTCATCACAGCAGTGCCTTTGAATCTGTGGCTGATAGTTATCAGCAGGTTTCAATTTTGGCACGTCTGGGTATATTCTCTGAATCTGTGGTATTTGTGGTGAGAAAGGCATGTCGGAGCTGCTCGGCCTCTGAGATATTCTCAAATTTGGTGTTACATTACCCTGTATTGGTTCTGGAGGGGCAGTACTAATGCTTGAGCCTTTTTCGCTTTCCACGTATGGTGGTGGGCGATCATTCAGCAATTGTATAATGAACTCCTCATCGTCTGACTCGTCTCCCCTTTTCGAGTTTCTATTGTTCTCTCTATCTCTGGACTGACTCCTGTTTGTCTTATACGTGGCTTTCCTTCCTTCCATCTCCGCTTCATCGGTAATTGCTAGAAACAATTTAATCCCCTGCAATACGTCTGATCTCCAAACCTTTTGTGTGCTGTCCCATCTAGCATCCGCTAGTGTCTTTTCTACTTTTCTTATTCTGGTCTCGAACTTCTTTTGTTGTTGGTTTCTAGCTATTAGCTCCCAAATTGCTAGTGCCTCAAACTGTGCTGGTCTTGGAGGTACTTTCATGTCGTATAGCGCAAATCTCAGATTTTCTAAAACCCTTAGATTAAACGACCCGTGGATAGGGAACGCTACACTTCCATGCTTCTCTGTTAATTTGCACCATTGTTTTAACCAAAGACATGGTGCTGCACCCTTTTCTTCAATGACAATGTAAGCTGGTGTACCCTCAGGCGGTGTTTCTTCTCCTACATTTGCTTTAATATAAACATCTCCCCTCAAGGCACCCTTAAATGCTTTGAAAAATTTCATCTTTCCGTCTTTTATTTTTTTCTAAAATGTGTAATCAATAAGTGACTTTAATTCCCGGAATACTCTTCGCTTGCCTTTCCCCTACCAGTTGCGCTTCACGGATTGTGTCCAATCCGTGAGCGACCCTTCTCACCAACCGACCTATCCCAGCGCGGCTCCTAGTGACGTCACACTCACACACTGCGGCTGACAAAGTCCAGCGGCTTGTCCTCTTTTCATTCGGCTTCACTTATAAACTAATTTCGGCAATATAATGCGAGCACTAACCAAAAGAATAAAACAGATCTGTCGGTTTACTACAGGAAAGGTAATGCAATCGCTTTTCAACATATTCCGGAGTCTCTTGACCTCGCAGGGCCCGTCCCAACATCAACAACCACGTGGACAATTTTTTCTGCACAAAGCGCTACACACATGTGAAGTTCGACGACTTCCCTACTCTCACACTTTTGGAGTAACACTCCTCTAATATCTTTTAACCCCCTAAAATCCTCACAAACTTCTCAATTAATCTGCGGCAATAAGCTGTGCAAGCGCGAAACCCTAACTTCACTCACACTGTCACTAGAACCGCTGAAACCATTCTCACACCTCCATGTCCTCCATTCGCAAGCTCCGAGATCCCGGGAAAGTCATTTGGGACTTAGGGCATCATCATCCCTCCAACTTATTCTATAAAAGAAAATTCTAACTTAACTCCGTCTATTGCTCGGATGGGGTCCCAAAGGGCTAAACCATCCTCTGCTACCATCTACTGATAACGCGTCCAGCCCTTATAAATTGCCTGTACCTGGACACGTTGGAGGTCGGTGAATCTTTTAACCGAGTCGGGCTCTCCTCATCCTAGAATAGTCGGGTCACTCAGATCAATAATCAATAACTATTGCAATCGGTAATCAATACTCAATTAATAGATCAATATAACACATCAGAAATCAATAACAGTTGGTATTTCGGCGCACCATGACCTTTCAGTCATGAATAACCACACCAGTTTATTAAAAGTTAGTGAATTTATTTCCCTATATTAACAAAGCTAACACGATGTATATAAGTCTCAAAACCAAATGATATATGTAGAAGAACATTACTAGCTGTCCATAGCGGCGGAAGAAACGCAATCTACGCAAAATCGGAATAATGATACACTCAGTTATGGCAATGCACATCACTAATATGACTAACTGTATTTGACTAATTTCATACATTGGTCAGCATAACAAGATTTCAAATTAACATGGTGCATCGAATTAATACCTCAACTAACCTCTAATTAGCATTGGCATGTGGGATTTCATGCAAAACGAATTTAGTCAACACAAATTTGGAAACTTCTAACTTGGGCCCTATCAAAATAGCAGTTGGTACCTAAAAGGAAAAACACAATGCATAATACATTTATCCTTTCATATTTACCAAATACAAACAGCATTCAAGAAAAGACTACGTCCCTCAGGTACCGGTTCGATCAGCATGGGGCAGGTTTCAAAGGGACAAAGTTAAGGGCAAGCATCCTTGCAGCGGCAAGGAAAATGGGGCAAAGTTACTTCATGGGCAAGACGGGGCAAATCAAAGTTAAAGTCTCTAGGGTGAGAATTCTCAAAGTCTCTTTCTCTGGAATAGAGAAAAGGGCATCAGGGTGTCGTCCAAAATGGAGTCTGGCATCTGGCTTCAAATTGGCATCAAGGAAAATGGCTGACTTCTCTTTGTCCAGTGGGTTTAAGTAAGAAACATTCCAAATTCTGCAGGGTCTTCCATTGGAGGGTTCATAGGTTGGCTTCAAATTGTCCAATGAAAATTGTCTTTTTACTAGCTCTCATTTATGCATACATTGTCCTTGGAGCCTTGGAACACAAGTTGTTACATGGTTTGCCAATTATTTTACTATCTGTACCTTCATTGTCCGCACCTGCAGACTGACCTTGTATCAAAGGGGATGAAACCGGCCTAGTACGAAACCTTGGAGATAAGTGTATTAGTCATCTCTTCTGGAAAAAATACAACTTCAAGCAAGAATATATGTTTCATTAGTTCAAGGAAAAGCCACGCAGTTAGAATTTGAGACGAGGCAACTAGGCCAAAGCCTCTACTAAATTTAAGCTAAGCAAAACAGTTTCAAATAAGAAATCATGGCCTACATTTGCAATTATGACGGATTACTACATTTTCAATTCTTCATGATTAATAAAGCTCGTTTATAACGATGGCGAACTACCCCGAGGGCACAATTTCCCTCGTACATTATTTTCTTAACTAAAATCACACTACATTATATGCTTTTGATTACATGATATGTATGAATATATTTTGGACCCTCTTTTTCTGCGTCATCAGACCCTACAGTCTCCCATCCCAGAGGACGAGATCTGGAACGCCTCATGACCAGCCATGACGACAAAGGGCAGGTGATGCATGCGGTGGCACTCCATACACAAGTGGCGGACAGAGACAAGTCTCGTTCCTCTCTGAAGCCCCCTGCGGAAACTCCTTGAACTTGCTGTCTTCTACTGGGCTACACAGCGTCATGGGGTAAGCGGTTCCTGACATCCCCGGATTAGGACTGACACACCTTCTGCTGCTCTCTTTGCTGGATGTGTATCGATCCATATTGCTGTATAATGTTGGTTGTGTAGTAACTGTACCGCAACGCTCTTCTGCAGGCCTCATAGAGGTCTCAAATAAGTTTCTACGGTTGCCCTGTCCCTGTTGGGACAGTTGGTACACTGGACCTTATGTCCTTTTTGGTCTTGGCGACCCCCCCAGTTAGTTAATTTGTAAGCTAATATTATACTGATAATTGGTTCACTGTTTACTATTTACTATTTCCATGTATCTTCAGTGATTAAGTGATGAGTGATAATATGGCAATGCTCCTTTGGTCATGCTTTGTACCTCCCCTTTATCTTCTCTCTCTGCCCGTGCTCCACTCCGCTCCACCCTCCCCCCTTCCCTTTCCCCTCCCTTCAGTACCCAAGCGGCAGTGTTGCCGTCATAGAGGCTCACGACGTTTCCCTCCTCTTCCTTCCACCCCCCTTTCTTCGGGGGATCTACCGGGCTGGCCACGATGCTCTCCGGCACCATGGCCTTCCCGTGGCGCGACACTGCGCTGGCCCCACTCGGATGCCACCATGCAGAAAGACCCTGGTCCCAGGGTCGTGGGACGTTTGCGTCCACAGGCAGATATGGTTCGGCGCTGCGCTCCCTTCCCCCGGCTGGAGTCCTGCTGGCCGGGCGTGGAGGATTTTAGGGTTCAGGTGTAGACCTGCAGATTACGGTTTAGGATCTTAGGGGCTCTTCTTTGGCTCCAAACCTTTCCCTCCTTCTCCCCCCCTCTCTCCTCTACCGTTTTCCCCTTTCCTCCTGAGCTGGGACTGGCTCTGCTATCCTTGTTATCTTAGTCTCATCTCTTTCGCCACCCCTCTTCTTTCCCCCTCCTTCCTTCTTTTCCCTAGTTCTTTGTTTCCCACCCTCCTGTTTTTCCCCCTCCTGGTGTCTCCCTAAACCCCATCCCCTCTTTCCCCTCCACCTTTGCCCCCTCTCCTTCCTCCACTTCTCCCCTCTCTCGTCCCACCTTTCTCACTCCTCCACACTAACACCCCTCTTTTCCCCCCTCTCCTCAACAGCTGGAACCCCTTGGACACTTCACCCCCCTCCTCCTTCCTACCGCCACGTGTTTCCTCCCATCCGCTACCTCTTATTGCATCGGACCCTATCCTCCCCCCTTCTACTCATCCCTCTTCCACACACCACCTATTCCTGCCGTCCCCTCTAGCCCTCCATCATAGCCGGACACTCGCCCTCCTCCTCTGCCCCACTGCAGGTCGTCTCTTGGAATGTTCATGGCCTCACCCATTTCATTAAAAGGAAGAAAATACTCTTATACCTCAATACTAAGCAGACAGATGTGGCTCTCCTCCAAGAGACCCATCTGAACAGAATTGAGTCTGATAATTTACGACAGCTGTAGCCCTCCCCCGCAGGATGCTGAAGGCAATGTGCCATGAAAGTGTGGTGTCGCGATCCTACTACGGAAAAGCCTACCTCTCACTGTCACCAAAATATGGGTAGATCCGGAGGGATGGTATGTGTTCACCAAACTGAAATTGGGAGGCTCTTCGATTTGTGTGGGCTCCGTATACGCCCCAATCGGTTCAAAAAGGCAGTTTTTCCTACGTTTCAGCTGCCTCTTGACGGAGATAGGGGCTACCCGACACATAATTGGGGGAGACTGGAACCTAGCTAGAGACGCGATACTAGACAGGACCGGGCCTTTGGACATCACTAATAACGGAGACAGGGCCTTACAATCCGATGTCATGCAGGATAATGGTCTAGTAGACTTCTGAAGGCTGACACACCCGGCAGATAGGGAATATACCTTTTTATCCCCGGTTCATGGTACTCAGTCCCGATTGGATTATTTTCCTATCTCACATAGAATTGTGGCACACACACAGGACGCTCGCATATTAGATGGAGGCCTATCGGATCACTCCCTGATCTTTTTAGCCATCCAGCTGGGCCTGATGTCCCCAGGGCGCAAGCCATGGCGATTTGCTGTCCACGTCAGTGACGTCCAAAAGGGTTACATGGGCGGTGGCAACGGCAATCATACGAGGTCCATGATGCATGAAGCCACGCTGCCGAATAAGGAAAGGAAGGTGTGTCAAACGACCCTAGAAACTGAAATCAGGAGTTTGACACGACAATATACAGACCACCCCTCCCTCTCCGTCTGTAGACAACTGGAGAGAGCCCGTATGGCTCTGAATTAACGCTTTACCTCTCAGGCCAAATATGCGCAGCAACGCCTATGTGGGAGAAGGCCGGACGTTTGCTGGCAGCTCAGCTCTGCCAGAGGGAGGCAACCCTAGCTATACCGGCCATTAGGGCAAGTACGGGGGAGATCCTCACGCACCCACAACAGATAGCTGAAGAATTTGCAACCTTTTACCGACACCTCTATGCACCAAAATCGCAGTCCCTTCCTGCCCAGGTAGAGGCTTTCCTTAACAATATTGCTCTCCCCTCGCTCTCCGATGAGGACCGCGGATTACTAGAGGGGGACATCACCCGCCAGGAGCTCTTACAGGCTGTCTCCAATCTCCCCTACCACAAGTCGCCTGGAGAGGATGGATTTCCTGCGGAATTTTATAAATGGGCGGGAGAAGATACACTAGATGTCCTGCACGAAGAGCTCACTGAGGTGTGTCAGACAAACTCTCTGGGGGCGATCTCCAACACCACCATCATTGCTGTTTTACCAAAACCCGGCCGAGACCCATTGCTCTGTGGTAGCTACTGAATCCCTCCTGAATGGAGACATCAAGATGCTGGCCATTATCCTGCCGAATCGTCTGTGTAAGGTCATACCGTCTCTTATACATCAGACACAGATAGGGTTTTTACTGGGCCGAAACTCACGCAACCACCTTCGTACCCTTTGCCATACCCTTTGGAGGGCTCAGGACATGCCAGAGGCTGTGCGGGTATTGTCCCTAGACGCGGAAAAGGCATCTGACCGTGTAGAATGGCCGTACTTATTCGCAACATTGAAGAAATTCAGACTGGGTGACCAATTTATATCCAAAGTACGATTGCTGTATGAGCACCCTAGGCGTGGGTCAACTGCGGGGGTTTTCTTTCGGATCCCTTTCCCATCTGCAGAGGAACCCGGCAGGGATGTCCTCTATCCCCCCTTTTGTTCCTCTTGGCGCTGGCTGGAGCCGCTGGCGGCTGCCATTCGCGCCTCCCCACTGGTGGCGGGTCTCCCCCTGCTGGGAAGTACCTCCAAGCTTTATCTGTATGCAGACGACGTCCTGCTAACACTAACCAACCTCGAGCACTCCTTGCCTGCCCTAATGGGGATTATGGATGACTTCGCACCCCTCTCTGGTTATAGATTGAATTGGGACAAAACGGAGGCCCTCCCCCTTTCATGGGTGACGACGAAAGCAGCACTCTTGGGCTTTCCATTCCGATGGACCCCGAAGCGCCTCAAATATCTAGGAGTCCTAGTCACTCGTGGCCTAGAACGCATGGCGGCAGACAATCTGGATCCCCTCATTGCACGTATGCGACTGGACTTCGATAAATGGGCCCAACTGGGCCTTTCCATGTGGGGCAGGTTGCAGGCAGTACGGATGGTCGCAGTGCCGTGATTCACCTTTGCTTTGGGGCTTCTACCCCTTCAGATACCTCTCACCATACTGCGATTGATCAACGCTGAAATCAGATCTTTTGTGTGGGGTACTATGTGTCCACGGCTGGCGCCAGCCAAGTTAATAGCAAGCAGATGCCACGGCAGAATGGGGCTCCCCTCGGTGGAGCATTATGCCCTAGCTCTCCACCTGTCCCCACCGGCCGCAACCCTGCCTGGCCACGTGGAATCGCTGCTGTGGGTCCCAGTAGAGACGGAGCTACTCTCTCATACTGGAGGCCTTGATCGAATGACCCCCGCATCCTCTAGTGATTTGAATCCGATACTGAAGGCGACGCGTGTGGCATGGCAAAGAGCTCATCATCTGTTGGGGGTTCACCCCTTTCTTCACGCCCAGGCTCCTTTGTGTCACAATGATAGTCTGCGCATAGGTGGAACCGCTCTTAACTGGCCAGAATGGAGGGAAGCTGGAACAGACCACCTAGCCCAGGTGCTGGAAGACGATAAGCTCAAACCCTTCACCAAGTTACAGGAGGAATTCCACCTTCATTCCAAACAAGAGTGGAGATACCTACAACTCCAGCACTGTATGTGAAACACACGGACACTATCCGACGAGGACTCCAGTCCTCACCCATAACAGCTTACATGAAGGCATGGGGGAAACACAAAGGAGTAATGGCTGGCCTGTACGAAGTCATTACAGGTCACCTATACTCGCACTCTGTACTGGACAACTTGCGCCTACAGTGGCAAACCCACCTCCAACAAGTCTTTGACGCGGAGGACTGGGCAGACTTAGTGGACACACTGGACAGAGGCAAGCGCGAAGCCCGTCTAAAATTCTGTCTCTTCAAGAGGCTACACAATTGGCACTGGACCCCAGCGAAACTACACAAGGACGGCCTCCTTCTGCACGCAATGTGCTGGCGTTGCACAGAAACACACTGTGATTTGCTTCATGTACTCAGTGGCTGCCCATCGGTCCGGCCTCTGTGGAAAGCTGTTGAGGACACCCTGTTGGACTCCATGTCGCTACCAACTCCCTTACCCCCCTCCCTTATTATGCTGCATGACACAAACCCCCTTCCGGCCTTAACACGGCCGCAAAAAAGGCTATTGCATACAGCTCTGGCAACAGTGAAAATATGTATCTTACGGTACTGGAGATCTGTCACCCCCCCATGTCTGAGGAATGGATGGTGGCGATGACTAGTATAGCTCAGCACGAAAGAATCATTTATAATCTCCAAGATCAGGCTGCCATTTTTACCCAGGTATAGGCCCCCTTCCTCTCAGATGTTTCGGTCACGCCGCCACCATTACTGAGTTTCAGCTAACTCCCCACACCTTCCACTCCCCCCTCCCTCTCCTCCCTACTCTGGTTCCTTCTCTTTTCTTCTCCTCTCCATACCCCCTCCCCCTCTCCCTTTTTTCCCTTTTTCCTTTTTTCCCCCTCTCCCCTACCTTGGGGACGCTATCACTGCTCACCAGATGTCCTCTCCACCCTTCCCCCTCCCTCTCTCCCTCACTCTCCCCCCCATATTTTATTCATACCCTCTTCTGTCTCTGCGACGCCAGCCCCCTACCTTCTTCCCTCCCCGTCTCTCCCTTTCTTCCTGTTTATTTCTCCCACCCCTACCCCACCCCCTTTTTTCCCTCTTTCCCTTCCCTTTTATCCTTTTTCCTTTTCTCGCTCTTCTTTTTCTTCACCCGGCAATCCCTGTACAGGCTGGGGATAATCCAATCACTTCTCCCTACAAAGACCTTCATAGGCTCCCCTTTAGGGGCAACCGAGAGTCAGGATTCTGCTTTCCCCTGACCTTGAATATATCCTCTCCGACAGGCTCTGCCATGGGGCAGAGCATACTTGTGAAAGGTTCACAAGGCCTTTATCCATGTAGACTCTTGCTGGCGGGGGACACAGCACTTAGGAGCTAACTGACCATACACGGCGGACTCATCTTGGACTGTGACCCAATCATTTTGATTGATATCCCTTCTAGTGGCACACTGGTCCAAAGACTGCGCTACCTCTCTTCTTTCTCCCCCCATCACCCTATCACGTTGGTTTCACCATTATCATTATTGCCACCTATCCTTACTCCTACCTTTTTCTCTTTGTATCTTTCTGTGTCTCTGTTGTCATCGTGCGAATACACTGTAGATCATGAGTATATTCTGTTTATCCAGATTATTTTGAGTCAAAGTCTTTCATCTTTTCGTTTATGGATAACAATATATGGAACCTGAGATCTGCTATCCCTTGATTATCTTTGTTAATTATTGCTGTATCGTAATGTACTCATATTGACATTCTCAAAACAATAAAAAATTACAACACAAAAAAAGAACTTCTGATCCTGTGGTGCGGGAGCTTTGCCCCGGACATACCCAAGCCAAACTACCAACAAAATGTCCGACTTCCCCATACCACCCTGCAAGCAAAATTAAGGAAGCCCAACAATTTTTGCACCTTCTGAAGCTCCAAACGCCTTTCACCCATCACCTCTTGAAGGAAAGCCTGAAACCCTTCTACTTTCTGTCTTGTCAAACATGCGATCATACTGACCGAGTCAAGTTCACTCCCCAAAAATACCAGGGACGTACTGGGGCCCTCTGTCTTCTCAGGAGGTAGGGGCACCCCAAAGGTATCTGCCATACACTGAAACTGTTGCAAGGCGCTGCCACAAGCACCAGAACCCTCTTTCCCAACAAACAAGATATCATCCAGGTAATGTGTGACCTCCTTGTGCTCACTCCCCTGCACAAAAATCCATTGCAAAAAGGAGCTCAAAGCCTCAAACAGTGTGCAAGAATTAGCACAGCCCATGGGTAGTACCTTATCCACATAATTGGATCCATCAAACTGCATCCCCAACAATGAGAAGTCCCCAGGGTGTATAGGCAGCAAGCGGAAAGTAGACTTCACATTTGGAGGCATACACAACCTTGTCTCCTCCACAGCTATGAAATCATTGACCAATGCACTTTTGGGCTTGTAATCCCTCGCCTGCTTCTTAGGTACAAAACCCAGTGGTGATATCATTAGGTCAAACTTCGGCCAGTCTCAAAAAGGTCCTACAGTCCTCCCTTCATGAATTTCCTTGCTCAGTTTTGCTTTTACCAATTCTTGAAGATCCTTAGCTGACCACAAATTGTCAGCCCACCTATGACTCGTAGGTCCCCCACTCGAAAACCTTCCCAAAAAACTCCATTCCTGCCTCAAAGCCACCTTCAATACCTCAGTACCATCAGGATATTGGGCTAGCCATGGCAGCATAGCATCTAGTTTGACTGGCGTAGGAGCCCTTTGGAACAGCAGGACCATGCTGTCCTCTTCCCCTCCCTGACTTCCATTGCTCTGCTGGGCTGGCCAGTGTGAAGCACTGCATGATATGATGTCTGCCACCACACTTGGAGCACTCATGCTTGAACCAACAGGGACTCCTGTTGCAGAAACCTTTGTTAATATTCCAGCAATCCCCTGATGCTCCCCCAGCAGGCACATTATTGACTGTAGTGCCCACCCCTGACTGGGTGGACTACGGCTCAAAGGACTTGTACATGATCGGCCAACCACTAACTGTATGCGTCAAATCAGTAGATTGGGTGGACGACATCAACTGCATCCAAAGCTCAGCATCTACGTTCCCCCATGGCTTGTCAGGGTTAACACTGACCCTCGACCTGAATTCTTCATCATAACTAAGCCAGGCAAACCCCCCAAAATGCATTTGGGCCTTCCAAATTATGTCCAGATACTTAAACAAGGCAATTGTCATTATGGGGTATTTGTCACAGTAGACGCTAGCATAGATTAAAAATGATGATGTCCAGTTGTCCATGGTAATGGGAACCCTAGGTCTCCTGGCCAGCTCCCACTCCTCTTCCTTCGAACCTTCCTTAGCCTGAATATACCTATGAAGAAGGTTAAAGACATCCATGTTTCGTGCTTCCATTTCCTTCTGTTTGTTTCATCAGAAAGATGGGACCCTAAAGGCATGGTCAGCCCCATGTAAGGCAAACGTTTCTTGTGCCCTGCCTCACTCTTTGACTTCTTCAACCTTACCCGTTCCTGCCTTGGCCGCCTCACCTTGCACTTCTATATTGCCCTCATTCCTTTTTGTGTCTGCCTTTTGCTGCTGTTCACCCTCCTTGCCAATCACACCGTTCCCCACACCCACTGACCTGCATGCCTTGCCCTGTGAGCATCCCCTTTTTGCATTACACACTGCCCACCAATCCTTCTTACCTGTGGGCATGTCCACATCCATTCTTTGCCACCTGGTAGCTGTGGCCATCAGCTTCTTCCGCACTTGACGCCTGCAAGACACCAACTCCTGCCTCCTATGAATCCCCTCCAGGCCCTGCCAGCCACTTGTGACCAACCCCATCATCCTAACGTACTTCACCCTTCTCCCCGTCATCACTCTCGGCATCATAATCCAACTCCAAAACATCCTCACATTCATAAACATCACTAGACACTTGCTCTTTCAGTTGTGATGCTGTGAAAGGTCGCATAGACCGGTCCTGTGCTGTCCGCTCCTTAGGTGGCACACCACTCATTCGATCGTGTGCTGTAAGGAGGGCCACATGAAACCCCCCTATTACTTCAGACCAATGTCTTGGGGCCATCATGCTCCCCGTTGGTGTCACCAGGCAGGTCGCTCCCCTCACCGCCACGCAGCCCCTGTGTGACCGCTGACCGCTGCTTCTTTCCTGTGTCCTTTTGCTGCCTCAAGCTTGCTCTCCTCACCTTTTTGCCCAGTTGCGGACCCAATCTCTGGTTCCCTGCTCACCGCGTCTCCCCCTCGCTGCCCGTTTTCCCGCCGCCGCGTCCCGTAGCTCCGCCCCCCTCGCACCCCATTGGCCGCCCCGCTCCCACCTCCCAGCTGCTCCTCCCTCCCTCTCCTACTCATATGGAGGCCGCGCAGCGGTAGAGAGAGCGACCTCTGACCCTGTTTACCAGGCAGGTCGCTCCCCTCACCGCCACGCAGCCCCTGTGTGACCGCTGACTGCTGCTTCTTTCCTGTGTCCTTTTGCTGCCTCAAGCTTGCTCTCCTCACCTTTTTGCCCAGTTGCGGCCCCAATCTCTGGCTCCCTGCTCACCGCGTCTCCCCCTCGCCGCCCGTTTTCCCGCCGCCGTGTCCCGTAGCTCCGCCCCCCTCGCACCCCATTGGCCGCCCCGCTCCCACCTCCCAGCTGCTCCTCCCTCCCTCTCCTACTTATATGGAGGCCGCGCAGCGGACGCGCCGCTGGCACGCCGCTGGCGCGCCAAAGGCAAGCCCGTCTGCGCCCGTCCGTGCCTGGCCCGCGCCCAGCGCCAGACCCCCTGGCCCCTTCAGAGGCCAGCCCACCCGCAAGACCTACAACGCCGCCACTCTCATCGCAATCAACACCGGCCGGAGACCCGGCTGCTGCAGAGCCACCCCTAGACGCACCCACGGGCCCTTCACCTGCCAATCCTGCAAATTCTCCTGCGTCCAAACCCACACCGCACCCGTCAAACCAAGCACCAGCAGCAACCACCTGAAGTGCATCCTGCTCAACACCCGCTCCATCCACAGACACGCCGTGGAACTCTGGAACCTGCTCGACACCACATCTCCAGACGTCGCCTTCCTCACAGAAACCTGGATGAACGCCTCCTCAGCGCCCGACATCGCCATCGCCATCCCGGAAGGGTACAAGATCACCCGGAGGGACCGCGTCAACCAGACAGGAGGAGGCATTGCCATCGTCCACAAGAACACCATCCGCATCACGACCAACTCCGACGACACCCTCACAGCCGCCGAACACCTTCACTTCCAGATACACACCGACCCCAAGACCACACTCAGAGGCACCCTCATCTACAGACCCCCAGGACCCCGCACACAATTCAGCGAAGACATTGCAGACTTCATCAGCCCACACGCCCTCCCCTCCGCTGACTACATCCTCCTAGGGGACCTCAACTTCCACCTGGAGAACAACAACGACAACAACACCACCACCCTGCTGGACAACCTCGCCAACCTCGGACTCAAGCAACTGGTCAACACCCCCACCCACTACGCCGGACACACGCTTGACCCTGTCTTCTCCTCCAGCAAGTACATCTCCTTCAGCCACTCCACCGGACTCCACTTGACAGACCACAGCTGCGTCCACTTCAGCTTCAGAAGAACCACGACTCACCACCACCCACAACAGGCTCCCCGCAGGAGCTGGAACAAGATCACCACCGACCAGCTCTCCACATCACTGAGCCAGAACCCCCCCGCCAGCTCAGCGGACCCCAACCAAGCAGCCAACAACCTCACACAGTGGATCACCAACAGCGCCGACAACCTCGCACCTCTGAAAACCCATCCCATCAGGCCCAACAGCAAGAAAGCCTCCTGGTTCAACATTGACCTCAAGAACTCCAAGAAGAACTGCCGCACCCTCGAGAAAGCCTGGCGAAAAAACCCGACTACAGACAACATGACCGCCCTCAAGCACGCCTCCCGCAAACACCACCAGCTGATCCACACCACCAAGAAGACAGCATTCAAAGAACGACTAGACGACAACGCACACAACAGCAAGGAACTCTTCAACATCGTCAAAGAGCTCTCCAACCCCAGCGCCGGAAACAACGACATCACTCCCTCACAAGACCTCTGCGACTCAGTCGCCTCGTTCTTTCACCGCAAGATCGCCGACATACACAACAGCTTCGGCACACAGACCACGCACCCAACCACCAAACTGACGCAACCCAACACCACCCTCCGCGCCTGGACCCCAGTCAGCACCGAAGACACCATACATACGATGAACACCATCCATTCCGGATCACCAACCGACCCATGCCCCCACCACATCTTTAACAAGGCCGACTCCATCATCGCACCCCATCTCTGGGACATCATCAACTGCTCCTTCAACACCGCCACCTTCCCGGAGAGCTGGAAGCATGCCGAACTCAGCGCCCTCCTGAAGAAACCTTCAGCTGACCCCACCGACCTCAAGAACTACCGCCCCATCTCGCTCCTCCCTTTTCCCGAGAAGACCGTCACAGACAGCTAGCCGCCTTCCTCGAGACTAACGGATCCCTCGACCACTCGCAGTCCGGCTTCCGAGCCAACCACAGCACCGAAACCGCCCTCATCGCAGCCACTGACGACATCCGAGCCCTGCTCGACAACGGGGAAACAGCGGCACTCATCCTCCTGGACCTCTCCGCAGCGTTCGATACTGTCTGCCACCACACCCTAGTGCAGCGCCTCAGCAACATCGGAATCCAAGAGAAGGCACTAGAGTGGATCACCTCGTTCCTCGCCGGAAGAACCCAGAGAGTCCGCCTCCCCCGTTCAGATCCGAGGCCACCGAAGTCATCTGCGGCGTACCACAAGGATCGTCACTCAGCCCCGCCCTCTTCAACGTCTACATGAGCCCCCTCGCAGCCATCGCACGCCAACACAACCTCAACATCATCTCCTACGCCGACGACACCCAACTGATCCTCTCCCTCACCAACGACCCAGCCACCGCCAGAACCAACCTGCACGAAGGGATGAAGGACGTAGCCGAGTGGATGATGAACAGCCACCTGAAACTGAACTCAGACAAGACGGAAGTCCTCATCCTTGAATCATCACCCTCTGCCTGGGACGACTCGTGGTGGCCCCCTGCCCTGGGCAGCGCACCCAAACCAACGGACCACGCACGCAACCTGGGCTTCATCCTGGACTCCTCCCTCACGATGACCAGACAAGTCAACGCCGTCTCATCATCATGCTTCAACATCCTACGCATGCTCCGAAAGATCTTCCGTTGGATCCCCACCGAAACTAGGAAGACGGTCACCCAGGCACTCGTCACCAGTCGACTGGACTACGGAAACACCCTCTACACCGGAACCACGGCCAAATTACAGAAAAGACTCCAACGCATCCAGAACGCCTCCGCACGCCTCATCCTCGACATCCCCCGACACAGCCACATCTCCGGACACCTGAGAGACCTGCACTGGCTCCCCGTCAGCAAGAGAATCACGTTCAGTCTCCTCACCCACGCACACAAGGCCCTCCACGACCTGGGCCCCAGGTACCTCAACAACCGCCTGACGTTCTACACTCCCACCCGCCAGCTATGATCGACCAGCCACGCCCTCGCCGCCGTTCCACGCCTTAGAAAAGCCACCATGGGAGGAAGATCCTTCTCCTACCTGGCAGCCAAGACTTGGAACTCCCTCCCCATCCACCTCCGTCTGACCCAAGACCACCTCTCCTTCAGGAAGCAACTCAAGACTGGCTGTTCGAGCAGTAGCGGTCCCCCGTCCCCCAGCGCCTTGAGACCCTCCGGGAGAGTAGCGCGCTTTACAAATTTTTTGATTGATTGATTGATTGACCAACCGAATACCAGCCTCACCTGCTGGTCTCGAGCCGCTGACTATCTGGCTGCTACAACCGGGCGCGTCGCCGCCTAGACTAGGAATACCACCCAACCCCGCCCTTTCCGCTTCTTTTACCTCTTCCATGTCCACGTGCACACACTTCCACTGCCCCTTCAGGCCTTGGCCTATCTGCCCTTTCTGAATCTCCCCCTTTACTGGATTCCCCTTGGCTTTCTTGAACTGCCTCGCCTGATTGCTCCCTTTCTCCACAGACTTTCCCATAAATCCTCCACCGCCCGGTGCTGTTCTCTGATCCTGTCCTCAAGATCTACCACCTGCCTGTTATACAGTTCACTCCCCAGACCAGCCTTGCCCCCACTACACTGGGCCCCCAGAATCTCCCTCCCCTCCTCCCACCGGGTGCAGCCACGCCCGCTGACTGTGCATAAAAATTAGCACTTCGTCCCCCTGCCTGGCACCACCACCATTATCTCCTGCCTGCTTCCTCTTGCCCACAATGCCCTGCACCTGTGCCCTGCCACCTTTCTGGCTACTGCCTGCCTTGGCCACACTCAGGTTCAGGCCCCCCCCTAAATTGCACCCCCTGTCAAACCCCCAACCCCCTCTGACTCCTCTTGACTTCCATCAGCCTGCCCCCAAGGCCTTGCAAACATCTTGACTGGCCCCAGTCCCTGCACAGTCTGGGGCCACCATGCGGCTCTTAGGCTTCACTACTATCTTGGCCCACCACCCCCAGTAGAACCCCCCTCTCTTCCTACCCTTACCTTTCCCCACAGATTTACCTTTAGGCAAGCTGATGTGACCCAGGTCGGTCTTTCCATACCGACCCAGGCCTCCTGCAATACACCGGGCTGCAACAGGTCTGTGCACCCGGCAGCTCCCAAAGTCAGCAGTGCAGTCCGCACGGCTTCATTGTCAGGCCGTCCTGCAATTCCAAGTCACATTACACTGGCTCGTTGTCCAACAACCCAACACACTAAACCGTTAAAGATGTGTTAGCTTTCACTAAAATCACGGAGCTCCTTTCCCTTTCACCATGAGCCGGAAGAGGACGTCATTATCTCCCGGCTCATTTAACCCCCCAATCCACCCCACGTGACTTCCCTCCCCCAACCCCTAAACAATCCTGTCCCACCATGTCTCCACCCATGAAGTCGCCCGGCGAAAGACTGGTCGGTGACTAGCTCTCCCCAGGACTCTCCATTCACATGGAGCCAGCACTCCAAAAGTGTGCTCACAACAGCTCTCTGCATTAAGCTACATGCATGCATGCTCACTGGCTGTTTTTTGCATGGAAACAGCACTCCATGCTGTGTGTTCAAAGTGTCAGCCACTGCAGGTTAGTTATCGTCCGCCATCATCTCCTCCCCTGGCACATGCTTCACATTTTTCACTTTCAACATGAAAGGGGGTGCCTCTTTAAGAGCCTTGGAATAAACACTCTTTCTATGTATCAGACACTGGTAATACCTATAAATATTAGGGTGTCTTCACCTGCGTCTTACAGAGCACATAGGAACCATGCCACTAACTTAAGCCATCATAATGGAGAAAAGGCCCTGTATTCGTAACTGTGCAGAAAATGTCAAGCCATCTTGCTAACATATATCTTTCTTCCAGATTTTGTTCCCATGAGAATGCTAGCTTGGTAATAGATGTCTATTGTGTTGCACATAGTTAGTCTAGGAAGTCATCCTTGAGGATGTTACATTTAGGACAGTGGACTGACAATATATACAATTGTTGCAATGTTGCATGGAAGAGTATAGATGGCAAACCTGAGAAACCACAGTAATGTTTCAAGTTATAGTCGCCTGATTGATTTTTATTGGATGTCACCCCTTCAATGTCATGTTGACTGATAGATTGACGAATCATTGTGCCCTATGAACTTTAGTATGTTTTTCCCCAGCTGGATTAGAGTTAGGTGCCAAATCTGTACCTCCCCATGAAGTATCCTTGCCATTCTGTTAGGTGAACCTATTGTACTCTAAAAGGTATTATTCTCTCTGCTATTGCCCCTTTTGAAATGCTTTGCTGAGACTTAGAGATTTTTCCCCTGACCCAAAGAAGTAGGCTCTTGACTGAGCTTCTGAGATGCAGATAGCCTCCATTTTCACTTATGTTTTGCCCATTTTAGTGACCTGTTGCCTGAGATTACCATTTTCCAAATTATTTTTGCCCTTTTTGTACTTTTTGTCTTTTGCCTGCATGAGTTCTGCCCAGCACATGCCAATCCCCGATTGGTTAATCTGTAGGGATTTCCCTTGCCCAAACTAGTTGAACCTTGATGAGTTGAATTACCTTAATGCTCATTAAAACTGAGCAATGCTTGCTTTCGGTACACCAGGTTTTTTGCTGATGTTCTGCATTGTATAGTTCTACTATACTATACTGTTCTACTATATACTATCCTCGACGTACCCCGCTGCAGCCACATCTCCCACCACCTGAGAAACCTTCACTGGCTCCCCGTGGACAAGAGGATCACTTTCAAGCTTCTTACCCATGCTCACAAAGCACTCCACGACACCGGACCAACCTACCTGAACAACAGACTCAGCTTCTACACCCCCACCTGTCAGCTCCGTTCTGCAAACCTTGCCCTCGCCGTCATTCCCCGCATCCAATGAAAGACCTCTGGTGGCAGATCCTTCTCATACCTCGCCGCCAAAACCTGGAACACGCTCCCTACCAACCTGCAACAGACCCAAGACCTACTCACCTTCAGAAGACTCCTCAAGACCTGGGTCTTCGACCAGTAACAACAGCACACCCTCCCCCCTCCCCACCCCCCCCAGTGCCTTGGAACCCTCACGGGTACGTAGAGCGCTTTATAAATTCAATGATTGATTGATTAATTGATTGACTAACGTTAGTTCACCTAAACTTGTTTCGTTGCCTTGGTTAAGCCTTAGTGATACTGTATCCTTATAACTTTGTCTTGAGAATTGTCTATATTACTTTGAGTCTATGCTTGTAATAAACTCTTTAACTTTTTTCCTGACTGGAGTTTTCCTTGTATGGCCACACTGGTAATATTGAGTAATTGAATTGGCTTGTATTGAAGTTTGATGTCTTGGTCTCCACACCCTTATACTGGGTCCAAAGATCCATTGACCTTGTCAGGCATTGATTTCTGCAAAGGAAGAAATGCTCCAGCACTACCAACACATACCTATTCATCCATCAAAAGCATCCAAGTTTACACAGTAGCTTTACCAATTTTCCATCCAAAATAAATTGAATTGTCTGCCTACGCGTTTCATCCTTTCCTAGTTCCTCCGTCCATTCCTTTTCTGAGACCACACTTTGTGTAACTACTCACACATTCATATTCTCTTCAAATCGCATGAGTTTTTCAACATCATCAGAGAAAGCCGATATTCTTTTATGTTAGACCTGTCAGCCTTAGAGGGTCTACCAGGAACATTTTGCCTTAGGTTTTCTGTTTTTGCTGAATTTGCTTTCATTGGACTCTTCACACTTTACCACTGCTAACCAGTGATAAAGTGCTTGTGCTCTCTCCATTAAACATGGTTAAACTGATATACACATAATTGGCAGATTTATTTTACCTGTAAGCCCCTAGTAAAGTGGTACTACATGTACCCAAGGCCTGGAAATTAAGTGATACTAGTGGGACTGCAGCACTGATTGTGCCACCCACTGAAGTAGCGCTGTAAACATGTGTGGAAAACTCAGAAGAAGGACTGCTGTGCGGCTCTGCTGCAAAAAGGACGACGCTGATGTCCTGCTACTCTCCTGCCCTGCCCCCTGAGTGAGAAGGACTGGACCTACACCTTGAACCCAGGACCACCAGAGTGACTACAAGGGCTAGTTGGCTGGCATCCTGATCAAAGCCACAGGGGCATAAAATGCTCCATATGTCTTGAACATTGCACTTTGAGTCTGCTTGCTGTGTGTCCAGATCCCTCAAGTGGTGCTCCTCCAGTCCTGGACCCTTGAAGTGGTGCTAAAGGTTGTCTGCCAGCCCAGCTGTGGTCTCTATCAGAACCAATGCAGCATGACACCACGCAGCAGGAGTTTAGTAGTGCCTCATCAAAACTGATGCAGCACAACATAGACTCAACACAAATCTGCATCACATCCTCACAGTTCATCAGAACTGCCATTGCACAACGCATCCTCGATGCAGTCCTCACAGCTCTTCATCAGAACCTATGCAGCATGATGCAGCTTCAATGCAAATCTGTATTACGGCCTGGCAGCTCATCAGAACCTTTTTCTGCACAACGCACCCTCAATGCAGAGCACAGGTCACTCCTCTGGACTGCCATTTCACTGTACAATGATCTACAATCTGGATTTAAGGTATATTTCTCAGCTGGACTAACTTGGTCCCTGTATCTGGCCCGTGTTCCATCATGGTCAGCCTGAACTTTTTACTTTGTCTCGGTCCAGTGCGACTAGACATTCACTGTTGGTGATTTCTACTTTAAGCACTATTTTTACTAAACCTTTAAAATTCCATAGCTCTGATTCTACAGGCTAGATATTTATCATTTTGGTGTCAAATAATTTATTACATTTTACTTTATTTCTCTAAATTGCTGTTGGATTTTTCTTGTGTTATGTTTTCACTTTATTACTGTTTGAAAATACTACATAAATACTTTACCCAATGCCTCTAAGTTAAGCCTTACTTCTTTGTGCCAAGTAACCAGAGCATTGAGAACAGATTAATTTGGGTTTGCTTGTGTTTCACCCTGAAGAGAATTGTGGGTGTTTCCTGAGTAGTGTTCCATCCCCCTCAACCAGTTACTCAATATCCTACTTTTGACATCACTTGACAAGCAATCAGCTGAGCAGTTTATCACTCTGGGTTTATATGTTAACAGCAAGGGAAAATCTGGCAAACCAGTGGTCCGCCACCATATTCTGGACAAGAAACAATGTATACCTTTCTTCATAAACGACTCAATTAAGGATTTGTGATGTACCCACACCTTGAACCCCCACATAAATTTCAGAATCTGCCTAACATCTAGTACATAGTAAGTGTCTCCCTTTCTACTACCAAGTGTGAGAAAGTAGGTTACTACTTGGGGTGGATTGAAGTCCAGAGCAAGTCATAAAGGCACTATCATGCTAAATCCATTTGAAGGTTTCTTTAATATAAGTCTGAGCTCAATTCTGGGTAGTTGTGGTGCAGAGCAGAAAGGCTTGACTCACAGAAAATGTGTAAATTATTTGAAGTACCAAAACAGTTAAAAGTTAAAAACATAGCACAATAAAAATGTACCTCCAGTTTAAGAAAAAATAATTTAAGGATGATGATCAAAATGACGCCCAAACTGCAAAAATCAAAGAGATTTGAAGTGTTAAAGATTTAAGTAAAAATAGCACCAAAAAGTACAAAATTCCAATGATAGTTAACAGTCTTGGTCGATTGGTGCTTATGGGTGATTTTAAGTTGACTACTATGAGTTGCAATGAAGCATGGGTCAGATATACCAATCCGGTTGGACCTGGTCAGAGATTTTACCTTGGGACTTAGGGCCTCATTACGACCCTGATGGTCTTTAAGTCGCGGAGGCAGGCTTTACAGACAGTGAAAAAGGCGGCAGGTGCTGCTGCACCATACGCACTGCAACATTGCCGTCAGCTCAAACATGAGGCGGCGTCAATGTTGCAGGCTGTTCCCTGCTGACCCAGCAATAGGGCCTGCGGGGAGGCAGAGCACTCATAGCTACTGGCCCGTCGGGACTTCGGCGGACAGTGCAAACCGTCCACCGAAGTCGTAATGAGGCCCTTAGTCTCTTTTCTGGAGCTTGGAATCCTTCAGCAGGGCAAGGCTACAGGCTGTAAACAATGAGGGCTCCACGAGGCCAGATACCATCTCCTCAAGGTCCAGCTGAAATTGGTTTGCTGATGCGGAATAGTTCTGAGGGGGGAAATCCGTTTCTTCAGCACAGCAAGGTCACGGTTTGGGCAAATCTGCTTTGCAAGTTAATTGATGTCCTCTGGACATATTGTAATATAAAAAGTCGCAAGTTTTCAAAGAGTTTAGAAAAACTACATTTACACAAAGGCTAACTCCAGC
Source organism: Pleurodeles waltl (assembly GCF_031143425.1). Classification (NCBI taxonomy): domain Eukaryota; kingdom Metazoa; phylum Chordata; class Amphibia; order Caudata; family Salamandridae; genus Pleurodeles; species Pleurodeles waltl. Next base: position 1,691,764,500 of record NC_090444.1, on the reverse strand, counting down.
AGAAGCCACCTGCTGGGTGCAGGTCAGGTCCAGCTGAAAATGATCAGCTGAGAGATGCAGGAAAAGGGTATTTGAGGGTCTTTGTGTCTCTGTAGCCAATCAGAAGGCCAACCAAATGATCCTTGGAGTTCCCTTTTTTTGTCCTGGTTACAAAAGAGAAGATGTTCAGACCTCAGGTCTCCTCTGGAATCACAGACAGCAGGCCCAGTTCTCCTTTGTTTTTCCTCGGGAATGCAGAGTCCTGAAGATGGTGTCTTGGGGTGCCACACTTATGCCTATCACTAGCTTGTAGCAGGGGTGACTCCTGGCCCCTCACTCCTAATATTCAAGATGGAGAAATCCTTCTACCCTTGTGCAGTGCCTATGTTCCCAGCCAGAGGTGTGGTCAGGGTAAAAAGCTGTTCATCTTCTGTGGTCCCCCCAAACTAGTTCTGTGGCAGCTTTCTGCCAAGTAGGTTGGGTGCTACCTGACAGGGAGGACAAAAGAAGGGGCCTGTTGAAGGTGTAATCTACCATTTGTTTGTGACAATGGAGGCCCCAGTGAAATAAATTAGATTCGTAAGCACAGCCCAACTAGTATTTCTGGCATGGAAATTAAAAACACCTCCCTCCAATCGGTTATTGACTCTACTCTGGGAGCTGTTTTCAAGCCTCATCAGGGCTTTTCAACAGCTGGGCAACCGTTGGAGTCTAATGCAAATTAGTCTCCAGGAGTTTTAGGTGGGGAAAGGTAACATTGTAAAAGTTGATTTTTCTTAATATTTATTAAACATACAACTTTGCTATTGTTAGGATTTTAACAATTATTAAAAATAGTCATTGTATAGCTAGGCCCTAGCCTGAGATAGCAGAATTCATATTAAACATTGCTTCTCAATTTTTGTATGGGCTAGCCAGTCTTGCTGCAATAGAAATAGCTTTTGTGTGCTAGTCCTTATATTAAAATAGCCAACTTTCTCTATGTTCATGTTTATCCATGTTTAACTGGTATATTAAATCTCTGTCTACATTCCCAATACACAGACTTGGATATCTTTTAGACCAAGCCCTGCATTGAATTTATCGAAAGTGATGATGCCAAGATGACCATCTCTCTCTGTTTCTTGAACAGTTACCTGAGATAATGACTGAGGGCTTCCTTGTGTTATTACTTTCCTATAGGACTTTTCAATTTGAGATGGCAGAAGACTTTTACACCCTCTTGACAAGAGGCTCTGTAAGGCTCACAGTGTACGTACATTTAATCACTAGTCCTTTAGTGAACAGATTGGTTCCACAAGTCCAATGATGAAAAAGAAGGGTCACAGTTTTTGTGGTGGTAGTTTGGGATTAGACAGACCAAGGGCCTGATTACGACTTCGGTGGAGGGGATTACTCCATCTCCAATGTGACGGATATCCCGCCCGTGGTATTACGAGTTCCATAGGATATAATGGACTTGTAATTTGGTGGGTGGGATATCCGTCACATTTGAGACAGAGTAATCCCCTCCGCCAAAGTCGTTATCAGGCCCCAAATTTCTAGGTGTTTATCAGTTTGGTGAATGGGATTTTTTTCCAAAAGATTTTTTAGGAAAGTGGCTCATAGAAGAAAATTTAATGGCGAATCTAATTGTGTGGTTGATTCAAGTCTCAGGCCTATAAGAGAATCAATCACAGGGCTCTGTGAAATGTACTCCACTTTGTTTCTATGGTAGGGAAGACTAAATTGCACCAATTAAATAGTATGTCCCTTTATACTGTGATTTCAGAGTCCTAACGTCATTGCGAAAGGAAATGCCTGTTGCGAGTTGAAATAAGGCAAATATATCTCAGACCCCATAGATAAAAGCTAGCCTTATGTATATGAAAAACATTATACGTAGTCCGTTGGGGCTCTGGTTCTAGAATCAACTAAACTATCATGGTACTTGTTGGCCCCGGCCCTCTGCAGGGTCACCCCCAGAGTTATGCCTTCATCTGCCTTTTTTTACTGTACATGTTATGTAGGCTTTTAGGACTCTGTGCACTATTCCCTGTTAACTAGTAGTAAAGTGCTTTTGCTCACTCTGTAAAACATGGTTAACGTGGCATACACCTGATGAAAACATTTAATTCACGTTTACTTCCCTATGTCATGGCCCTCCCTGGCCAGTCCCTTTGTTCCTTGGCTGACTAGGTTCTTAGTGAACTACCCAATCCATAGACATTTGCTTTAAATGCTAGTGGCAGTGCTACATGCTTTAAGGATGTGCAGGATTTGGGAATATGTATCACTCTTGTACACTGGTTAATGAATTACCTAAAAGTTAGATGCTCATCGTACATGAACAATTTGCATCCAAGTGACTGATGCTTTAGGTGCAAATAGAAACTGAAGGTGCCATGTGTATTATATTTCCAAGCGTGTGCCATGATTAATGTGACATAAACATTAAAAGGAAATCATTGCACAAAAGCATTTTATTTAGTACTACATACAATCTTTACACAGTATGTAATTTGGCTTTGTTTTTTTAATAGTAAACGTTTGTTTTTGTTTTGGTGCATTTTTGGACCGCCATGCACAGTGGCTGTTGATGCAGGAACTCTCTTGTTGCTTTGGTTTCAGTTTGTGAGTTCTCTTGAGACACCCTGCAATTAGATCTTGTGAGACTTCTGCAAATCCTGGCCACCATCTTGCATTTGCCCATAATAAATAGCAGCCCTGCTCTTTCCTGAGTGCTGATTATTTGAGGAGTTCAGAGTGATCCAGTCCAGGAAAAGCATGACCAGTTCCTGCTCTTATGACTTGATTTGCAGTGTGGGTCTGAAACTCTTCATTCTTGTCAAACCTGACTGATTCAAGGTAGGCTAACTTGGTGATTGTAGCGGTCTAGTTGAATCAATGTATGAGACATATTGAAGGATGGCTGGGATTTCTGGGGAGGAGCTGTACCCTGCACTGATTACATTTCAAAGGGCCCTGCCGGCAGCACACACAAAGGAACTTGATACCAGGCTTGCTCTTGCCTGTGTCAGCCTACACAGTTTGGAGCCAGGACCAGTGGAAATGGAAGTACTGACCACAACAAGTGTTGAGGGTAGGTTAGGGAATTCCTCCACACAAAGGCAGGCATCCGATATAGAAGTGAGACCATCAGCACCTCTTATCAGAACACTCTTGAACTCATGGAAGAATCAGAAAAGGGAATGCTCAGCTGCCATGAGGACTGCCCTACTGCTTAAAGAACTGCTGTGCTGTCAGAAGAAGGGAGATTAAACCTGCTTGCGTTAATGCCAGGCAACCCAGAGTGACTCCAAGGGTCAGTTGGCTGACCTCCTATGAGAGCTACAGGGACACAAAAAGATTCCAGAGCTCTGCCCTGCAATTGCCAAGCTGACCATCACAAACTGTACCGGATCCAATGAGAAGTGATGCAAGGCCTCACAAAGGTGTGCAGCTCTGAACCGAAGGCTCCCCCGGATCAGATAGTGAGGGGCCTCATAGAGCCACATTGTGCTGATTCCATCTGAGAGCTGCACTGAATATAATGCAGAGTAGTAATACCAAGTCCCTCAGCACCTATTCAAAAGCTTCATCAAAAAGAAACCGGCACAAAGCTTCACCATGCAGCTGAAAACGTCATCACATCTGACACCGAGTGATGTGAAACCTTGCAGCTGAAAGCATAATTGAATCCAATGATGAGTGAAGTGAAGCGAGGCAAAGCAATGCGGTGCAGATCTTGCATCAAGGATATAAGGTACCACTCCCATCGGGCTGAACTCAGTTTTGTAACCTGGCTTGCATTCCAAGGCCTGAACCTGTGGCTTTGTCCTAGTCCAGAGCGACCAGATACCCAATTTATGACTTTTGGCACGATTTGTACCTAAAATGCTAAAAAACTCATATGTCTGGTTTCACTGATTGGATTTTGATAGTTTTGGTGGCATTTTATTTATTAAAATGTATTTATTGTTCTAAATTGGTTTGTGATTTTTCTTGTGTTGTGTTTTCAATGTATTAACCTTTGAGAGCTGCATAAATACTTCACACATTGCCTCTAATTTAAACCTCGCTGCATTTGTGCCAAGCTATCAGAAAGTTAAGCATGTGAGAGGTGCAGCAGAGTAGCGGATCAGCGGATGGCTGCAGCAGGACCATGGCAGGATCTTGGCAGGGCTGCACACCGCAGACCACGGGAAAGCCGGGCAGGCTTGTCGACGTCAGCCAAGGACAATAGAGCAATGGAGCAGTGGACAGCTGCAGCAGGATCGTGGCAGGACAGCACACAGCGGGAAAGCTAAGCAGGCTAGGTGGTATCAGCCAAGGGCTTTGAGTGCTGTTGAGGCCCCTGGCTCTCGGCCCCCCTTGGTAAAGAAGTGGCAGTTGAGTGTGGGACGAAGGATGCAGGACACAGGACAGAGGAAAGTCGGAGCCTGGACACGTAAGACAGCCTGAGCAACCCAAGCCCGGAGGCCAGGGACAGCCAACAGCAGACAGCAGATAATGTCATGAGCCCCAGGAGAGTTGTGAGCAACAGTGAAAGTGTGTCGTAAGAGTGATTGGCAAGGCTTAGAGACGCGGGTTCTGCAGTGAGGACGGAAGTGGCCGGCAGTAGGCCAGTGCGGCTTGCTTCTGTGATGGGCCCCATTTGCCAACCTCCCACTCAACTGGCTGAATTTGTGCCTCTGGTGGTTATAATACTTAACCCACACCTAACTTTGGCATACCAATTTAGTACTTCATAGTCAGAAGGTCTTAAAGAGAACATTGATATATGACTATTCCTCTTAAAGTTGCAAGGACCCCTCTCAGAGCAGTAAGTGTGTGATACTTTTTACAAATATTTGTGGTCCTTCTTGAGGGTGGTGACTTACCAAGAAAAGGATATCATTAGTGAGTTCTTTAAAAGTAGGCCGTTGGACAAAGTTCTGACAGCAGAAAAGCTTTGCTCGGGTAGGCTGGTCTTCACAAGAGCTTCTAAAACAACCAGAGCTAATGCCCTAAGAAATAAGTCAGTGCATCTGAATGTGGTGAAAGGGTTTAATGCAATCTCTACTTTTTTTTACTAAAAGAGAAGTAGGGGCAAATAAAGGGGTCTCGAGGGAGAGTTTTCAGGAATTATCTATAGAACCTTTGTTTGAAATTACAACTGAAAGTTTGCCTATTTTGTTAGGTGGGCCCAATAATACAAAGGAGCAAACGGTCCAGTCTATTCTATCAACCAAGGAAAGCGTCCCTTTTGTTGAAGATTTTACTTTCCCAGATAGTGAAATAGCCACAGCTCCCAAATTGCATCGGTCACTTAATGCTTTTCCAGCTTCTTATTCATCTCAGGATGTTTTGGAAAATAAGAGGGGTTCCCTGTTTGGTTCCCCTCCTCAGATGCAGCTGTTTAGTAGTACTCCCAATGGAAGCTATTCAGCCGATTCGGGGATGTCTAATACTCAGAAACTACGTCTGTCCCCAAATACATTCCGCAATCCTTCGGAGGAAAGGGACCTGTTATCTGATACACCCAAATGTCTAGAGAGAATTCTGTCTTCAATTTTGGCCCTGATGGAGAAATCTTTAAACAATTCCGATCAAATTTTGGATGCAATACTGGTCTTAAGAAAATATTTGTTATTGGACGAAAGGACCCTTTCCTACATGCCTACATCTCCATCGGTTAAAAGATGTAATATTTTTAGTGAAGGTCCACTTGAGTGATCTCACTTTAATTGTGCTCCTAATTAGCCTCAAGGAGGAACCGAGGTCTACCACTCTTCTTGTAGATATTCCAGTACCCAGGCAGGAGAGCCTCTGTGTAAGCCACAGGAGAAAAGGAGTTAAGATGTTTTTGAGCTTGATCCGTCTTACTTCCTGAAGTCTTTTTTTATGATCGGGGAGGACACAGTTATGCCCCTCGCAAGTAAGGCAAAGGGGAAAAAGCTTTTTCCTATTTTTCAAAGTAAGGAGGCCCCTATTAATCGAAAAAAGATGGATAAGGTGAGCAAAAACAAGGGCATGAATATGCAAAAGTCTTCAAGGAGGAGGAAACTCCACTGTATTAATAAAAGACGGTTAGCAAAGCTCCGTTTTGAATTTAAATTTTAAAAGTTCTCCTTCTAATGCTGGACTGTTGCAAAATATCGAAGTCGCAGAGGGAATTTCTACAGTAGAAAGGATACATCCCCCTCCTTGGGCTTTGTCAGTGTTATTGCCAACCATGCCAGAGGGAAATGGCTGGCCTGCAGTGGCCACTGGTCAGAGAGTAGTGTCCTCTTCTCACTTTCTGAATCCCCAAGGTGACTTGTTTGTTTTCTAAAATTGGAGACAATGTTAATTATGGTGCAAATAAGAAGGGATATGTAAGGGATGTCTCCTTTCGCAATCAGTTAACATATCCCAGGTCATTAGAATTTTTTTACATTTTTTATTAGGAAATTTTGAATAGGTCCTTTTTATTGGGTTGTTTTTCTGAAATCCCTGACCTCAAAAATATACAAAGCAGTGATCTCTCCCAGACATAAATTATCAGCCAGGGTTGGTATGGATGGGCAAGAGTTATTTTTCATTCAAAACAAACATCAAATGTAGTGCTTTTGAATGGCTACAAGTTGCATTGCCGTGGTATTGATGTTCTCCCTTATTAGGAGAAAAAGGCATTTGAAGTTTTTTGGGAAAACCCTTAAAGACAGGTTACTAATCCGGTTGTCTGTCAACTTCCATTTAGTTCCCAGTTAGTTTGCTTTCTGAAAGCAAATTGCTGGTCTCCTTGGGGAAGAAGGCAGGAGGGTCTTCTTGCTGCCTGGGAGATGGATGAAGAAGGATCGGTGCTCGTCCCGAGAAGATGAAGTTGAGAGTTGGAGGCGGGTGGCAGATGTGCTTAATTTGAGACATCTGATAGGGTTAAAGGTTAATAATCACTCTTAGTACTGGCCTTAAATTGATTTATTGGAACACAGCTGGTTTATTGTCTGATAATAACAAATTGCCAATCCTGAAAGCCTTAGAAACTGATATGTTACTTATACAAGAAACATGGTGTGTAAATAATTGGTCAACAAATGGCTATTTTGTGTTAAGCTCTTACGCTTGTCAAGTTAGGATGGGTCACGCAAAAGTGGGTATAGCACTGTTGCTCAATACCAATATTAGTTGGGATTATCTATATTTCCTGCATGCCTCTAATCTAATTCAAGCATTGAAAATATTTTCAGATAGGGGCCAGAAAGGTATGGGATCTTTATTGGTTGTAAATGCGGATATTCCCTCATGATTCTCATTATAGCCCCCTATTGTTTGACTTTATTTCTTCAATTATGGTAGGGGGAGAGTGTGAAAATATTGTTTTGGTAGGCGATCTGAACTGCAAAGTTTCTAATCATACTTTACGGACCTACGTGAATGAGGTCAAAGAAGAGACTTTTAAAATTTCCCCCACTGTGTTCCCTTTTAGTGGTAGAGTAGGCAAAAGAGGATTAACTTTGCTAGAAAGCTTAACGTCAGTCGGATTCCTGGTTGTAAATGGAAGAATAAAAATGACATTCCGGCAAAGTTTACGCGTAGGTTTTGTTCTGGTGGTTCCATTATCAACTATGTATTTACCTAATTTTCTACCTTTAATATGGACATGCTAGAGAATACTTTCAGTGATCATATGTTAATCTTTGGTAAATTAGAAGTGGGCTTATCGGAGGTAGGTTCCTGGAATTTTAGAAATTATTCAGTGGAATTTAAAAAATCTAATGTCAGAATGCATTGGAATGCCAAAGAATGCATACAATGAAAAGAAACACTGACGGCATTAGTGGATAATCAGCAGCTTTCCTTAGATCCTCTGGTAAGGCATGGAATGTGTGTAAAAACTGTGATTTAACTTGTAAAATAAATAATAAATTACCCTCCTGGCATAGACCATGTTTGGACCCGGTGAGAAGTTTAAATAAAGAAATAAACAAATTAGTAAGGTCACAATTTCTGCATAGATCTCCAGAACAAAGCAAATTAATTGCCAGTCTCAAGCAGAGAAGATGTAGTCTTACATGTGCCTTAAGAAAAAGAGAAGAAAGATTGTAAGTGGGCCCCGTTAAAGGAGGCATCCTCTAATACGGATGCAAAACATTTTTGGGGAATTGTTGTGTTTAGCTGTGGTAGCAGAACTAGGTCTTTGCCAGTTCCGATAAAGGAAAAGGTATGGAGAGTCTATCTTGAAGATTTTATTCTGCTAACATTGGTTCACGCTCGGTACCGCACTCGTCATTGGCTGTTATCGGTCATTCAATTTCTAAGAGTGAGATCGTAGGGTTCATTAAGAGAATGAGAACCTCAGGGGGTATGGGCCAAGATGAAATTCCGATGACTCTCCTGAAAAAAGGAGCCTTTCTTATGGGCCACCTATCTGTTTCCTCTTTTTTCTTACTGTTACCTGCATAGGGTCACTCACCCTTTCTGGTCTGGCCGGATATGAATCCCTCTTTATTAAAAAAAAGGTCTAAGGCATCTTCCTGGTAACTACAGACAGATTGCTTTACTAGATGTGATGGGGAAAGTTTTTGCTAGGAGCTTTTTGGAGCATCTTACAAAGTGGGTGGTGGAAGGAAATATCCTTTTTATGGAGCAAGCCGACTACAGAGAAGTACATTACACCTTGGTTAATATCCGCATGTTGAAACTTATTGCTGTAAAGTATACTGTGATTAGAGGGCTAATGTCTATGTGGTATACATGTATTTCTCCACTGCCTTTGATAGGGTCAATCAGCCATTGCTCTGGAAAAAACTGCAGAAGGTGAGTATTCCTGATATCCTTCTTTCATTTATAATTGCCTTGTACACCACGAACTGGTGCCAGGTGCTGTGAAGAAATGACCGTGGTCTATCTGAGGTGGTTCCAACACAAAACGGGCTGAGACAAGGGTGCTTGTTAGCCCCATTACGTTGTTCCTTATATAATTCCGATCTCCCTAGTTGTCTGGCAGCTAATAGTGGAGATGTTGCAAAGAATGACTGTAACACATTTCGGCCTGGGACACCATATTTAATGTCACAAAAATGAGATTAACAGTTTTTATGAGGGCAAATACTGGGGGCCTGATTATGACCTTGGCAGAGGGTAGTACTCCATCCCAAATGTGACGGATATCCCGCCCGCCGTATTACAAGTTCCATTATATCCTATGGAACTTGTAACACTGCAGACGGGATATCCGTCACGTTTGGGATGGAGTAATCCCCTCCGCCAAAGTCGTAATCAACCGCTGTATGTTTCTGCATTGCTCTGAATGCTGCTGCACAAGGTATCTCTCAGTTCATTATCTATCACTGTAACCACGTGTGACATGTTATTTGGTTTGTTAACTCATTGTGTGGTAATCTTTAATTCCACTGTATATATAGCGCATATTGAATATATGCGCTATATATTAATCTAGCTGCTACTGTACAACCCCTCTCCAGCAGATTACCTCGTTTTCAAAGACTTGTAATGCACTGCATTAGAGCCTGGGTCGCTCACGTGCACAAAACACTGTGATATATTTTATCATAATAATGTATATCTTATAGACCTATACATTTTTAGTTTCATTACATTAGATTAGCTCTCATAAAAAAAACATTGGGTGCAACTGATGGTTTAGCTCATCCTCTCGAGCTGATGATCTCCTGGGGCAGAGAACACTTTAAAGGGACAACCCTAGTTTCGTTTAATGTTACTGGATAAGCATGGAGTTCTGCATTCAACACAGAGCATCCGTTTCCTATTGTATTCACTGCTATATTTATTTTCTCAGGCTTGACCTCAAGGGTGCTGTGTCTCTGGCCCTTGATCCGAGTAAAATACAATCTCTGTAACTCACAATCCGAGTTTTACATTCGCTTCTTTATATACTTAGTGGAAGACACACAACGGATTTGGTGTGCGTTTTGTCAAGGGAACAACAAAGAATGGCGAATCCTGCATTTAGCTGAATAGGCAAAAGTCAAACCTAGTTTTTGTGTATAACATCCCAATACACACTCCTCTACGGCCATAAAACACCCTTTAGGTTTGTTGCTTGTTCAGGGATTTTATAACTTTGTTGTTTGACAGAAAATAATAAAATGAATTTATTTGGCTGTCTAATACTGGACAGAGCCCCATTTATCGTTGTACCAAGAAGCATGGAACACTTAAATGTTTTAGGTCTCTTTATGCGTTTCGAGCATCTCTGACTTTGGTAGGCATGCCATATTCCTTTCCAAAATGACTACGTGGTAAAGGCTGTCTGACACATAGCCCTTCCCATTGCATCATTATTGCAAGATTTATGTAAGGATCTTGTGGTTGTATTCCTTATTTCTTACTTTGTGTTCTGCAGTATATGCGTTGCTATCTTTTGCTGAGATGACAATAACACTTCCGTTAAAAAAAATGTTTTTGTTATACATATTTGGCGATGCTGCAAACCTTCTGAATGCTGAGGACATTTTAGAAAATATTTCGTTATCTTCTCATACGTACTCATGGATCATGATGTGCGCTTACAACGTGCTTAAGTCGTTTTACACACGTTAACACTAAAGGGTAAAATAAGTAAAATATACTTACAGTAGAGTAACGCTATGGATTTGTATGCATGATTTAGAGAAAGGTGGCAGTGGGTGACATTTGTGAGTTACTCATTAATACAAGCACACATCGATCACATTGGAGATGACAATACCTTATATTCATAATCAAAATTAAATGATAAAAAGAGAGCAATCATACCCAGTAGGTGAATGAAAATTTTATTCTCATTTGAGTACTTCATTACAACCCATTTAACATGTAGAACAGCTGTATTAAAAAAGTTATAAAGTTAGGGCCATATTTATAGCCAAGTCAAGCAGTGCAGCACAGCAAGTCACTTTGCTATGCTGCACTGAGTGACGGGAAAGGGCAAGAATACACCACATTAAAAACAAAACAGTGTATTCCTGTCCTTTACCATGTGATGGTGCCCGTTTGGCTGCCTAGCAGGAAGGAGTACCTTCCTGCACAGAAACAATCCTTGCTCCCTCAGATGCCACTGTCTGCAGGTGCTCCTCCTGGCCCTATGCGAGGTCGGGATGAAGTCCCCTGGCATCAGAGAGGTTCACGGGGGTCAGACAGCCCGACCCTGGCCACAAAGCTGTCCCGCATTGTAGAATTGCAGAAACAATCCTGGGTGGCATATTCCTCTTTCTATGTGTGCTAAAGATGAAGAAAGGTGAAGAGATAGAGCTATTTCTCCTCATTTCACCTCCACTGGGGAGCAGTAAGAATTTGGCGCATCCCCAGGTTTACAAGTTCTTGTAAATCTGGGTATGCGTCAAAATCCCACACAGTACATGGAGCGCCTTACCAGGGCAGAGTAACACAGCACAGTAATTAGTGCTGTGTTGCATTACTCCACATTTTCTAACCTACTCAGAGCCACGCAAAGTGGTTTTGCTTGGCTTCAAAAATCTGACTTAGAGGTTTGCTTCACACATGTATCATGTTGAGTGATACAAGCGTGATGCAACCCTCTCATAAATATGCCCCTTAGTTTTAAACTAGTCTTTATGTGTGGAAGACAAGGACGGAATTGGAAGAGAGTAGCAAGGAAGGCAGTCGGTTACCGGAGAACATAGATCTGTGAGTGGCCACACACAGTAATGAGGATGTCCGTGAAAGATGGAGTGTCTGTGAGAGGAGCCGTTTGACAGAGTTGTGTATGTGATGGAGGTATAAATGTGAAAAGTTGTTCAGCAAGAAAAGGTACCTGAAAACAAAGTAATGTCTGTAAAAGATGAGCACATTTGGGAGGGAGGTGTTTAGGTGAGGTTAGTCTGTGTGGTCTTCTTGATAAGTCAAAGTAAGAATAGTTTAAGGAGTATTCACAAATTGCATTTTGTAGTACACTGGTACTATAAAACACACTGTACAATACATGGGCATTCAAAAAGGTTATTTAGGCTTTTGAGTAATTTATACAAGCAATTTACCCTTACACCTTTGAACAACTTTAGTAGTTTTGGCTATTCACAAAGTCTGAGTGTAAAGTTACTGAAATGAGTAAGGGTAAAGTAGTAAACTTAATAAAAGGTGTATATAACTCAAAAGTGCAAGTTACAGTTGTGAATCACTCCTAAAATGTCAATGGTTTTGATTAAGTTAAGGGCATATTCAGAGCACACATACTATTTCAGTTTAAGAAGTTGCTTTGGCTTGTGTGTATGGCAAAATGTGGCAGTGGCAGTGTGCATCAGAGCACAAACATTGAAATTCCTTATGGGAAAAACAATGTAAAAATAATTTGTCTTACAATAAAAAAATCCAGCAAGAAGGGAACCCTCAGAGGTAGTCCCAAAGTTAATTTTTCAAGAGTCCCAGTGAAACATAGATTGTGATTAATTTAATGTTCCTTTATAGATCTGTTACAAGATAAGTGCCGTAGTGTAGTGTTGAAGTCTTTTATTTGAAATCTTCAAACAAAACAACTCAGTCCAGCCAATGCATGCATTTCGTCACAGGCCGACTTCATCAGGACTGAAAGTGAACATAAAAAATACACTTAAAAACATGCACAAAAACATCTTATTAACATGCTGACATAGCCACCTACTATTACAAAAATCATTGTTACGCATAGAAAAACAACACCATAGCTACCTTTACCCTGTCTCATTTCTTCATCATGAGAAATTCTCCATTTGGTCTGCCTTTCACTCATTATTTGTAAATCACCAAATCAATAACATACCCAGTTATACAGTGATTGACATTATAATCCCTCCTGCAAAGAAACAGTGCAATAAAAACAATAATTAGTCCTCAACATGTACAAATTATATTTTTTCATTTAGGAACCCAGAAAGGTAACTAGGTTTGTAAACACCAATTATAAGTGTCAAAAGTTCAAACTCACTTTCTATTCCTTCTCTGAGTTCTGTTATTCAGTTCTCTACAAACTCATCAGATGTGCCCAGGCAATGAGTCTGATGATGATATCCAAGTGTTTCTTCCAAATGGGTCCTGAAAGGATAAAACAACCTCATCACCAATACACTCAAATTACACAAACTACAACTGAATTAAAAAAACACCATCACATAAAACATTTTCAGTTCCAGGTATCAACTTTCACGCCTCTCTTTCATCACTATTTCATATCTACCTTACACAAATAAAAGGACATATTCACTATCCCCATAAACAATAGTCAGGAGAAACCAAACTTTGCACGCTCATTCACACATCACATATTGTTCCACCATTTTAGTATAACCTCTTTACAGCCATAAGTATTAATAGTATCCTACTTCATTCGGACCACAGAACACCCTTAGATCCCCATACATATCGATCCATGCAAGATAAGCCAATAACCCTTTCCATTGTTCCCAAATAAAAAAATCTAAAATATAACCCTTGCATTCACTTGGGTCATAAAGAAAAGTCATTATCACCACTGTACAGATTCCCCATGCATATCCATCAAATCAAAGTAAACCAACAACCCTTTCAAATTTTCCTCATTAAAAAAACACTTTCACATCCTCAAACCAGGAAAGAATAACCATGGTCGAAAACTCAGCTCTTAACGCCCATTACACCTTGTGTTTTATCATCACTACCCTGTAGCTGTGAGTCCATACTACCATACCATACTGCCTGTGAACAGGTTCATCTTAATACCTTCCCAGGTACAAGCCCTAATTTGAAGAAACCAATCAGAATACAGTGTATCCCAAACTGCCAATCCACTTCTCATTCAGTAAGAGGCAATTTATCTGTACCCGTCGATATGATTGGGCAAACCAAGCCACCAATTATTGGGCTCCACATATAGCATTGATTCACTCCCTTAGTTTCCATATAAAAGGAGCAGCCATTTAGCCAATCATGATGTCCAAAATCTAAAATCACCTAACACGGTAACAATGAACTTCATGTCCTCTTAAAAGTCCCAGCTTGTGCTCCACATATAGCATCAATTTACTACATTTGTCTCCCAATCCCATCCTAGGTACAAGCCCTCATTTGAGGAACCCATTAACCAATCAGAATACAGTGTATCCCAAAACTGCCCATCCACTTCTCATCCTGTAACAGGCAATATTTCTGTATTCCACAATAAGATTGTGCAAACAAAGCCACCAATTATTTCACTCCACATACAGCATTGATTCACCCCGTTAGTCTCCATGTAATAGAAGCAGATGTTCCGCCAATCATAGGCGGTCATTACAACATTGGCGGTAAAAGCCATTTACCGCCGTGCAGAAGACCGCCAACACACCGCCGCGGCTGCGGAATTCCGCCACAGCTATTATGACCCACAGCTCGGAATCCAACAAAATTTAGACACCCACACAAGTCCGCCACACCAAAGGTCAGTCAGTGATAAACTGGCAAAAACAAAACCTCCACCGTCACGCCAACAGAAATACGCCCACACTATCACGACACACGAATCCACGCACTCTTACCAAACACTGCCACATTGGACAATTCGAAATACACACACCTGATACACATACACACACCACTTCCACACACCCAATACAATATAAAACACACACCCACATCACACACAAACCCCTACTGCCAAAAATTGAGAACGAAGCACAGAGAGAGACACCACTAGCAAGTACAACAGCATCCACAGGCACATAACACCATCAACCACACAACTTCCACGCACCTCACACAACACACCACTACATATCACCACACTTATCACCACACACACCACCCCACACATCACCCACACCACCCCATGGCACGGCAAAGACACCCCAGGTTCTCGGAGGAGGAGCTCAGGGTCATGGTGGAGGAAATCGTCTGGGTAGAGCCACAGCTAATTGGATCACTGGTTCAGCACACCTCAATTGCAAGGAAGATGGAGCTATGGCGAAGAATAGTCAACAGGGTCAACGCAGTGGGACAACACCCAAGAAATCAGGAGGACATCAGGAAAAGGTGGAACGACCTACAGGGGAAGGTGCGTTCTGTGGTCTCAAGACAACACCTGGCGGTTCAGCGGACTGGCGGCGGACCTCCACCTCCTCCTCGACAACTAACAACATGGGAGGAGCAGGTCTTGGCATTTCTGCATCCTGAGGGCCTCGCAGGAGTTGGTGGAGGAATGGACTTTGGTAAGCCAAATCTTAACTATTACATCCCCCCACCCTACCTGCATGCTATCACATTCCCCCACCCTCGCCCTCACCCCTATCACTCCAACTCCTCACAAATGTACCAATATCACAAACCACCCATCCCAACACCAAGCCCTGCATGCAACAACAAAGCATGGACACCCATCACTAAAGCATGCCCACTGCACATACCCATACAACCCCCTAAACCATCATCACACAAGGTCCCACACAGGAATGCTAGCACTGGGGTACACGGTCACCCACCCATTGCACACCATGACACACACAGATGCAATAATCATGCCTTTACACCCCTGCAGGACCACTACCCAACGTCACCAGACAGGAGGGTCCAGACATGTCCACTCCACCCACAGAAGAGGCCCACAGTGATGACAGCAGCTCTGTCCAACTGGATCTAGATGACCAGCTCGGACCATCGGGGACCTCCGGACAGTCGATTCCCCTCACACAGGCACAGGCCACCACAGACCTTCCTCCCTCTGGAAACACCAGCACAGCACCCACCCAGCGGGCCCATACCTCCGTCCCCAGGACACGTCAATCAGCTGTGTGTCCACCACTACAGGGAACCGAGGATAACCCAACACCCCAACAACAACAGGGACCTGGGGGCAGTGGCAGTGGGCACACGGTCCAGGGGACGGAGGCCCAGGAACACAGGGGAACCGGGAGGGCTGCCATGCGACAGGGAGCGGACAGGCCAAGGGAACCCACTCTCCACAAAGCCCTCTCCTCCATCATGGGAGCATACCACCACTCCCAGGAGACGATGGCAACGATACTGGCCAAGTTTCAGGAGACCCAGCGCATGTAGGCGGAGCAGTATATGGGCTTCACGGAGGAACTCAGAACCATCAGCTCCGCCCTGGGCACCATCGTAGGGGTGCTGAAGGAACTACTTAACACCAGGAGGGACACTGTGGCACTCCAAGGGGCCCCTGACACTAGCATGGATGATGAACTGCCCACCACCTCCTCCGGCGCTAGTGGACAGGATGCCCGCCACAGGACCACCACACCAGCACCCCACCCCCTGCAGACGGAGAACAACCCTGCAAACGGTCCCTGAGATCCAGGAACAAGACAGAGCACGATGCCAAGACCCCCGCCAAGAAATGAGACCACCCTGATTGTCATCCCACTGTCCCACTTTGTCACCCTGTCCATAATTAAACTGCCCCAGCTACACTTCCAATGCCCATATGGGCAATGCACCTGTGAGACTAATAGACTGGACTCTGCCATGGACACTCCTCCGCCATCACCCCTCACCATTTAACTTCCCCCTCCAGTATTTTGCATTTAAATAAACACACCTAAAGCACAAAATGATCTGGAGTCTGTCTGTGATTTCGAAATAGTGTATTTGCAATTACAGTGACAAAATGTTCTTGAAATAGTAATGGCAACATAGCTATGTCACACAGCTCTAGTCCATGAGGAATCTAAGCAGATGACACACGTTGGGACCCACATCTGTGAAACCGTAAGGGAAAGTGACAACTCAGTGACCATACACTGGGTGAAAACGACACACAGTAGAGAGGTAGTAGTTGAAAAGTACATGTAGTAGGCAGGAATGTATTCTCACCTGTGTTTCACTGGAAATATTGCTGGATCACTGAGTCCCTGTTCTGCATGTCTTCTTCCTCTGCTTCATCCTCATCACTGTCCACAGGCTCCACAGCTGCCACAACACCGCCATCTGGACCATCCTCCTGCAGAAAAGGCACCTGTCGTCGCACAGCCAAATTGTGAAGCATACAGCAGACCACGATGATCTGGCACATCTTCTTTGGTGAGTAGAATAGGGATCCACCTGTCATATGTAGGCACCTGAACCTGGCCTTCAGGAGGCCGAACGTCCTCTCGATCACCCTCCTAGTTCGCCCATGGGCCTCATTGTAGCGTTCCTCTGCCCTGGTCCTGGGATTCCTCACTGGGTCAGTAGCCATGACAGGTTGGGGTACCCAGAGACACCTGCAAATGGCGAGGGACAACTGTTAGACACACACTAACCTGTAGGGATAACCCCAGACAACCATTCCCACTGTCTTGCTTCCAGGGGCTTACCTAATAGCCACACACGGTGCCTCTGGAGTTGACCCATCACATAAGGGATGCTGCTATTCCGCAGGATGTAGGTGTCATGCACTGAGCCAGGGAACATGGAATTCACATGGGAGATGTACTGGTCGGCCAAACATACCATCTGTACATTCATGGAATGATAACTCTTCCGGTTTCTGTACACCTGTTCACTCCTGTGGGGGGGGGACCAAAGCCACATGGGTCCCATCAATGGCACCTATGATGTTGGGGATATGTCCAAGGGCATAGAAGTCACCTTTCACTGTAGGCAATTCCTCCACCTGAGGGAAAACGATGTAGCTCCGCATGTGTTTCAGCAGGGCAGACAACACTCTGGACAATACGTTGGAAAACATAGGCTGGGACATCCCTGATGCCATGGCCACAGTTGTTTGAAATGACCCACTTGCAAGGAAACGGAGCACTGATAGCACCTGCACTTGAGTGGGGATTCCTGTGGGATGGCGGATTGCTGACATCAGGCCTGTCTCCAACTGGTTACACAGTTCCTGGATTGTGGCACGGTCAAACCTGTAGGTGATTATCAAATGCCTTTCCTCCATTGTCGACCGGTCCACCAGCGGTCGGTACACCGCAGGATTTCGCCATCTCCTCACATGTCCCAGCGGACGGTGCCCATGAAGGACAACAGCGACCACAGAGTCAAACAACTCAGAGGTACGTACCCACAGTTTACTCAGAACACCAATCATACACAATAGGTGGCCTGTATGTGTGTTGAGACTAGGCCTAGGTATGTGTGACGCAGTTGGAAATTAGGCCATGTGGGCCCCTGAAATGGTGGCTGCCTGACCTCTGAAGTGGGACAATGGGATGTGAGGTAACTGCGCTGGCGTTGTACACTGTCGCAGTAGGCGGTCGAAGACCGTGGTGCAATGCTGCATTGGTTAACATTGGACCCTTTGGGTCCCAGGAGCCAATAACGATGTGCGCTGGTGGTGACCGCCATTTTCTGTCTGTTCAATCACTCGATACCTGATCTTCGACAGGAGAGGACCTACACTGCAAGTGCTGCTGTGACCTCGGTCTGGAAGAGACAATAGCTCGTGCGTCTGGGGAAAGGGCCCCTGCCTTCACATCGGAGGAGTTGGAGAAGCTCGTTGATGGGGTCCTCCCCCAGTACACGCTACTCTACGGTCCTCCAGACAAACAGGTGAGTACACAGGGAGCATGTCGTGTGGGCTTGCCACATGGCAAGGGTAGGGATGGGGGCCAATCACTTTGACGGTGCAGTTGGTAATGACTTCTCTTCTTCCCCTGTACATTTCATGTAGGTCAGCGCCCACCAGAAGAAAGATATTTGGCGTGCCATCTCCAAGGACGTCCGGACCCTGAGGGTCTACCACAGACGGAGCACCCACTGCCGGAAAAGATGGGAGGACATTCGCCGCTGGAGCAAGAAGACGGCGGAGGCTCAGCTGGGGATGGCCTCCCAACGTGGGAGGGGTGCCCGTCGAACCATGACCCCCCTGATGTGCGGGATCCTGGCAGTGGCCTACCCGGAGTTGGATGGGCGCTTGAGGGCATCACAGCAGACACAAGGGGGTGAGTACACTCTCATTTAGCTGACTCTGCGCGCAGTGGATTGTCTGGGTGGGGGAGGAGGGCTGTTGGTTTCCCTAGGCCAGGGCGAGTTCCGTAGGCTAAGCCCCTCCATAAGGCATGGCCCTGTGGCCCCCCACCCCACCTTAGTAGAGTGCCAAGTACAGCTATTCATGCCCCTGTGTCATCTATGTGTGCAGATGTCGTCCATAGCCTTGTAGGCCATTTCCCAGGAATTGCACTGTAGAGCCCAAGAGTGCGGCGTAGTGCAGGGGGCTTCTGTGTCTGTCTTGTCCGCCAACGTAAGCGGTAATCCATGCACTCAACATGTCTTTATTCCGTCCCCCCCCCCTTTTTGTGGTTTCCCTGTTCTTGTGTGCATTAGCATCATCAGGCGGAGGAGCAGTGGCACCGGAGCACGAGGGAGCTGCATCCCACATGGCCATGGAGGGCCACACTACGGACTCTGAATTCACCAGTCTCCTCATCCTCTGATGGGAGCTCCCTTGTGGTGGCGGCAACATCTGTCCCCCCCACATCTACAGGTACAGCTGCCACCCCCCCCTACCAGCACTGCCCTCCCAGCAGCCCCTCAGCCTTCGCCCCGTGCCCGCTCACCCAGGAGGGTGGGCATCACCTTCGCCCCAGGCACCTCAGGCCCTGCCCCAGTCACCCCTGCTGCCCTCAGTGAGGAGGCCATTGACCTCCCAGTTCCCTCACTGTTGGGCAGTCTACCATTTTGAATGCCTTCCAGGGTGTAGAAAGGCAGTTGCAACAAACTAATGCATTCCTGGAGGGCTTTCATTCTGGTCAGGCGGCCCTTCACCAAGCCTTTCAAACTCTGGCCTCAGCACTGATGGCAGCCATTGTCCCTGTGTCTAGCCTCCCCCCTCCAACTTCCTCCACCCAGACCCAATCCCTGTACCTCTGCCTATCCCAAGCACACCATCAGACCAGCCTGCACACACCTCACCACACAAGGGAAGCTCAGGCAAACATAAGCACCACACATCCCACAGGCACTCACGCAAGCATCACACACATGCAGACACACCAACATCCACTGCCTCCACTGTGTCCCCCTCCTCGTCATCTCCCTCCTCCCTCCCAGTCTCGTCTACACACACACCTGCATGCACTACCTCTACAGCCACTACGTCCCTCACCAGCACACCCCGCTCACGTGCAGTCACCACCCCCACTACCATTCACACGTCCCCTGTGTCCTCTCCCAGTGTGTCTGTGACGCCCCCTCCCAAGATACACAAACGCAGGCACACACCCACCCAACAGCCATCCACCTCACGACAGCCTCCAGCGCATGTACCTTCACCCAAAGTCACCAAACGTACACCTCCTACAACCTCTTCCTCCACTCCCAAACCCCCTCCAGCTACCCGTCCCAGTGTGTCCAAAAAACCTTTCCTGTCCAGCCTTGACCTTTTTCCCACACCTCCCCCACCCCGTCCATCTCATAGGTCCCGAAGTAGCACCTTAGCCACAACATCTCTGGGACCAGTGGTGCCTGTAGTCACAGGTATGTGGAGTGCACCGGCCACCAGGACAGCCAGTGTGGCATGGAGCCACAGCACAGCCAGTCCCCCCGTGAAGCATCAGCGGTTGGCCAGTGCCTGGTGGGAGCGGGGGAAGACTCTAGCCACCCAAACCGCTCCCAGGGGACCCTATGGGAGAGTGGACTCAGCTGTGACACCTCCCAAGGTGGGGAAGGGCCACAAGAAACCCGGCAAGTCTGGGAAGAGCAGCACGGCGGAGAAGACTGCCATCATCCCCGCTGCCTAGGAGGGCCCCACCAGCCCCATCCCAGCTTCTCAGTAGGGCCCCGCCAGCTCCATCCCAGCTGCCCAAGTTGGCCCCGCGAGCCCCATCCCAGCTGCCCAGGAGGGCCCCGCCAGCCCAAGCCCAGCTGCCCAGGAGGGCCCGCCAGCCCCAGCCCAGCTGCCCATGAAGGACCACCAGCCCCAGCCCAGCTGGGCCATGAAGGACCGCCAGCACAAGACCTTCTGGCCCATGAAGGACCGCCAACTCAAGCACCGCTGAACAGGGCAAGCACCGCTGAACCGGGCACCGCCAACTCAAGCACAGCTGAACAGGGCACCGCCAACTCAAGCACCGCTGAACCGGGCACCGCCAACTCAAGCACCGCTGAACAGGGCACCGCCAAATCAAGCACCGCTGAACAGGGCACTGCCAACTCAAGCACCGCTGAACAGGGCACCGCCAACTCGAGCACCGCTGAACAGGGCACCGCCAAATCAAGCACCGCTGAACAGGGCACCGCCAACTCGAGCACCGCTGAACAGGGCACCGCCAACTCAAGCACCGCTGAACAGGGCACCGCCATCTCAAGCACCGCTGAACAGGGCACCGCCAACTCAAGCACCGCTTAACAGGGCACCGCCAACTCAAGCACCGCTTAACAGGGCACCGCCAACTCAAGCACCGCTAGCCGATGAGCGACAAGGGCACTGACGCAACTGGGACCGTCACGGGGTGAGTGATGCACTCTGGGCACCAGTCCCCCTCAAGAACCAGTGAAGACATGCATCCACTACCTCTGTCCTTCACAGGATGAAGCACTCTGGGCACCAGTCCCCCTCCAGAACCAGTGGAGACATGCATCCGCTACCTCTGTCCTTCACAGGATGAAGCACTCTGGGCACCAGTCCCCCTCCAGAACCAGTGGAGACATGCATCCGCTACCTCTGTCTTTCACAGGATGAAGCACTCTGGGCACCAGTCCCCCTCCAGAACAAGTGGAGACATGCATCCACTACCTCTGTCCTTCACAGGATGAAGCACTCTGGGCACCAGTCCCCCTCCAGAACCAGTGGAGACATCCATCCACTATCTCTGTCCTTCACAGGATGAAGCACTCTGGGCACCAGTCCCCCTCTAGAACCAGTGGAGACTGTTATCCACTTGAGAGACTGTGGCTTTGCACTCCCCCGGATTGAACAGTGGACAAACCACCCACTGTAGAGACTTGTGAGACTGTGGCTTTGCACTCCCCAGGATTGAACAGTGGACAAACCACCCACTGTAGAGACTTGTGAGACTGTGGCTTTGCACTCCCCAGGACTGAACAGTGGGCAAACCACCCACTGTAGAGACTTGAGAGACTGTGGCTTTGCACTCCCCAGGATAATGCAGTGGGCAAACCACCCACTGTATAGACTTGAGAGACTGTGGCTTTGCACTCCCCAGGATAATGCAGTGGGAAAACCAACCACTGTAGAGACTTGAGAGACTGTGGCTTTGCACTCCTCAGGATGCAGCAGTGGGCAACCCACCCATTGTAGAGACTTGAGAGACTGTGGCTTTGCACTCCCCAGGATTGAACAGTGGCATTGAGCCCCCTCGAGGACCTGGCGTCGTGCCCTCCCTTCCCTTCCCCCTGAGGTGCCTGTTGTTTTTCTATCTGATGCCCCTGCAGTGTTCTCTCTGTTTTGATCTGGTATCGAGTGTGGGCCTCGCCCATGCATTGTGGGCCCAGTGGTCCACGGACTATAAATGGTGCAATACCTGGACTACTATTCTTGGTGTATATTTTGTTAATAGTGTAAATATGTATATTTTTGCGTACTGCATTTTAATAGATTACAATGGTTACACTCATTTCCTTTTGGCTTTGCATTCTTCCAGGAGGCTTGGGGGGTGTAACTATAATGTATAGATATGTATTAGTGTGTGTGTTGTAGTGGGTGGGGGTGGGGGTGGGAGTGTTGCGTGTTGCGTGTCCCTGTTTTTTGCCCCCCCCTCCCCTGTGTCGTAGGTACAGTACTCACTGTGGTCTTCGCCGACGGCGTTCGTGCTCCTGGTACAGGAGCAGGAAGACTATCGCAGGTAGGATTTGGAGTTCCGGTTCCATGGTGTCTTCGTTCCTCGTGGAGTGTGATGAGGTGAGCGATTTCCCTTCGAAATTCCTATTTCCGCCGTGTTTTTATCCGCGGTGAATCCGCCCCGGAAAAGGTGGCGGATTGGCCTGTCATATTAGTGTGGGCGGTACATTGTCTCCCGCCTGTCTGTTGGCGGTGACCGCATCGCTGTTTTTTTATACCGCTGTGTCGGTCGGAGTGTTAAAGTGGCTGTCTTTGTCGGCGGTTTCCGCCACGGTCGTAATTGCAAATTGTTTTCCATCGGCCTGTTGGC
The DNA here is from genome assembly GCF_031143425.1 of Pleurodeles waltl. Taxonomy (NCBI): domain Eukaryota; kingdom Metazoa; phylum Chordata; class Amphibia; order Caudata; family Salamandridae; genus Pleurodeles; species Pleurodeles waltl. The sequence continues at coordinate 1,691,741,548 of NC_090444.1, read as the reverse complement.
TGTCTTACCGCCGCTTATACACCGTCCGCCAGGGTTGTAATGACCACCATAGTCTCCAAAATCGGAAATCACCCAATCAGATAGCAGTGAACTATATGCCCTCTCTAAAGTCCCGACTGAGGGCCTGATTTAGACTTTGGAGGATGGGTTACTTCGTCACACCGGTGACGGATATCCAGTCTGCCAAAATATAAATCCTAAATGAAATAATGGGATTTATATTTCAGCGGATGGGATATCCGTCACCTTCGTGACGGAGTAACCCATCCGCTGAAATATAAATCCGACCCTTAGTGAAATACAAGTTACTGTACATGACGGAATTCCTCCCATGGAGTTGTCCCAGTATGATAGGAACAGATGTTCAACAAATCAAGCCCCAGAAATCCCAAATCAACCAGTCCCATAACAGTAAGCAAAACATCCTCGTCAGTGTGCCTAGCTGGTAAAAACAAAAACTGTTCATTCATGATTATTGCTCTCAGGGTGATGGAAACAATAGTTCCACCGATCATGGAATCCAAAATCCAAAAACAATGAATCTGTTAACAGTAAACCACATGTCTTCTTTTAAATACCGGCTCAGTATAACATTCTTATAAAACATGAGTATCATATGTCACCTCCTCGAATAGCGTGGTTTACCCAAAAAAAGGGGAACTATTCTCTCAATCAAAGGGGCCCGAATTCAATGTCTAACAATCTACCTTGTGAAAGCAAATATGTTGCTTTTAACACTTAAACTCAATAGAGCACCTTTCTAACTAAATAATGTAATCCACCTAAATTCAGATGACTAAAAGAGAAAACATGTAGCCAGTTATTTGGTTGTCACCCGACAATTCTTAGTGATTCTAAACAACCAGATTATTTATTCTGTAACATGTTGCCTACATTGAATAATCATCCCCTGAGTGTCCACAATGTCATTCTCCAGTACCGTGTGGTGGAAATCAAAAACAGGGATTGCAGGATGTAATTTTGGCGAAACCTGTGATTACGTCCAGAAGAGGTCAGACCTCAAGAGTCAAAGTGATGAGAAATTATTTGGTTCTTTTGACAAATACTAATAGTAATTGTTTACTGGTCCCTCCCAAGGGATTTTATATGTGTGATGGCTGTAGTGTTTGATCAGAAGATGAAGGACAGCTAGAGTGCCATGTCGGAGGTACTCCTCCCATGAATGGACAAACGTTGCTGAGAAGGACAGTAAAGGGGGAAACTGTGACTTTGAGGACAACAGTGAGATTCCAGTTGAACCTCAATGAACTTGAATTGCAACCTGAACTAAGTCTAAACTTGCACTCTCATTGAAAGATCTGATTTGAAATACTATTGACATAATCAGTTGAACTAAATGTTGGCCTGTATTTTGTTAGAGAGAGTAAAAAGGACATTGCATTATAGGAATTAAAAAGATTTCCCAGGCCTGAGGCAGAAGAAGGAGAGCAAGAGTGTAATTTAGAAGAAGATGGAGTAGAGCTAAGAAAGGCTCACAAAGTCATTGTAAATATTTTTACTGCACATCGCAGGAACTTGAATTTTCTATGTACACAAATAGAAATGTTTGCTGCTAATTTCTATTGTCTGATGCTAGAGAAGCCATAGAAACAAACAACACTAATAGACATAGGTTTATATTGGTAGGAGTGTTGTTGGTAATTTTTGTAGCACTAATTGTTTTTCTCGTAGGAATATCTTGACCAACATTTTCCACAGTAACTGAGCCTAAATCTCACATTAACCCTAAAACCTCAAGTCCTACTGATGATAGCTTGCACACATTAGATAACACGACTTTGCATGTAGATTCATATAGAGGAGATTATTCTTCAAATGTTTATTTTAAGTTGCTTTGTGAATATGTTGACACCATGGATGCTAAGAACTGCTATGTCTGTGGACAGTTACCTGCCTGAGTGGCAGAGGGGATTATCTATCACCATATTCCTATTACAAATGGTGTTACATGTAGCCTTCTGTTAAGTTTTTTGTATGGAAAAGAACATTTTCAATATTATTATTTGAATTATGATTTGGTGCTTTCTGAAGTTCCCTTATTTAAGTATTTGAATTGTCATCCCAGGGAAACAGCTGACAGTAGACATGGCTAATGCTCATAGACATATTTTGATATGTTCATTAGCTAAAGTTGAGAAGACATTTTTGGATTTGACAGAAGCCAGGGAGAGAGCAATGGATGCATGGGAGAAAACAGGATGGAATCAGAGTTATAAAGTACAGTGGACTAAGGAAGAAGTGAAATGCAAGACTTAGGAGTTATTCCTGCACTACTTTTAGACTGGCAACATAAGGGAAAATAATGTGTGCATAGAGTCAAATCTGTTATTCATTCTAAAACATGGATAGGAGTGAGTGTGATCACATTTGTGCATATGGAGGAAACTGACATTTATTCATGAGAGGGGAAGTTTCTGTTATTCCTGGAGTCTACTATGTTTGTGGGGGAGATGCATACTTCACATTGCCCAGGGGATGGTATGGTACATGTTATTTAAGTGTAGTGTTTCTTAAGATTTATCATGATGGAACATTCAAATGATCCTGTGTGGGGAACAAAAGGTAGAACCAAGCAAAGTAGTAGTGGTGCTGAAATTGTGGGAAACATTTTTGGTGCAGCGAGTCCATCTATGGGAATAGTCTTGAATTATTTAAAGATTAGAAAATTGCCCAGAGTAGTTGTCCACAAGTACACCAATTACCTTATTGGCTATTGATAGCTATGAGATCCATGGTTTTGCAGAATTGTCTTGCATTAGACATCCTTCTCGTCCAAGAGGGCGGAGTCTGCAAGATGCTAAAGATCCATCAATGGTGTACTTACATCCCAGACTAGAGTGAGGACATAAAGAAATACATTAAAAACATTACTGACCTGAAGGGGATTAAAAGAAATTAGAAGCAATAGAAGCTTCAAAACCTTGAGAAGCAGTTGGAATGGATTTTCTAGAGTTGGCAAATGGTTTGGGAACCTAGGAAGTGGAATAGTGGGTTCCATCTTGAGACCACCTAGCATCACCATCTGTATGATATATCTGTTCATTATTGTCAAGGGATATATGTATATAAAAGTAAGGAAGGAAGAGCAACAGGTAAGGGGATTAAAACAAACTGGAAGGGATATGGAACTCGGGGAGAATCAGTGTATATTTTATGATGGTATAAAATATCTGGAAAATACTAGATGAAAGATGATGAAAGCTTCAAGGCTTTGACTTGTTCTCACTTGATAAGAACTTTATATGTGTTATTGTGATGGCTAACATTGCCATCAGATGGGGGATTGGAGTAGCGCAGTTTAGACACCGTCCTTCACACGTCATCACTGCAGAATTGCACATTTATTTCTAACATATTTACTGTGTGCCTTAATAATATTAACATATGTGAAACATTCAAATGCATTAATGAAATGTAACCACTGAGAAACTGAAGCTTTATAAACGTGTGCACTAATGTTTATTTAAAATGCTTTGATGTGTTCATTATTCACATTTTATATTTACACTTTAAGTTATTCTTTATTCACGTTTTGCATTTATTTTGGAAGTTGTATGTGTACATGCATAATCATGTATCGAAATGCACAATAAATGTTTAGTTAAAGTTAGCCTGACCAAAGGCCTTGTCTTATCCAGGTGACTGGTTGATACCTGTTCGGTATAAGTCAATAAGGACGCTCAATGAAGGACCATACGCCAATTATGAATACAATTTAGCTTTACTAGAATTTCAGGTAAATGTATGCATTTAGCACGTCAACAATAGTAGAATAAGAATAGAAATGAAAAGCATCTATTTATATATGAGTACACTACAAAGAGCATCTATGCATGTATATATATATGTATATAAGCAAAGAGTTAATTGACAGATATAAGCTTTGATTAACTGTATACCAAAATGCATCAAACTACAATGTTCAGGAAGCAAAATATAAATGAGTTAAATACTTCAGATAAGCTTTGATTTACTGCACACCAAAATGCATGTTTCAATTACTGCAGCAGGCTCACACTACGATGTTCAGAAAGCAAAATATAAACAAGCTGAATACTTCAGATTAGCTTTGATTAACTGCATACCAAAATGCATGTTTCAATTACTGCAGCAAGCTCACACTACGATGCTCAGAAAGCAAAACATAAACGAGCTGAATACTTCAGATTATAAACACAGTGCAAGCATAATAATCAATCATAATAATAGAGCAGAGAAACAAAGGCCTTTCATCCCTGTGTGGAACTTAACTTAGTTCACGAAATGCTGGGAAGCCCTCTACTGCCCGCTTGGACCTCTCCCCCTCTCAAGCATCACGGTCTCTGAACAGCAAACAGGGAGGCAGCATTGGGTCTGAAGATGGCAGCTTTCACAACCCCATCTGCGAGCTTCAAATCCCTCACCCGCACTTCATTGCTTAAATAACTCGAAGCTTGGATTCTATCTCTTTCTGGCATTTTCTAGCTATGTTATCAGCACTTGTCTCTTGGCTGCTCTGCCCTTCCCCAGCCTTTGTTTTAATTCCATCTTCTCCCTATACTCTCGTTCTCAAGGTTGAGACAGAGTCTCCTACACAAACAAGCTTGAAAATAATATCATGAACTTTTCCACGTTGTTCGGGGGTTTCAGCAGCCATCACGCTCATCTACACTGCTCAAGCTAATTAACCCTCCGCGTCACAATGTCTTCTGCACCTTTCCCTATAATGATCAGGACTCATTTTGTACTTCAGTTGGTCAGCATGTTCTTCCTTTTACAGGAGCTTTCTCATGATTTTCATTAGCTAGAGAAAAGAGTATTGTTTTATGTATTAGTTCATCATCATATAAATCTTTATTCAATCATACATATAACCATAAAAGAACATAACATCATGGTATATACTGTTCATAACATTGTAAAAACAAGTAAATATACATTATTATATCACCATAAATAGATTAAAAAGATAAAAGTGCGTTGTTGTGCATTACATTGGGAGTCCTCATGTACAACAACAGGGTTAATCTAGTCTATATAGCCCTGATCTAAAAGCTGTATGTAAAAAGCATGAAACAGTAAATTAAACATGTTCATTTGACAGGAGCTGGAGGTAAACTTGTGGAAAAATCAGGGCCTTCTATAGAGGGAGAATAAACCACCTCCAGGGCATGCTAAGGTATTTACAAAACAGCACAAAATGTAAGGTGTCCTGTGGGGACATGCTGTCGAAACCATAGGAACCCAAAGTTCCTGGATGAGACCATCCACTAGGGGGAGCTGGAACATGGTGTAGGATATTAAACATGAATCTCACCACTATATATCTATCCCTCTCATTAGGTAAAAGAGATAGATAGGGCTCCATGCCGTGTGTGTGCCCCTCTACCATGGGTTTCATAAGCTCCATGTGTTCTTGTTGCAATACAACACGTTCAAAAAACAAATCCCTCACCCTTTTAAGCTCCAGTGGGCACAGGAAATGATGGTTAAGGAATATGCCAGCCGTACCCATGCTGGCAAAAGCTGCCTTTACATAGGCAATCCAATGGATTCTCTGTGCGTGGTCGAGGGAAAACAGTCTGAAAGGATTGGTCTGTTCAGCTAGGAACCCCAGTCCAAGTAGTAATACAGAAAAGCAAAGGTCTCAGAGCAACAATGTCTCCGATATGTCTTACACTAAGCTCCTCATGAACAGAAAAGGCTGGAGTGCTTTGTGGAACCTGCAGAATGCATCTTAAAAACGAATTTGCTGCAAGCTGGATTTTATCAGCCATTGTTTATCCCCATACCTCACTATCATATGGAGCCTTGTAAAAGCACTTAGCCTGGTAAAGCTTAACTAAGGGGTCCAGTGACCATGAGCCCAGTCTCTGCGCAAAAAAAAGATACTGCCCGTGGCCTTTACCAGATCATATCTCCATTCCTCAATTAGGGGTTTCTAACTCATGATCACATCAGATAATACCCCAAGATAGGAAAAAGCTGGAACTTTTGCCAAAGTGTGACTCCTTACCTTAAAGGTTTGGAACTGGTGGACCCAGGACCAACTACCAGGATATGATCCAAACTGTCCATAAAGGATACAAACTTTTCCAGCAGTGACTACAGTCCCATAGTTGTACGCACCAGTGATCTCCTTTTCACCCTACGGTAATCATCCTGCACTGAGAGAAGGTCCTGATCCAGCCCCTTAATATAATGGGTGAACAAAAAAAGGGGCAAGTATACAACCTTGATGTACTCCCCTTGTGGTGCTACAGTACTCAGTGAGATCCGCTCCCTGTGACTTCCTCACTGCAGATGAAGTATTAGCATGTAGGTTCAATAGGAGGAGTACTATTTCTGGATCTGCGCCCATCACAAGGAGCAGATCCCACAACCTCTTATGGTTAACCCTATCAAATGCAAATGTGAGGTCCAAAAACTCCAGGTGGAGTGATCCTTGAATATATGTTTAGACATAGGTCAGTTTTCAACTTGCCTGGCCTAAAACCATATTGAACCTCTGAGAATATAGTGTTCGCAGATGTCCACAGCAGCAACCTGGGGCTTGGCTGTGTGCTTTCCCTACGTGTATTACCCTCTGTAATGCCCCCCCGCCATGATGCAGAAAGATCTTCGTGGACAGCGTTCATGGCATCCCTCCATGAACACATTACTGGCAGGTCACAAGGCTCAGAGGATGTTGTGGGAACCTCAGGAGGACTAGGAGCACAAAGCAAGACTAGGGGAGAACCTTCTATCAGCCAGCTCGATCTCTTTTGATACCACCCCCACTGCCGAGACACAAACCCCCTCGATGGTGGTGATTCAAAAGGCACACTGGCAGCAGCCACCTTTCTTTTCCCAATCCTTTAGGAGACAGTGCTAAGGTGAGAAGATTATCATGACAAACAGGAAAAATTCCCCTGAATGTAGCAAGAGTGCAACCCCTTCCCCCTATAAGTCCAGATAAGCATGTATCTGTACACAGGTATAGAAGTCTGGTGGAAATGTTCAGCATACAAGCCTGCAGCAGTCAGTGTTTCTCCTGCCTCACCACTTCACTGAGGCCTGCAAAACACACGAAAGGCAGCTACAAGAATTGACACGCGGCAAAGACAGTCACAAGTGTCTTCCAGAACCAGAAGGGCAGAAAACCATCCAGATTAAAGTAACAAGGAAGGGGGGGGGCAACACACCAGCAGCATCCAGATCAGTTACCCATGTACCTTGGAATACAGTCCCACCAGGTGTTTTAAGAGTGTCCCGGAGTGCCCCTCTGTCGAGCCAACTGGTGGCCACGCCACTGCTCTTCCTGGGGCTGATGGGTGCAGGATAGCCCAGGCACATCCCACACTGTGGAATTGCAGTAACACTTTTAACATGTTGGAAGAAGATCTGCTCCCTCAGAAGCCATTGTCTTCAGGTGCTCCTCCTGGCCCTATGTGAGATGGGGTTGAAGTCCCCTGGCATCAGAGATGTTCACAGGGATCAGACAGCCCAAACCTTGCCACAAAGCTGTCTCGCACTGTGGAATTGCAGTAGTTCTTTTAGCATGTTGGAAGAGGTCCTGCCCCCTCAGAAGCCAGTGTCTCCAGGTCTCTTCCTGACACTATGCGAGGTGGGGGATGAAGTCCCCTGGGGTCAGACATGTTCATGGGTTTCAGGTACCCCAAAGCTGGCCACAAAGATGTCCTGGGCAGTGGGGTTGCAGTAGAACTTTTAGAACATTGTAAGAGGCCCTGCCCCCTCAGTAGCCACTGTCTGCATGTGCACCTCCTTACACTATGTGTGGTGGGGAATGAAGCACCCTGGCATCAGAGATGTCCATGGCGGTTAAACATTCCAAAGCTGGCCACAAAGATGTCCTATGTAAACTATGGATACGTTTACTGATAGTAAGGCCTGAGAAGAGAAATCTTAGCAAGGAACGTGGAGATGTAATGAACAGATGAAGCCTCCTCTTTATCATGTACCTGGAATGAGAGATGCTGAAGGTTGCAGTAACTGTCTAAGTTCTGTGGGATGGGGAAACTCAGATAATGTTGCAAATGCACACCACAGGAAGTAAAATTATTGGTTCCCGGAGGGATGGGAAGAGATATGAATGTTGCTGACGTTTCTGTTCATTTTAACTAATGTTACACTGATAGGAGTTAGAGCAGATTACTTTAGACTTTGAGAGGTACAGACATCTCTGCTTCCTTTGTTATTGCAAGTATGAAGCTTTATGCTAAGCACACTCCTTTTCCTTTAAGACTATGCTGACACCTTATTTTATTTTCAAGTTTCCTTGAGACCGCACTCTACAAATCATCCTATTTTAATTTAGAGCCTTGATTAGATGACTTTAGAACTATTTCATGTTTAGGAGAGAGAAGCAGAGGCTCTTTATGGAACACTTATTTCTAATTATCAGTTTATGTAATGCAGTGGCTGTTACTATTTTGTATTTAATTCTACTGAACCTATTGTGATATTTCAACTTGCCAGCTGTATTGCTGTATTTACCGAACATATTTCAGGACATATTTCTGACATGCTTATATACTGGATTTATCAATAACTTAAAATAAATCTTTTAACTTCAGTCACTGATTCCTGGTCCTTATTGTGGGGTAGAATTACGATAAAAAAAATTGAAATATTGTTGACTCCCTTTTATGCTTCATGTCATCTTAAAAAAGCCTATCGGATCGAGAGGTTGTGAATTATGCTCCTGTGTGCTCTCAACATCATACTCTTCTTGGGAAGGTGGGAAAAATACCCAGATTGCAACAGATGATTGCCATTTTTTACCTTTTTGAAAATATGAAGAAATAGCACGAATAAAACTGAAGAAGGGCTAGCTTCAGCCCATTACCATCCTCCCCATTCTGCCACCTGTACATCTAGGAAGCCATCTTCACTCTCTAATGTAAGAATTTGGCAGGAAAAATCACAGGCAGGCACAGTTGTCACTGACCACGGACTGACTGTTCTGAAAAAGGGGATGTGTAGGAGAAGCCCCGCCACGTACGTCACCTTCAGACCAAAACTATCCCAGAAGGCAGATCAAAATATCTGATTAACATTACATCAGTGAGTACATAAATGTGGAATTTTGCTTCCAAATACCAATGCAACAGTTTGACAGCAGGAGGAGGGCCAGCACTCAGAGTGATATTGACTCCCTGGCAGGAGAGGGTGATTTTGATTCTGAACTTTATAGGACTTGTTAGAATAACTGGAGGAATGGAGGCAGGATGTCTTTCTCATCCCACAAGAGGTAGGTGCACTTTTATCACAAATACGTTCCCTAGTACCTATGTGTTATGGTATATGCACCCATGGGACAAACAGAAACCAAAACATCCCTCTGCAGATGACACCCAGTAACCAGAATCATTAGATATAGATGACGGACCAGCTTCTGCCACATAGGTCACACCTATATAACCATGGGCACACCTGACATTGGCATAGGCTAGGTATGACACACATACAACAAACTTGAAGTGATAGCAAAACATCCAACCTAGGACCAGAACTATGTCTAGGTTTGTGCCTAGTGAAAGACCTGAAGCCATCACCCTGATGCACTAATTCAACATTTGTTCTTGTTCCAAGGTGTGAAAATCCAGATGATTGGACTTATGTGTGCTAGGTTTTACCAGTTACATATAGGTGGAGGGAACTCTGTGGTAGTAGGAGAGTGGGAGGCAGGACACAGACTGTATTGTGGCTATGGTGGGTGTAAAATGCAGCTTTTGAGTAATAGAATAGTTTGAGGTGAGAGTTGGGGTAGGATAGAGATGTCAGTGCACCAGGTGTAGGAAAGTCAAGGTAAGGGAACATCCAGCCTTTAGCCTTGTATTTTATGATATCACCAGAGCCAACGGATACCAAAATAAGAATATACTACATAGTTGGCTGCTATGCATCCTATAATTATGTAAAAAATTCAACAATAAGATGGCTGTGCTGAAAGCTTAATAGACCTTATTTTTAGCCAACATTACTGTATTTGAAAGGAATGATAAGACGTAGAGCCTCATATATGTATGGATAGAGAATGCAAGCCTCATTTAGATCATCGTCCCTTTTCAATGATGGCCTACCCCCTTTAAATCTATGCAAAAATGCATACTGGCTCTGGAACCTCACACATTTAATCAGCTTTAACACAGACAACTTCTTTACAAAGGTGATTTGGATTTGCAACTGTTTAATTGTGTTTCTCTATATTTTCTTTTTACATTTTTTTGTATTATTCTAAGCATTTGTAAAAGTAACAGGCTTATGAGCCATCCAACTATTAGTCACAGAACTCACCTTTAACCTCTTGGGTGCCTTGGACGAGATGATCTCGTCCAAGGCTACAGTTCCCCTGTGCCTTGGACGAGATCATCTCGTCCATGGCACAGGGGAACTTGGGGGCACGCTAGCGCACCCCCCGTGCACCCCCCTTCCCTCCCCAAGTCGGGGATGGAAGGGGAAGACCTTCCCCTTCCCCCCCGACCCCCCCACCCCCCCTGTGACGTCAGCGCGCGCGCGCGCGCTGATGTGTCACAGGGGCCTCCCTCGTCGCGCTGGAAGCTCTCCTTCCAGCGCGATTGAAAAAGAAATGCAAAAGCATTTCTTTTTCAATCACTTGGGAGGCCCGGAGGGGCTTCAAAGGGAAGGAAAAGTATTTCCTTCCCTTTGAAGTCCCTCCGAGGGTTTCAAAAGCCGGATTGCTTGCAATCCTGCTTTTGAAACCCCACTAGACACCAGGGATTTTTTTTTTTTCTTTGAAATTGACAAAAGGGAGCGACCCCTTGGGCAAGGGTCGCTCCCAGGGGGGGCATTTTTTTGAAAAGGCCTTTTCTGCCCCCCCTGGGGGCAGAAACCTCTAGGCACCAGGGACCATTTTTTTTTTTGTTTCATTTTTTTTTATTGAGGTGGGGAGCGACCCCTTAGGCAAGGGTCGCTCCCCTTGGGGGAAAATTATATTTTGGCCATTTCTGCCCCCCTTGGGGGCAGAAACCACTAGACACCAGGGATTATTTTTTTTTTTTATTGTTATTGACAAAAGGGAGCGACCCCTTGGGCAAGGGTCGCTCCCAGGGGGGCATATTTTCGGGAAGGCCTTTTCTGCCCCCCCTGGGGGCAGATCGGCCTACTATTAGGCCGATCTGCCCCCAGGGGGGGCAGAAACCTCTAGGCACCAGGGACCATTTTTTTTTTTTTTTTTCATTTTTTTTTTTTTTGGTGGGGAGCGACCCCTTAGACAAGGGTCGCTCCCCTTGGGGGAAAATTATATTTTGCCCATTTCTGCCCCCCTTGGGGGCAGATTGGCCTATTTTGATGAGGCCAATCTGCCCCCAAGGGGGGTAGAAACCACTAGACACCAGGGAGTTTTTTCTTTGTGTGAATTTCACGCAAAGGGAGCGACCACTTAGGCAAGGGTCGCTCCCTGGGGGGGAGGGCAATTTATTTTAGGCCATTTCTGCCCCCCCTGGGGGCAGATCGGCCTATTATTAGGCCGATCTGCCCCCAGGGGGGGAAGAAACCTCTAGGCGCCAGGGCAAATTTTTTTTTTTGTGTTTTTTTTTTTTGTTCTTTCTTTTTTTTAGAGATGGGGAGCGACCCATCAGGCAAGGGTCGCTCCCCTGGGGGGCAAATTGTATTTAGACCTTTTCTGCCCCCCTGGGGGCAGATTGGCCGATTTTAGGTCAATCTGCCCCCAAGGGGGCAGAAACCACTAGGCACCGGGGATTTGTTTTTTGGCGCCAATGTCACGCAGGGGGAGCGACCCCGTAGGCAAGGGTCGCTCCCGGGGGGGGGGGGGAGTGGGGGTTGGGGGAGCAAATTTATTTTAGGCCATTTCTGCCCCCCCGGGGGACAGATCGGCCTATTATTAGGCCGAACTGCCCCCGGGGGGGGGGCAGAACACTCTAGGCGCCAGGGCAATTTTTTTTTTGTGTTTTTTTTTTTGTTGTTTCTTTTTTAGAGATGGGGAGCGACCCATCAGGCAAGGGTCGCTCCCCTGGGGGGGGCAAATTGTATTTAGACCATTTCTGCACCCCTGGGGGCAGATTGGCCAATTTTAGGTCAATCTGCCCCCAAGGGGGCAGAAACCACTAGGCACCGGGGATTTGTTTTTTGGCGCCAATGTCACGCAGGGGGAGCGACCCCGTAGGCAAGGGTCGCTCCCGGGGGGGGGGTGGGTGTTGGGGGGGCAAATTTATTTTAGGCCATTTCTGCCCCCCCGGGGGACAGATCGGCCTATTATTAGGCCGAACTGCCCCCGGGGGGGGGGGGCAGAACACTCTAGGCGCCAGGGCAATTTTTTTTTTGTGGTTTTTTTTTTTTTTTGTTTCTTTTTTTAGAGATGGGGAGCGACCCATCAGGCAAGGGTCGCTCCCCTGGGGGGGCAAATTGTATTTAGACCATTTCTGCCCCCCTGGGGGCAGATTGGCCAATTTTAGGTCAATCTGCCCCCAAGGGGGCAGAAACCACTAGGCACCGGGGATTTGTTTTTTGGCGCCAATGTCATGCAGGGGGAGCGACCCCGTAGGCAAGGGTCGCTCCGGGGGGGGGTGGGTGTTGGGGGGGCAAATTTATTTTAGGCCATTTCTGCCCCCCCGGGGGGCAGATCGGCCTATTATTAGGCCGATCTGCCCCCCGGGGGGGGGGGCAGAAACCTTTAGGCGCCAAGGGAATTTTTCTTTTTTTTCTTTTTTTTTTCTTAGTTTTTTTTTTTTAGAGATGGGGAGCGACCCATCATGCAAAAGTCGCTCCCCTGGAGGACAAATTGTATTTAGGCCATTTCTGCCCCCCTTGGGGGCAGATTGGCTGAGTTTAGGTCAACCTGCCCCCAAGGGGGCAGAAACCACTAGGCACCGGGGATTTGTTTTTTGGTGCCAATGTCACGCAGGGGGAGCGACCCCGTAGGCAAGGGTCGCTCCCGGCGGGGGAGGGTGGGGGTTGGGGGGGCAAATTTATTTTAGGGCATTTCTGCCCCCCCCCCCTGGGGCCGGCTGAGCTACAGGCCAAACACCACAGGTAGGCACCTTGCAAAAAACACCTCTGTTTTCTGTGAAAAAATATGTTGTGTCCACGTTGTGTTTTGGGCCATTTCCTTTTGTGGGCGCTAGGCCTACCCACAGAAGTGATGTACCATTTTTATCGAGAGACTTAGGGGAACGCTGGGTGGAAGGAAATTTGTGGCTCCTCTCAGATTCCAGAACTTTCTGTCACCGAAATGAGAGGAAAAAGTGTTTTTTGGGCCAAATTTTGATGTTTGCAAAGGATTCTGGGTAACATAACCTGGTCAGAGCCCCGCAAGTCACCCCATCTTGGATTCCCCTGGGTTTCTAGTTTTCAAAAATGCACTGGTTTGCTAGGTTTCCTCAGGTGTCGGCTGAGCTACAGGCCAAAATCCACAGGTAGGCACTGCTTTTTATAAAAAAATGTGATGTGTCCACGTTGTGTTTTGGGCCCTTTCCTTTCGTGGGCGCTAGTCCTACCCACACAAGTGAGGTATCATTTTTATCGGGAGACTTGGGGGAACGCTGGGTAGAAGGAAATTTGTGGCTCCTCTCAGATTCCAGAACTTTCTGCCACAGAAATGTGAGTAACATGTGTATTTTTAGCCAAATTTTGAGGTTTGCAAAGGATTCTGGGTAACAGAACCTGGTCCGAGCCCCGCAAGTCACCCCTCCTTGGATTCCCCTAGGTCTCTAGTTTTCAGAAATGCACAGGTTTGGTAGGTTTCCCTAGGTGCCGGCTGAGCTAGAGGCCAAAATCTACAGGTAGGCACTTCGCAAAAAACACCTCTGTTTTTTTCCAAAATTTAGGATGTGTCCACGTTGCGCTTTGGGGTGTTTCCTGTCGCCGGCGCTAGGCCTACCCACGCAAGTGAGGTATCATTTTTATCGGGAGACTTGGGGGAACGCTTTGTGGAAGGAAATTTGTAGCTCCTCTCAGATTCCAGAACTTTCTGCCACAGAAATGTGAGGGACATGTGTTTTTTTAGCCAAATGTTGAGGTTTGCAAAGGATTCTGGGTAACAGAACCTGGTCCGAGCCCCGCAAGTCACCCCTCCTTGGATTCCCCTAGGTCTCTAGTTTTCAGAAATGCACAGGTTTGGTAGGTTTCCCTAGGTGGCGGCTGAGCTAGAGGCCAAAATCTACAGGTAGTCACTTTGCTAAAAACAGCTCTGTTTTCTGTGATGTGTCCACGTTGTGTTTTGGGGCATATCCTGTGGCGGGCGCTAGGCCTACCCACACAAGTGAGGTATCATTTTTATCGGGAGACGTGGGGGAACGCTGGGTGGAAGGAAATTTGTGGCTCCTCTCAGATTCCAGAACTTTCTGCCACAGAAATGTGAGGAACATGTGTTTTTTTAGCCAAATTTTGAGGTTTGCAAAGGATTCTGGGTAACAGAATCTGGTCCGAGCCACACAAGTCACCCCTCCTTGGATTCCCCTAGGTCTCTAGTTTTCAGAAATGCACAGGTTTGGTAGGTTTCCCTAGGTGCCGGCTGAGCTAGAGGCCAAAATCTACAGGTAGGCACTTCGCAAAAAACACCTCTGTTTTTTTCCAAAATTTAGGATGTGTCCACGTTGCGCTTTGGGGTGTTTCCTGTCGCCGGCGCTAGGCCTACCCACGCAAGTGAGGTATCATTTTTATCGGGAGACTTGGGGGAACGCTGCGTGGAAGGAAATTTGTAGCTCCTCTCAGATTCCAGAACTTTCTGCCACAGAAATGTGAGGGACATGTGTTTTTTTTTGCCAAATGTTGAGGTTTGCAAAGGATTCTGGGTAACAGAACCTGGTCCGAGCCCCGCAAGTCACCCCTCCTTGGATTCCCCTAGGTCTCTAGTTTTCAGAAATGCACAGGTTTGGTAGGTTTCCCTAGGTGGCGGCTGAGCTAGAGGCCAAAATCTACAGGTAGTCACTTTGCTAAAAACAGCTCTGTTTTCTGTGATGTGTCCACGTTGTGTTTTGGGGCATATCCTGTCGCGGGCGCTAGGCCTACCCACACAAGTGAGGTATCATTTTTATCGGGAGACGTGGGGGAACGCTGGGTGGAAGGAAATTTGTGGCTCCTCTCAGATTCCAGAACTTTCTGCCACAGAAATGTGAGGAACATGTGTTTTTTTAGCCAAATTTTGAGGTTTGCAAAGGATTCTGGGTAACAGAACCTGGTCCGAGCCACACAAGTCACCCCTCCTTGGATTCCCCTAGGTCTCTAGTTTTCAGAAATGCACAGGTTTGGTAGGTTTCCCTAGGTGGCGGCTGAGCTAGAGGCCAAAATCTACAGGTAGTCACTTTGCTAAAAACAGCTCTGTTTTCTGTGATATGTCCACGTTGTGTTTTGGGGCATATCCTGTCGCGGGCGCTAGGCCTACCCACACAAGTGAGGTATCATTTTTATCGGGAGACGTGGGGGAACGCTGGGTGGAAGGAAATTTGTGGCTCCTCTCAGATTCCAGAACTTTCTGCCACAGAAATGTGAGGAACATGTGTTTTTTAGCCAAATTTTGAGGTTTGCAAACGATTCTGGGTAACAGAACCTGGTCCGAGCCACACAAGTCACCCCTCCTTGGATTCCCCTAGGTCTCTAGTATTCAGAAATGCACAGGTTGGGTAGGTTTCCCTAGGTGGCGGCTGAGCTAGAGGCCAAAATCTACAGGTAGTCACTTTGCTAAAAACAGCTCTGTTTTCTGTGATATGTCCACGTTGTGTTTTGGGGCATATCCTGTCGCGGGCGCTAGGCCTACCCACACAAGTGAGGTATCATTTTTATCGGGAGACGTGGGGGAACGCTGGGTGGAAGGAAATTTGTGGCTCCTCTCAGATTCCAGAACTTTCTGCCACAGAAATGTGAGGAACATGTGTTTTTTTAGCCAAATTTTGAGGTTTGCAAAGGATTCTGGGTAACAGAACCTGCTCCGAGCCACACAAGTCACCCCTCCTTGGATTCCCCTTAGGTCTCTAGTTTTCAGAAATGCATAGGTTTGGTAAGTTTCCCTAGGTGGCGGCTGAGCTAGAGGCCAAAATCTACAGGTAGTCACTTTGCTAAAAACAGCTCTGTTTTCTGTGATATGTCCACGTTGTGTTTTGGGGCATATCCTGTCGCGGGCGCTAGGCCTACCCACACAAGTGAGGTATCATTTTTATCGGGAGACGTGGGGGAACGCTGGGTGGAAGGAAATTTGTGGCTCCTCTCAGATTCCAGAACTTTCTGCCAGAGAAATGTGAGGAACATGTGTTTTTTTAGCCAAATTTTGAGGTTTGCAAAGGATTCTGGGTAACAGAACCTGGTCCGAGCCCCGCAAGTCACCGCTCCTTAGATTCCCCTAGGTCTCTAGTTTTCAGAAATGCACAGGTTTGGTAGGTTTCCCTAGGTGGCGGCTGAGCTAGAGGCCAAAATCTACAGGTAGTCACTTTGCTAAAAACAGCTCTGTTTTCTGTGATGTGTCCACGTTGTGTTTTGGGGCATATCCTGTCGCGGGCGCTAGGCCTACCCACACAAGTGAGGTATCATTTTTATCGGGAGACGTGGGGGAACGCTGGGTGGAAGGAAATTTGTGGCTCCTCTCAGATTCCAGAACTTTCTGCCACAGAAATGTGAGGAACATGTGTTTTTTAGCCAAATTTTGAGGTTTGCAAACGATTCTGGGTAACAGAACCTGGTCCGAGCCACACAAGTCACCCCTCCTTGGATTCCCCTAGGTCTCTAGTTTTCAGAAATGCACAGGTTGGGTAGGTTTCCCTAGGTGGCGGCTGAGCTAGAGGCCAAAATCTACAGGTAGTCACTTTGCTAAAAACAGCTCTGTTTTCTGTGATATGTCCATGTTGTGTTTTGGGGCATATCCTGTCGCGGGCGCCAGGCCTACCCACACAAGTGAGGTATCATTTTTATCGGGAGACGTGGGGGAACGCTGGGTGGAAGGAAATTTGTGGCTCCTCTCAGATTCCAGAACTTTCTGCCACAGAAATGTGAGGAACATGTGTTTTTTTAGCCAAATTTTGAGGTTTGCTAAGGATTCTGGGTAACAGAACCTGGTCCGAGCCACACAAGTCACCCCTCCTTGGATTCCCCTTAGGTCTCTAGTTTTCAGAAATGCATAGGTTTGGTAGGTTTCCCTAGGTGGCGGCTGAGCTAGAGGCCAAAATCTACAGGTAGTCACTTTGCTAAAAACAGCTCTGTTTTCTGTGATATGTCCACGTTGTGTTTTGGGGCATATCCTGTCGCGGGCGCTAGGCCTACCCACACAAGTGAGGTATCATTTTTATCGGGAGACGTGGGGGAACGCTGGGTGGAAGGAAATTTGTGGCTCCTCTCAGATTCCAGAACTTTCTGCCACAGAAATGTGAGGAACATGTGTTTTTTTAGCCAAATTTTGAGGTTTGCAAAGGATTCTGGGTAACAGAACCTGGTCCGAGCCACACAAGTCACCCCTCCTTGGATTCCCCTAGGTCTCTAGTTTTCAGAAATGCACAGGTTTGGTAGGTTTCCCTAGGTGGCGGCTGAGCTAGAGGCCAAAATCTACAGGTAGTCACTTTGCTAAAAACAGCTCTGTTTTCTGTGATATGTCCACGTTGTGTTTTGGGGCATATCCTGTCGCGGGCGCTAGGCCTACCCACACAAGTGAGGTATCATTTTTATCGGGAGACGTGGGGGAACGCTGGGTGGAAGGAAATTTGTGGCTCCTCTCAGATTCCAGAACTTTCTGCCACAGAAATGTGAGGAACATGTGTTTTTTAGCCAAATTTTGAGGTTTGCAAACGATTCTGGGTAACAGAACCTGGTCCGAGCCACACAAGTCACCCCTCCTTGGATTCCCCTAGGTCTCTAGTTTTCAGAAATGCACAGGTTGGGTAGGTTTCCCTAGGTGGCGGCTGAGCTAGAGGCCAAAATCTACAGGTAGTCACTTTGCTAAAAACAGCTCTGTTTTCTGTGATATGTCCACGTTGTGTTTTGGGGCATATCCTGTCGCGGGCGCTAGGCCTACCCACACAAGTGAGGTATCATTTTTATCGGGAGACGTGGGGGAACGCTGGGTGGAAGGAAATTTGTGGCTCCTCTCAGATTCCAGAACTTTCTGCCACAGAAATGTGAGGAACATGTGTTTTTTTAGCCAAATTTTGAGGTTTGCAAAGGATTCTGGGTAACAGAACCTGCTCCGAGCCACACAAGTCACCCCTCCTTGGATTCCCCTTAGGTCTCTAGTTTTCAGAAATGCATAGGTTTGGTAAGTTTCCCTAGGTGGCGGCTGAGCTAGAGGCCAAAATCTACAGGTAGTCACTTTGCTAAAAACAGCTCTGTTTTCTGTGATATGTCCACGTTGTGTTTTGGGGCATATCCTGTCGCGGGCGCTAAGCCTACCCACACAAGTGAGGTATCATTTTTATCGGGAGACGTGGGGGAACGCTGGGTGGAAGGAAATTTGTGGCTCCTCTCAGATTCCAGAACTTTCTGCCAGAGAAATGTGAGGAACATGTGTTTTTTTAGCCAAATTTTGAGGTTTGCAAAGGATTCTGGGTAACAGAACCTGGTCCGAGCCCCGCAAGTCACCCCTCCTTAGATTCCCCTAGGTCTCTAGTTTTCAGAAATGCACAGGTTTGGTAGGTTTCCCTAGGTGGCGGCTGAGCTAGAGGCCAAAATCTACAGGTAGTCACTTTGCTAAAAACAGCTCTGTTTTCTGTGATGTGTCCACGTTGTGTTTTGGGGCATATCCTGTCGCGGGCGCTAGGCCTACCCACACAAGTGAGGTATCATTTTTATCGGGAGACGTGGGGGAACGCTGGGTGGAAGGAAATTTGTGGCTCCTCTCAGATTCCAGAACTTTCTGCCACAGAAATGTGAGGAACATGTGTTTTTTAGCCAAATTTTGAGGTTTGCAAACGATTCTGGGTAACAGAACCTGGTCCGAGCCACACAAGTCACCCCTCCTTGGATTCCCCTAGGTCTCTAGTTTTCAGAAATGCACAGGTTGGGTAGGTTTCCCTAGGTGGCGGCTGAGCTAGAGGCCAAAATCTACAGGTAGTCACTTTGCTAAAAACAGCTCTGTTTTCTGTGATATGTCCATGTTGTGTTTTGGGGCATATCCTGTCGCGGGCGCCAGGCCTACCCACACAAGTGAGGTATCATTTTTATCGGGAGACGTGGGGGAACGCTGGGTGGAAGGAAATTTGTGGCTCCTCTCAGATTCCAGAACTTTCTGCCACAGAAATGTGAGGAACATGTGTTTTTTTAGCCAAATTTTGAGGTTTGCAAAGGATTCTGGGTAACAGAACCTGGTCCGAGCCACACAAGTCACCCCTCCTTGGATTCCCCTTAGGTCTCTAGTTTTCAGAAATGCATAGGTTTGGTAGGTTTCCCTAGGTGGCGGCTGAGCTAGAGGCCAAAATCTACAGGTAGTCACTTTGCTAAAAACAGCTCTGTTTTCTGTGATATGTCCACGTTGTGTTTTGGGGCATATCCTGTCGCGGGCGCTAGGCCTACCCACACAAGTGAGGTATCATTTTTATCGGGAGACGTGGGGGAACGCTGGGTGGAAGGAAATTTGTGGCTCCTCTCAGATTCCAGAACTTTCTGCCACAGAAATGTGAGGAACATGTGTTTTTTTAGCTAAATTTTGAGGTTTGCAAAGGATTCTGGGTAACAGAACCTGGTCCGAGCCCCGCAAGTCACCCCTCCTTAGATTCCCCTAGGTCTCTAGTTTTCAGAAATGCACAGGTTTGGTAGTTTCCCTAGGTGGCGGCTGAGCTAGAGGCCAAAATCTACAGGTAGTCACTTTGCTAAAAACAGCTCTGTTTTCTGTGATGTGTCCACGTTGTGTTTTGGGGCATATCCTGTCGCGGGCGCTAGGCCTACCCACACAAGTGAGGTATCATTTTTATCGGGAGACGTGGGGGAACGCTGGGTGGAAGGAAATTTGTGGCTCCTCTCAGATTCCAGAACTTTCTGCCACAGAAATGTGAGGAACATGTGTTTTTTTAGCCAAATTTTGAGGTTTGCAAAGGATTGTGGGTAACAGAATCTGGTCCGAGCCACACAAGTCACCCCTCCTTGGATTCCCCTAGGTCTCTAGTTTTCAGAAATGCACAGGTTTGGTAGGTTTCCCTAGGTGCCGGCTGAGCTAGAGGCCAAAATCTACAGGTAGGCACTTCGCAAAAAACACCTCTGTTTTTTTCCAAAATTTAGGATGTGTCCACGTTGCGCTTTGGGGTGTTTCCTGTCGCCGGCGCTAGGCCTACCCACGCAAGTGAGGTATCATTTTTATCGGGAGACTTGGGGGAACGCTGCGTGGAAGGAAATTTGTAGCTCCTCTCAGATTCCAGAACTTTCTGCCACAGAAATGTGAGGGACATGTGTTTTTTTAGCCAAATGTTGAGGTTTGCAAAGGATTCTGGGTAACAGAACCTGGTCCGAGCCCCGCAAGTCACCCCTCCTTGGATTCCCCTAGGTCTCTAGTTTTCAGAAATGCATAGGTTTGGTAAGTTTCCCTAGGTGGCGGCTGAGCTAGAGGCCAAAATCTACAGGTAGTCACTTTGCTAAAAACAGCTCTGTTTTCTGTGATATGTCCACGTTGTGTTTTGGGGCATATCCTGTCGCGGGCGCTAGGCCTACCCACACAAGTGAGGTATCATTTTTATCGGGAGACGTGGGGGAACGCTGGGTGGAAGGAAATTTGTGGCTCCTCTCAGATTCCAGAACTTTCTGCCAGAGAAATGTGAGGAACATGTGTTTTTTTAGCCAAATTTTGAGGTTTGCAAAGGATTCTGGGTAACAGAACCTGGTCCGAGCCCCGCAAGTCACCCCTCCTTAGATTCCCCTAGGTCTCTAGTTTTCAGAAATGCACAGGTTTGGTAGGTTTCCCTAGGTGGCGGCTGAGCTAGAGGCCAAAATCTACAGGTAGTCACTTTGCTAAAAACAGCTCTGTTTTCTGTGATGTGTCCACGTTGTGTTTTGGGGCATATCCTGTCGCGGGCGCTAGGCCTACCCACACAAGTGAGGTATCATTTTTATCGGGAGACGTGGGGGAACGCTGGGTGGAAGGAAATTTGTGGCTCCTCTCAGATTCCAGAACTTTCTGCCACAGAAATGTGAGGAACATGTGTTTTTTAGCCAAATTTTGAGGTTTGCAAACGATTCTGGGTAACAGAACCTGGTCCGAGCCACACAAGTCACCCCTCCTTGGATTCCCCTAGGTCTCTAGTTTTCAGAAATGCACAGGTTGGGTAGGTTTCCCTAGGTGGCGGCTGAGCTAGAGGCCAAAATCTACAGGTAGTCACTTTGCTAAAAACAGCTCTGTTTTCTGTGATATGTCCATGTTGTGTTTTGGGGCATATCCTGTCGCGGGCGCCAGGCCTACCCACACAAGTGAGGTATCATTTTTATCGGGAGACGTGGGGGAACGCTGGGTGGAAGGAAATTTGTGGCTCCTCTCAGATTCCAGAACTTTCTGCCACAGAAATGTGAGGAACATGTGTTTTTTTAGCCAAATTTTGAGGTTTGCAAAGGATTCTGGGTAACAGAACCTGGTCCGAGCCACACAAGTCACCCCTCCTTGGATTCCCCTTAGGTCTCTAGTTTTCAGAAATGCATAGGTTTGGTAGGTTTCCCTAGGTGGCGGCTGAGCTAGAGGCCAAAATCTACAGGTAGTCACTTTGCTAAAAACAGCTCTGTTTTCTGTGATATGTCCACGTTGTGTTTTGGGGCATATCCTGTCGCGGGCGCTAGGCCTACCCACACAAGTGAGGTATCATTTTTATCGGGAGACGTGGGGGAACGCTGGGTGGAAGGAAATTTGTGGCTCCTCTCAGATTCCAGAACTTTCTGCCACAGAAATGTGAGGAACATGTGTTTTTTTAGCTAAATTTTGAGGTTTGCAAAGGATTCTGGGTAACAGAACCTGGTCCGAGCCCCGCAAGTCACCCCTCCTTAGATTCCCCTAGGTCTCTAGTTTTCAGAAATGCACAGGTTTGGTAGTTTCCCTAGGTGGCGGCTGAGCTAGAGGCCAAAATCTACAGGTAGTCACTTTGCTAAAAACAGCTCTGTTTTCTGTGATGTGTCCACGTTGTGTTTTGGGGCATATCCTGTCGCGGGCGCTAGGCCTACCCACACAAGTGAGGTATCATTTTTATCGGGAGACGTGGGGGAACGCTGGGTGGAAGGAAATTTGTGGCTCCTCTCAGATTCCAGAACTTTCTGCCACAGAAATGTGAGGAACATGTGTTTTTTTAGCCAAATTTTGAGGTTTGCAAAGGATTGTGGGTAACAGAATCTGGTCCGAGCCACACAAGTCACCCCTCCTTGGATTCCCCTAGGTCTCTAGTTTTCAGAAATGCACAGGTTTGGTAGGTTTCCCTAGGTGCCGGCTGAGCTAGAGGCCAAAATCTACAGGTAGGCACTTCGCAAAAAACACCTCTGTTTTTTTCCAAAATTTAGGATGTGTCCACGTTGCGCTTTGGGGTGTTTCCTGTCGCCGGCGCTAGGCCTACCCACGCAAGTGAGGTATCATTTTTATCGGGAGACTTGGGGGAACGCTGCGTGGAAGGAAATTTGTAGCTCCTCTCAGATTCCAGAACTTTCTGCCACAGAAATGTGAGGGACATGTGTTTTTTTAGCCAAATGTTGAGGTTTGCAAAGGATTCTGGGTAACAGAACCTGGTCCGAGCCCCGCAAGTCACCCCTCCTTGGATTCCCCTAGGTCTCTAGTTTTCAGAAATGCACAGGTTTGGTAGGTTTCCCTAGGTGGCGGCTGAGCTAGAGGCCAAAATCTACAGGTAGTCACTTTGCTAAAAACAGCTCTGTTTTCTGTGATGTGTCCACGTTGTGTTTTGGGGCATATCCTGTTGCGGGCGCTAGGCCTACCCACACAAGTGAGGTATCATTTTTATCGGGAGACTTGGGGGAACATAGAATAGCAAAACAAGTGTTATTGCCCCTTGTCTTTCTCTACATTTATTCCTTCCAAATATAGGGGTGTGTGTAAAAAAGACATCTATTTGAGAAATTCCATGTAATTCACGTGCTACTATGGTCACCCCGGAATTCAGAGATGTGCAAATAACCACTGCTCCTCAACACCTTATCTTGTGCCCTTTTTGGAAATGCAAAGGTTTTCTTGATAGCTATTTTTTACTCCTTATATTTCAGCAAATGAATTACTGTATACCCGGTATAGAATGAAAACGCACTGCAGGGTGCAGCTCATTTATTGGCTCTGGGTTCCTCGGGTTCTTGATGAACCTACAAACCCTATATATCCCCGCAACCAGAGGAGTCCAGCAGACGTAACGGTATATTGCTTTCGATAATCTGACATTGCAGGGAAAAGTTACAGAGTAAAAAGTAGAGAAAAATTGATGTTTTTTTCACCTCAATTTCAACATTTTTCTTTTTCAGCTGTTATTTTCTGTAGGAAACCCTTGTAGGATCTACACAAATGACCCCTTGCTGAATTCAGAATTTTGTCTACTTTTCAGAAATGTTTAGGTTTCTGGGATCCAGCATTGGTTTCATGACCATTCCTGTCACTGACTGGAAGGAGGCTGAAAGCACAAAAAATTGCACAAATGGGGTATGCCCCAGTAAAATGCCAAAATTGTGTTGAAAAATTGGGTTTTCTGATTCAAGTCTGCCTGTTCCTGAAAGCTGGGAAGCTGCTGAGTTTAGCACCGCAAACCCTTTGTTGATGCCATTTTCAGGGGAAAAACCACAAGCCTTCTTCTGCAGCCCCTTTTTCCAATTTTTTTGAAAAAAACGAAATTTTCACTGTATTTTGGCCAATTTCTTGGCCTCCTTCAGGGGAACCCACAAAGTCTGGGTACCTTTAGAATCCCTAGGATGTTGGAAAAAAAGGACGCAAATTTGGCTTGGTTAGCTTATGTGGACAAAACGTTATGAGGGCCTAAGCGCGAACTGCCCCAAATAGGCAAAAAAAGGCCTGGCACAGGAGGGGGAAAAGGCCTGGCAGCGAAGGGGTTAATTAAAATAATAACTTCCAAGAATTCTGTTGTCACATCTTTACTATTACCCTAAGTGATTCATCCATATCAGGGATGTAATACATTAGCCCTTTTACCTATTTTTCACTCAACTAAAGGTCAAGGACGAGGCCCAGATTTACTAACATTTTGCATCGCGCTGTGCCACTTTTTTGTGCAGCCAGAACATGTAATGCTATTTGGGATTTTCAAAGCCACACAAATCTTGATTTGCGCTGCTTTGCATCCCATTTCCCCAACAAAGGAATGAAAGGAAGTGTATTGCACTGCCTTGTATACTTTGCATTGGGGAGGTGTTACATAGGTGGAGCATGGGTGTTTCTGTGCATCCACTCATGGGTTTTGATGCAAGCCCGGATTTCCTGAGGTCAGTAAAACTTGGTTTGTGCCAAAATGTTGTGGCTACCCAAGGCTAAGTAAAAAGATAAATATCTTTATTTCTTCTTGTTACTTCTTCTTTATGTGTGCTACAATCTTCAGCAAACATACAACAAGAAATAATCCTTTAAGGACTGTTTTTATGCATGAAGGTATATCTTACTGCACTTAAACAATCTTGACCACAATGCAACACCCCTTCACCTTGGCCCAATGGTTAATGCATTGGCACTAGGCTGCCACAAGTGAGCCAGGAGAGCCCAGAAGTGTGCCATATCTTAACAACTATGGCACATTTCTGTTTTTTCCCTTTCACCCAAAGCAGCACAGCAAGTTATCTTTCTGCGTTGTGTTCCTTGAAAGATTAGTACGTCTGGGCCCAAATGTGGAGATGATGTGAGCATCATCTAAAATATTGCTAAAACTAATATTGAAATTATCAAATGACTTTAGCAGGCCTTTAGTCCACAATGTATACTGTGATAAACCCTCTTGGCTGCTGAGGCTTTTCCTGCCCTAGTGTTGAGCCGTGTGTTGATGTCTGGGGCACTACAGCTGACGTAGCTGTTTTGAGAGGTATCCAGGTCAAGTTTAGCTCCTCCCCCCCCCCCATATGTTGGGGATTCTGAAGGCAGCAGGGGTTTGTGGATTCCCTAAGAGGGAACCAAGACAATAGCTAAAATATAACATCACATTTTTTTTTTTTTAATGGAATGCATGCTTTGCAGGAAAGTGTATGTTTTTTTCCTAAAATTGGCATCAGCAAAAGGTTTGTTGTGTTAACATTCCTTTCTTACCAGCTTCCAGGAACAAGCAGAGATGTTAAAAAACCTGTTTTACCACAGTCTGTTCATTTTTCTATGTGGAAGTGAGTTTTCCCTTTAAGTGTTACGTCAACCATCTTGAAGTTTGTGGGTGACACAGCTGTGAACCAATGAGTGAACCCAGCAATCTATCTACATTTCTGAAAACTAGACAAAGTACTGAATTCAGTGAGATGCCATTTGTGTAAATCACTCATATTTTAATCAAAGGAACAAAGGGCCTCACTACGTGTTTGGTGGTTGGACCGGCATGATGATGGCGGTCCGAAAAAGACCTCCATTTCATACAGACCACCCAATTACGAGTTACAGAGGCAGGACCGCAAAACAAAAAAGGCAGATTACCCGTTACTCAGAGGTGTGTAAATAGGTGGTCTGACCTCCAGCACCGACAGCAGAGCGGCCAACCACTGACCTATTACAAGCACAAAGTCACCATGGTGGACAGCCAATAGCAATATGAACCACAGCGGTTTGCAGTCAGCAAAGTAATGCACAACAGCACATTGGATGAATTTGAAAACAACAGAGCTGACACACATTGCCACACTGGACACACATGCAATGGACACTATAAAACACACCCCTGCACACACCACAATCCTTTGCATTTTCACAGCATGATCCAGCAACACAGAGCAAATTTACAAATCCGCACACCATAAATTAGGCACTCTTTTTTTCAGTATCCCATATAACACCCTTTACACACTTCACTTCATTCACACTCTATTGCACTAACCCTGTATAGTAAGTAACTTTCAACCTTTTTTTATTTTTCCACCACAGCACGTTCAAAAAATCCCCATTTTTCAGAAGACGAGTTGAGAGTAATGGTGGATGAAATAATAAGAGTAGAGCCACAGTTGTTTGGAGCACAAGTCTAGCACACTCCTCTCAGTGGGAAAATAGAAATGTGGGACAGTAGAGTTGACAGAGTGAAGGCTGTAGGCACCACCCTACGCAAAAGGAAGGACAATAGGAAGAGGTGGATTGACCTCAGGGGCAAGGTCCATTCTCTGGTCTCCAGGCACCAGCTGCAGGCCAAGAAGACAGGTGGTGTCCCTTCCAGTGCCCTATTGCAGCTCTTTCCCAGGGAGGAGAAGATCTTGGCCATCCTGTCTGGTTAGTTACAAAACCAAGAATGTTACAAAATTGCTATTTCATGCATGCCCATCATTCACCTTTTGCCACATCTACTGTCACTCCAATCACCAGCCGTGTGTTCACCTGTCCAAAGATCCCTGTTTGTGAACTCCCAATTGAAGTGTACTCACCTGGGGGAGAACATTTGTCAAGTGTGTAAAGTACAGAGAGTGACCTGACTACAACTCCCAGGAGGCACTGTTACTGATACTCAAACCACCAGCCCAGGGTTTCCTTCTCCAAATACCCTTGTTTGTCACCTCAAAGATGGAGTGTACTCAACTTGGAGGATACTATGGGCTAACTGTTGGGAAGCAGAGAGAGTGACATGACTGTAGAGCCCGATAGCCCCTGTTTCTCCAAAACCAAACACTAGCCCAGTGTACACTTGCCCATATACCTATGTTTGTCATCGCTCAAATGCCCATCAGTCACTTGGGAGAATAACATTTCTCAAATGTTGGGAAGTAGAGGGAGTGAACTGACTGCAAAGCCCAATAGGCATGTTACTCCAAGTCCACACCCCCGCCCAGTGTTTCATTCTCCAAACACCCTTGTTTGATAAATCCCAAATAAAGTGTACTCACCTGGGAGGTTAACATTTGTACAGGGTGCATAGTACAGGGACTAACATGACTGCAACCCCCAGGAGGTACTGTTTTAACAACTCCAACTACCAGCATAGTGTCCTCTACTCCAAATCCTCCTTTTTGTCAACTCACAAATGAAGTGTACTAACCTGAGGGGGACAACATATGATGATGTGTGTAATAAAGGGACTGACATGAATGAAACTCCCAGGAGGCTCTGATACTGTTACCCCAACCACCAGCACAGTGTCCTTCTCTCACAATACTCTTGTTTGCTAACTTATAAATTATGTTTACTCACCTGGGGGGATGACACATGTATAGTCTGTGTAGTAGAGAGAGTGACCAGAATGCCAAGCACAATAGGCTCTGTTCCAGTAACTCCAGGCACCAGCACAGTGTCCCCTTGTTCAAAGACCCCTGCTTGGCAACTTCCAAATGAAGTTTACTCACCTGGGGGGGTGGTGACATATTTATATTGTGAGTAGTTGGGGAGTGACCTCAATGCAAAGCACAATAGGCCCAATAGGTCCTGTTGCAGTAACTCCAAACACCAGAACAGTGTTCCCTTGTTCAAATACCTCTGTTTGTCAACTCACAAATGAAGTGTACTCACCTGGGGGGACAGCATAAGGATGGTGTGAGTAATAAAGGGGCTGACATGAATACAACTCCCAGGAGGCTCTGATACTGTTACCCCAACCACCAACACAGTGTCCTCCTTTCAAAATACCCTTGTTTTCTAACTCACAAATGAAGTTTACTTACCTGGGGGATGACATATGAATAGTATGTGAAGTAGATAGAGTGATCTGAATGTAAAGCACAAAAGGCCCTGTTCCACTAACTCCAATATCAGCAGTGTTCCCTTGTCCAAATACCCCTGTTTGGCAACTTACAAATTAAGTTTGCTCACCTGGTGGGGGGGTGACATATGTATAGTGTGAGTAGTAGAGAGAGTGACCTGAATGCAAAGCACAATAGGCCCTGTTCCAGTATCTCCAAACACCAGAACAGTGTTCCCTTGTCCACATCCCCTGTTTGGCA
Organism: Pleurodeles waltl; assembly: GCF_031143425.1. Lineage (NCBI taxonomy): Eukaryota > Metazoa > Chordata > Amphibia > Caudata > Salamandridae > Pleurodeles > Pleurodeles waltl. The sequence goes on along the minus strand of NC_090444.1, from coordinate 1,691,713,585 downwards.
ACTCACAAATGAAGTGTACTCACTGGGGGGACAGCATATGGATGGTGTGTATAGTAAAGGCACTGACATGAAAGCAACTCCTATGCGCCTCTGATACTGTTACCCTATCCACCTGCACAGTGTCTTTCCCTCAAAATACCCTTGTCTGGTAACTCACAAATAAAGTTTACTCACCTGGCGGGGGGATGACATTGATCAGATGTGTGAAGTAGATAGAACAACCAGACTGCATTTCAGAGGAGGCACTGTTTCTCTGATGCAAAGCACCAGAACAGTGTACATTCTATCAAAGAGCCCAGTTTCGCAAATCACAATGTTAGTTTACTCAGATGTGAGATGCAATTTGGAAAGTGTGTGTAGTAGAGATAGTGACCTGACTACTAAGGCCATAAGGCTCTGCATCTTTCACTCCAGACACTCCATATGCCCAAACATCCATGTCTGTGAAATCCCAATTGAAATTAACTCATGTGGGAAGATACCACATGAAAAATAGTGGAAAGTAGAGGGAGTTGCCAGAATGCAAAACCCAATTGGCCCTGTTTCCCTAACATCAACAACAAAACCAGTTTCACTTGCCCAAATCAATCTAGTAGAGCAATCACAAATGAACTCTACATAGTTGGAAGGATGTAATTTGTCAAGTGCATGCAGTAGTCAGTGACATGACTTGAACTCCAAGAGGCACCATTTCACCAACTCAAAACATCACATCAGTGTTCACTTGATCAAATAGCATTGCCTGCTAAGGTGGATTTGAGGTTTACTCATCTGGGGTTAACCAGGATACAGATCATGCCCAACTCTGAGATGTGTCTGGCTACCTAGCTCCATCTTGACCTTCTAACCCGAGGAAGGACAGCTTACACGGTGTGCAAACAATGATCCCAAAGGCCTCAAGATGCACCATCAAAATGGTATTGGCAACAGACACATTCACAATGCACTGACCACGTGATGACTCCTGTCACTTACCCTACAAACTCCTAGGTCTACCTGACTCACATTCGACTAGGCCTCAAAATTGTGCCAAAAACCTAGCTTGCCTAGCCACTGTTTAGCCTTCACTGGTGGTAAGATGACATTCTCAGGGCATCCCCCCAAGATAAATATCTTGCACATCTTAGCAAATGTGTCAGGCTAGGAGTTTTGGCATGCTCCACAAAAATCATGTCCATACAATCAATATCATTTGTACATGTCACAATGGGATAACCTGAAAAACAACTATGTACAAGGTCTTTGCGAGATGTCACTGAAAACTTTTAGAGGTAGATGTCGCAGTACAACCAGTTACATTGTATCTTTCAAATCAACAGGTCAAGCTGACACTGGTCACACAGAGGCCACCAAAGAGACTGCCACTACCCTTGTTGATGAGGACCTCAGTGAAAAAGGTACTACTGGACATCTGGAAATGGAGGATGGTTCTGGACCACCTCGGCAAACTGGTCAGACACCAAAAGTAAGTCTCACTATTGCCACTACATCACCTCCCAGCCCAGTTGCCTCCACATCACAGACAGCCATGCACGCCTTAACCTGTGTCCCTAGCACAGTGTCAACCATTGTGTGCCCCCCAGTCCAGGATCCTGCGTCACAGCACAACACCTCTGGCAATGATGGTCCAGAAATCAGTGAGAGAGGGCACCCTGTGGCAAGGGGACAGGCACATGGGGGTGGGGTGTGTGGGAGAGATGCTGTGGGGCAGTGAGGTGAAGCCACTGGGGCAGATCGTGCCCAGGACTCCATCAGCCAGGTCTTGGGGGTGTATTAGGAGTCCCCAGGCGTGATGGGCCAGGTATTTTGAGAACTCTGGGAAATGAAGCAGGTGCAGAGGGACTTCCATCGGGAAATGATTGAACAGTGGGAGGCTGACAATACCACCATGGCCTCCTTAACAGGGGTGCTGAGGGACATTTCCCTCCCATTTTTAATGGGAGGAGTACACTGGACTTTGCACTTCCAATGGTGTGGCATCTACTCCAATGATTTCATCCATCATGACTGAACCCTCCACTTTTTTGTTCCGTCATGTGCCAACTTCTGTTTCCGCTCAAATTGTCAAGAAATTCACCTATCACAAAGTCATTGTCTGCTTGCCTCTGTTCCACCTTGTGCCATGTAGAGATGTAAGACCATGTGTAGCAAATGAGGAAGACACAAGATACTACTGCAAGGAGGGATATGTTACAGGTACAGTGTCCTGCTAAGGATTACTACCAACACACACAAGCACATTGCTACAAGTGTCTGGTCACACCAAATATTTCATTGTACTGTACAGCACATAGGCTGTTGAAATGTTTGGAATGTCATAGCCAAGAATGGCTGACTCATATTGAGACAAGGGACACATACCATGGTACAGGCCACCAGACCACGGAAGACTAGAGCACGGGAGGGCGGGCCTTGTCAGACGTTGTCCTGTAAGAATAGGCAAATACAAAAGTAGATGGTGTCACCAGCTTGAGCATTATCACATACCACACCAGAGTAATCCACTATCACATAACCCAAGGTACAAACAGAGGGAAGTACATCAGTCCCTGATCACGGGGCAATCATCATCCAATGACCATGCATCTGGTGGTATGACACAAACATATGTCAGTGTTGTAGCACAAGCGATGTGACCAGCAATGATTAAACATATATACAGCTACATGCAGCTCAACCAAGAATTGTGCTTAGCCAATGTAAAGGGTGAATGCATTGCTCGCAATTGCTGACTACATATTTCATGCCCACAAGATGACTCACATGATGCAATTGGCCCAATACAATACACAAAACAAGTCCAACCTGCACCTCAGACCTTCCACCGAAACACTGTGCAAGCTGCCTTGGCACAGGTCTCATACACCCCAAATCTGTGACCTACATTGCCTGGAACAATCCATGTCCGCTCTGTGCGTCAGATCAGCATCGGATACCTGCCAATGTCACATCTCTGAAATGCCGACATGAGGGTGTCATGCTGAAGATACCTGTATAAAGAAAAAACAGGCTTGAAAACATACCTATCACACAAATCGCAAAACAAGCATCTGAAAGAAAATTATATTGCAATGAGACTGACACAAACAAAGCATCATCATCAAGGTGGAGCTATGTAAAAGGCTAAGTCTACAAGTAGCATTTGGCTGAATATTGCAGTGTATCTGCTCTCTACTTGCTGCCAAAACACTCAGCTTCACCCATTTTCAGAACTACAGTACATTATACAGTCACAGTTATTATATCACATGACATACTTCCACTCATGAAAAGTAGCTGATGATCGGATCTTCCCACAAGTCAGCTCCTTCCTCTTCACCACTGTCATCCTCAGCTAGCATTTCAGGAGTCTCACCCGGTGGCACTGCAGGCTTCCCCTCCTCTAGGATGTATGGGATTTTCCTCCTCAGAGTGAGGTTGTGGAGCATGCAGCATGCCCCAATAATCTAACACACTTTTCCGGGTGAGTAGAAGAGAGCTCCACCTGTCTGGTCCAGACAGCGAAATCTGGCCTTTAGGAGCTCAAAATCCTGCTCCACTACCAACCTTGTTCTTCCATGGACCTCATTGAAGCGGACTTCACCTGGCATAGTTGGATTCCTTATTGGTATCAACAACCAAGGACGGTTTGGATATAGGGAGTCTCCTGTTAAGTATGAGATATATGTGCAATGAGTAGCTCACTTTATGACTGTAGCAACAGACATTGCCAACACAAAATTATGACAGGTGTGACTTACCAACCAGCCAGGCCCTCTCTGGGTACAGTTGTGACATCAGCTGGGGTATGGTGCTGTTCTGCATTATGAAGGAATCATGGACTGAACCCGGATAACGGGCACAGACCTGTAAAATATATAGATCCGCCAATCAGACAACTTGCACGTTGATGAAATTGAAGTTTTTTCTGTTGCGGTATACTTGTTCATTGGCATGCGGTGGGACCAAGCCAACATGTGGCCATCAATGGCCCCCACCACAGGTGGAATGTGTGCAAAACTATAAAAGTCAGCGTTCACATGGGCTAAATCCTGACGTCTGGGAAACTGGATGTAGTTGTCTAGGTGTTTCAACATTGCTGAGAGGACATCCTTCAACATCAGACTGAAAATAGGTTGGGAAATGCCAGCTGATTGGGACACCGCATGTTGGAAGAACCCTGTGGGTAGGAAGTGCAATACTGACATGGCTTTTATAATGGGTGGCATGCTGGTTTGAGAACTAATATCTGGCATCAGATCTGACTCCAACTTATGACATAAGTCCACTTTGCCATGCCTATTCAGGTAGTAAAGAAGGATAATGTGGGATTCTTCCTTGATCTGAAGGTCTGGCTGTGGACAGTAGACAGGAAGTTGTCCCATCTTCCCTCTCTCTGGGTACCTTGATATGACAAGACATGTTTTCTAACATTAGGCAGAGTGTCCACAGCAACATACATGATGCATGTCAATGATATCATGTGACAAGGCATTTCTGAAAGGATAGACATGGAAACCAGTACACATCACAACTGCAAATAACACAAGGGTCACATTAAACCCCCATAGTCATCATGGCAATGTTTGCTAATCAGAGCTGTTGTTCAAGTATGATCATGGACATGTGATGACCCTATTTCTCTTTGTATTTGCGGCATCAGGGCCAGAAAATAAAGGAGACGGGGTAGAGCTGAGTGGGGAAGCAGCTGGCCACCGGACCTTGGGTCAAGACACCACCGACACAAAGAGGCCCAGTGGCCTGAAGGTCGAGGGGAGTGTCACGGGGGAGACCGGAAAATCCTCTTCATCATGGGATTCCTCCTCCAGTGGACACTCCCTACTGCTGGCAGACCCATCAGGGCACCCCCGTACTATCTTTGTCCCCCACCCTCAGTTCTATCACTGCCCTCACTGTTGTTCCCCACCCAGTTGGCCGTGCCCACTGACCCATGAGAGTAGGCGTATCCTCTGCCATAGGCACCTCCGCCCCATCCCCTGTTACTCCTTCCGCCCTCAGTGAGGAGGCTTTTGACCACCTGAGAAGTATCTCTGTTGCTCAGAAAGCCATTGTGAATGCCATCCAGGGATTGGCAACCCAACTACAACAAATGACTGCATTTGTGGAAGGCATTGATGGTGCAATGTCTGGCCTTCAGAGATCTTTTCAGGCTCATGCCTCCTCCCTGATGGCAGCCATTCCCCCTCCAACTCCCTCTTCTCAATCCAAATTCCCTCTTACCCTACCTACCCTAAGCACACAGACCGATCTGCATGCATCTACCTCAACACAGAAGAGCAGCAGACACAGACACAAGCACCACAAAACACACTACCATGCAAGCAAACAACAGGCACCCAAAGACACAACAGCAGTCACTACTTCCCCAGACCCCCCAAGGACCACTAGCATTACACACAGAACATCAAGCATACCCACAGGCACCACACCAACAGACACCCAGACATCCACCACTAGTACCATACCTGCAGACACCACCCAGACACACAGACACCTGAACAGACACACACACATCCACCACTCCATCCCCCAGCACCTCCACCTCCCAAAACCCCCAAGACACACAAACACGTTCACTCACCCACTCGACACCAAACAAATACAAGCATACCTCCCAGAAGCACACACCCACAACATCCACACCAACACAGCAGACAACCACTCTCTTGACCTCCAAATCCCCACCCCTTCTGCTGACTGTCCCTGTGTCACTAAGAAAGTTTTTTGTTTGACCTTGACCTTTCCCCTGTTCCCCCCATGCCTGTCCCAAAACCAAGAGGCCCCCACTCACCTCTGAGCCCTCCCCTCCCACCTCCAAGGCCTCGCCTGCCCCCCTGCAAGCACCCATACCTCTCCCCCCAAGAAGAAGCCCACCTCTCCCAAAAAGAAGACCCCCCCACCCAAATCCAACCCCCCTCAAATATGATCCTTGAGGTGCCTGCATGCTCACTTGGTGCCCCTTCCTGTGGAGGTTCCCTGGCAGTTAAGAGTCAAGTGTCGGCCCCATGATGTGCCTGTGCCAACATGCATGGAATGGCCATTGGCCTTGGACTTTTCATATTTATAATTTAATAAATCCAAACTGTTGTTTTTTGGGGGGTAAACATTTGTCCTGCAATTCCTCTTCTATCTTTATATTTGTTCCTGAGTAACTTGAAGTTGTGTGCCTACAGCTGTGTGTGTTTCAGCCTGCTTGCTGATCCATTTGCTGTTGTTTGCAGTATCTGACTTTGCGGGCAGGGCTGGTGTCCCCCAAGACAAGGGTATATCTTGACTGTATGGATAAATGGGTGCAAATGCAATGGTGGTGTGTACTGTTTGCTATGGTAAGTATGGTAAGTATTTCATCTTGTGCTGTCCAATGTTAGCATGTGTGGTGTTAGATGTGTCCATCTGATATGGATTATGTATCCATCTGATGTGTGTCATCTTGAGTTTTGTTTGTGCAGACACGCAAGGGCATATTTATAATACCCTAGCACCACCTTGCGCCACAATAACATAATTATTTTTTCTGTTAATGTGGCCCAACAAGGCCGAAATCTCTGCTCCGTATTTACAGTGATGCAATGCATGCATTGTGCCACTCTGTAACCCTTTACACTCTATTATGCATGCACCAGGCATAATATATGCAAAGGGGGCGTTCCACCGTTAGGGGAGCTGGAAAAATGGTGTAGGAAATCTATGAGAATTCCTTGCGTCATTTTTTACGGTACTTTCAATGCCTGCTCAACAGCAGGCATTAAAATGGGGGCTTCCATTCTTTAGAATAGGGCCCTATGTACTCTGCAAGAGTAGCACCAATATTTTGGCTCTACTCCTGCTGAGTACATCAATAGCGTCATGAGAAATTACACTACTACCCCCACCCTGCGCTATATTTTAAATACGGCGCACACATGGTGGCAGTAGGGAGGTGCTAACGGGCGCAGGGAAAGTGGCACTGTACAGTGCCACTTTCCATAAATCTGCCCCGGAGTGTCTTCAATTGTGCAAGCTTCCTTTGCATTTGACTGTGCAAGTGTCCATTTAGCTATGTGTACCTTGCAGCAACTTCATGTAAAGGTGTGTCCCATGCAGTTGGAGTTGTACGTGCTTTGTTGACTTGCACTTCCACATTGTGCAGATAGGCATGTCATTTGGGTCTAGTATTGTTTGTCCCTGAGATACCTGAAGGGCCAGTTTCTGTGCAATAGTTGTGTCCCAGTGCAGCCTCCTTGCCTGGGTGTTCCTGCTGGCCCTATCCCTATCCCTATTGTGCAGGTATTGTTTACATAGTGAGGTTTGTATATTTGTCTTTCTAATTATTGTGCAAACCTTTGTTCTTCCATTGTGTTGCAATGTGGGTGATGTATGTGTCATTGAAGGGATGTTTACTGGAAATGTTGTTTGTGTTCTATGCCACATTCACATCCATACATATGTTTGTTGAATGGGACTACAGTCCATGGCACGTGTGCAATGGGAGTGTGTGAGTTGTATTTGTAGATGTGATGATGGTGTGTTTTTGGTATTGTGTGAGACAATGTTGTGTACACTTCACTTTCCCTGTGCCTGTGATAAGTGGCTGTGCGTTTCTGTGTAGTGTTGTGATGTAATGTGAGTGACCTGCCCATAGGTGGCATATTGTGGCTGTGCATGAGTCCTTCTATGTGTATAATTCCTACCCTGGACACAATGACATGTGTACTTGGTGCCCGGAGGGTTACCCCCATATCATGTGGACAACAGTGCAACGATCTGTTGGTACCGTTAATAACACAGGTAGTCGTGTGTGCCTGCAGTCGGTTGCACCCATGGCGGCGTGGATTTCGGGCACCTTCGATGATCATCAGCAGTGGCAGAACGTGTGTGATGGGCTTCATGACAGCAACGGACGTGTATGGCTGCCTGCAGGTGAGTGTCTCCCTTTAGCCCTGTTTCCGCATGCTGGGACGTGGTGATTGGGCCGCCATAGTCACACTGGTGGTGTGCAACCTCATAATCTGTCCGGTGAAAGCACAAACTCCGCTGGCCTGTTCGTGCAGCTTCGTGACCGTGGCAGTCTGTGCTGCCTGGTGGAACCAGCATGACTCATAATCTGACGGTTGGACTGCCGCCGCTACCATGGCAGTTCACAGGCTGCCAAACTTGTAATGAGGCCCAAAATATTTTCATTTAAAAAAAAAGTCAAATAATTAGAAAAAATTGAAATAGTGTCAATGTTTTCATCGGTAATTTTTTTCCCAAGTGCCTTTTCCCTTGTGCTGGCTCTCTTTAGGCAATCTAGTGCCAAAGCAGGGACTATGGTGCAAGGGTGCCTGCATTACATGCAGGATTGTTTTTGTGCAGGAAGGCCTCCTGATACACACACACATATATATATATTGTGTTTGTGTGTGTGTGTGCATGTATATATATATATATATATATATATATATATAGTGTTTGTGTGTGCGTGTATATGAAGCACTCAGTAAACCCACGCTCAACAAGAATATTGTGTCAAAAATGTTGTCTACTAAATATTGAATTTATATACTACTAAATTTTGTTACACATAAACAAATCACAAATCACAAAATAGTCAAATAACTAAATAAAAATTAACCATTTGGATTTTCACAATATTCAATTGCCAAATAATTAACAGAATATTAATTTGCAATAAAAATAATAAATTATCATTTAAATTCTTCCCATATTTCCTCACAAACACAAAAACCTGCTACTTACGTATGAATTAGTAATTGAAGTATTTAATTACATGTTAAAATCACAAAATACACTTATATATTTAAAATAATCAGTTAAATAATGTACATAATTGTTTACGAAATAAATAGTTAATTAACATAAATATATATATTTTTTTATAATTATAATTAAAGTAGCTTCGAACCCCATTCCCCTACGAACCCAAAAACCCACTATTAAATTACAAATTAGTAATTAATCTGTAGAGAATTTTAATTACACATTACTAATTAAATGTAAGCAAAATTACACATTAGAATTTACAAATGTTGAATGCATCTATATTATAGCAATCAATCAATCAATCAATCAATAATTTATAAAGCGCGCTATGTACCCGTTAGGGTTTCGAGGCGCTGGGGGGGGGCGGAGGGGGGGCTGCTATTGTTCGAAGAGCCAAGTCTTGAGGAGTCTCCTGAAGGTGAGGAGGTCCTGGGTCTGGCGCAGTGAGGTCGGGAGTGAGTTCTAGGTTTTGGCGGCGAGGTAGGAGAAGGATCTGCCGCCAGAGGTCTTGCGCTGGATTCAGGGGACGATGGCGAGGGCAAGGTTGGCAGAGCGTAGTTGTCGTGAGGGAATGTAGAAGTTGAGTTTGGTGTTCAGGTAGGCGGGTCCGGTGTCGTGTAGAGCCTTGTGCGCGTGGGTGAGGAGTTTAAAGGTGATCCTCTTGTCCACGGGGAGCCAGTGGAGGTCCTTCAGGTGAGGGGAGATGTGACATCGGCGGGGTATGTCGAGGATCAGGCGGGCGGATGCGTTCTGGATGCGTTGGAGTCGTTTGATGTCTTTTGTTGGGATGCCTGTGTAGAGTGCGTTGCCGTAGTCGAGTCTGCTACTGACGAGGGCTTGGGTCACTGTCTTTCTGGTTCCTGTTGGAATCCACTTGAAGATCCTGCGGAGCAATCGGAGGGTGTTAAAGCAGGAGGATGAGACTGCGTTGACCTGTTTGGACATGGTGAGGGTGGAGTCGAGGATGAAGCCGAGATTTTGTGCGTGGCTGGCTGGGGTGGGTGGGAGGCCCAGGGCGGTGGGCCACCATGAGTCGTTCCATGCCGAGGGGGTGCGCCCGAGGATGAGGACTTCCGTCTTGTCGGAGTTGAGTTTCAGGCGGCTGTTGTTCATCCACTCGGCGATGGATTTCAGTCCCTCGTGGAGGTTGGCTTTGGAGGTGAGAGGATCTTTGGTCAGGGAGAGGACGAGTTGTGTGTCGTCGGCGTAGGTGAGGATGCTCAGGTTGTGCTGGCGGGCCAGTTGTGCGAGGGGGACCATGTAGACGTTGAACAGCGTTGGGCTAAGTGATGAGCCTTGGGGTACGCCGCAGATGAGGTTGGTGGCATTGGAGCGGAAAGTTGAGAGTCGGACCCTCTGGGTTCTGCCGGAGAGAAAGGAGGAGATCCATTTGAGGGCCTTTTCTTGGATGCCGGCTTCGTGTAAGCGGGTTAGTAGGGTGCGGTGGCAGACTGTATCGAAGGCGGCTGATAGGTCTAGGAGGATCAGGGCTGAGGTTTTGCCGTTGTCCATTTGTAGTCTGATGTCATCTGTGGCAGCAAGGAGTGCAGTCTCTGTGCTGTGGTTTCGTCTGAAGCCGGATTGGGAGGGGTCAAGGATGGAGTTGTCTTCTAGGTAGTTGGCGAGCTGTGCGTTGATGATCTTCTCGATGACTTTCGCTGGGAAAGGGAGGAGGGAGATCGGTCGGAAGTTTTTGAGATCGTTGAGGTCAGCCTTAGGTTTCTTGAGGAGGGGTTGGATTTCTGCGTGCTTCCAGCTGTCTGGGAAGGTAGCGGTGTTGAAGGAAAGGTTGATGATCTTTCGGAGTGCGGGGGCGATGGTGGCGTCGGCTTTGGTGAACACGTGATGTGGGCAGGGGTCAGAGGGAGATCCTGAGTGGATGGAGTTCATGGTCTTTAGGGTTTCGGCGTCGTCTACTTGGGTCCAGGTGCTGATGTGGTCGGCGTGGGAGGAGTTGTTGGGGGTGGGGTCTGGCGGAGGTGAGTTGTTGAAGCTGTCGTGGATGGCTGCAATTTTCTGGTAGAAGAAGGTGGAGAGATTGTTGCAGAGTGTCTGGGATGGAGGGATGTCGTTGACAATGGCGTTGGGGTTGGCGAGTTCCTTCACGATGCCGAAGAGTTCCTTGAAGTCGTGAGCGTTGTTGTTGAGGCGTTCTGTGAAGTGGGAGTGCTTCGCGAGTCGGATCCGTTGGTGGTGTTCACGGTTGGCTTCCTTGAGGGTAGCGAGGTTCTCGGGTGTGCGCTCGAGGATCCATTTTTTCTTGAGTTTCTGGCAGGTGCGTTTGGAGGTGGTCAGTTCGTCGGTGAACCAGGCTGGTTTTTTCTTTTCTTGATTGGCGGTGGGTCTCTTTAGTGGGGCTAAGATGTTGGCGCAGTCGAGGATCCATTGTTGGAGGTTGATGGCGGTGGAGTCCGGGTCGGTGGGGTCCGGTGGTGGGTTTTTGGCGAGGGTGTTGGTAAGTTGATCTTCGGTGACTTTTCCCCAGCGGCAGTGAGGCGGTAGAGGAGTGCGGTGGTGTTCGGTGTTTTTCTGGAAGGAGAAATGGACGCAGTGATGGTCGGTCCAGTGGAGTTCGGAGGTGTGGCTGAAAGAGATGTGGTTGCTTGAAGTGAAGAGTGGGTCAAGGGTGTGGCCTGCGATGTGGGTGGGAGTGTTGACCAGCTGGCGGAGTCCGAGGTTGGAGAGGTTGGTGGTCAGTGATGCGGTATTGACGTCATTCTTGTTTTCCAGGTGGAAGTTTAGGTCTCCCAGGAGGCTGTAGTCTGAAGAGGCGAGGGCGTGGGTGCTTGCGAGGTCGGAGACGGTGTCGCTGAAGGGGGCTCTAGGTCCTGGAGGGCGGTATATGAGGGTTCCTCTGAGGGTGGTGTTGGGGTCTGTGTGAATCTGGAAGTGGAGGTGTTCGGCTGACTTGAGGGTGTCGTCCGTGTGGGTGTGGATCTTAAGGGTAGATTTGTGGGCGATGGCTATTCCTCCGCCGATTCCGTTGGTGCGATCTCTTCTGGTGATCTTGTAGCCGTCAGGGATGGCGATGGCGATGTAGCAAACAAAATCATATACAACACTATTTAAAGAAAACAACATTTTATATATCAAAAAACGTTATTTTTACCTCCTATATTCCGTTCCTTGATATTTTTGACTTGATGATATTTTTGACATGATATTGAGGCCCCACAAATATTTTGGAAACTTTGTTTTGGTCACTCACCCTGACGGCATCAGGTGATCCTAGCCACGTAGGACCCACACAAGCTGGTGTTGGTTGAAAGCAACAACGGGCCAAATGTTTTTCACAGAAGGCGGCAGATGGTGTTGTCAAATGCGGGGGTAGCCAAAAACCAAGTCTGCCTCAGTTTAATACCACCTCCTGCCTCTCTTCGCCATCACCTTGCAGTTCCTATACCTGTTTTCTCTCTTTACCACTGTTTCCCTCTAATTCTCTTTTATTTCTTGCTCCTTTATAGCCTATCCAGCTCACACACTGGGTCAAAGTTTGGTGATGGAAAATAAGTTCCAGCTCCCAAAATTGAGTGCTGATGTCCACTCCTTATGCACAAATTAGGCACTGGTTGGGGGGGCGGGGCAGTCACTGTCCAGTATGTCTGTTCCTATGTCTCCAGTGCTGGTAATATGTTTCACCCTCCTGTTGACTCCCACACTTGAGCCCAGTGTGTTTTATCAGTTTGTCTTCTGCTGGGTGGTTAGGATGGATGGCCATGGGACTTGGGCTTCTCCCTAGTCTGTCTGTGCGTTTGTTAATTGTAGTCAGTATTCACGAGCGTAGCTATGTCAAACTGTAACTTCAAAACAGGATGCAGGCAGTATTTGAAACGAATTACAAAATACAGGCTCGGCACAAGTTGCGTCCATCCATAGGTTTTCTGCCCGCACAACTTTCTCTAATACCTGGAGGTAAAATGGGAATTCCACGTCCACTGCTTAATTTGTAAAAGAGTGAGTGCTGGTGCCCGAAACTCCCCCAGAAGCTCGCGGCCGGTGCCATTAAATGTCTGCATAGTCTTGATACCATCCCATGCCTTTTTAATCGAGTACCAAGCACTCTCAGCACTTTTAACTCAAGCTTACATATTCCTACCTTCTTCCTTTCTGGTGGATTTTCCGCTTCTTTTTCTCTGTCTTTCTCTCTCTCACGAAATGTCTGTTGAGGAAACACCAGCTCAAATTAAGCACTGACCATGTCCTAATAGCGTTTAGGAAAATAGTGTTCGGAAACTTTCCAGACAACATGCGCCCTTAATTTTAACTCATGCCTTGGAATCAGACTGTATTTGTAATTCCTGGTCTGTATATGTGGGGAAAAGGCAGTTGTCACCATGAGTTGGTTCCCAGGTTTAGGTTATCATCAGCAATTCCAATTACGGAGTTCTGTATAAGGCACACGAAGAGTGTTGTGATATGAACTCCATCCCTCGCTTTATGTATAAGTTTTGAAGGGGCTCTGGTAGTAAATTTCCCGGTAACTTAGTGAGGGCAAATGCTTTTTATAGATGGCGTGGGATGAATGCCATATGTTGTATGTACCAAGATTAGAGTTTCCTCGGATGTGCTTGCACTTTCTCCACACCGAATCAAGAAATCTCCCTTTCTCAGAAAAACCCCTGGTGTTCTTGTTACAGGATTTAAATAAATACATATTTTAATATTGAAGTTTTAAAGGTACATTCTGTTTTCAGTTATCATGTCAAACTGTTCTTCTTGCAAACTTGCAACAGATTGTCTAATCATGTCTTTCCCAGCCATCAGAAAATATGCAGGGCAGCTTCCTCTATTTCGGCGGTATGAGCTGTTTTCAAGCAAAAAATAGGTTTACTTTAATTACTGTCAAATTTGTGGACCGCCTGCTGATGCCATGTCAAGTTCACTCTAAGCTCATACCAAAGGACATTTTGGAGTGGGTGGATCCTCGAGATTTGGCACATGTAGACCCATGTTTATGGGTTAGGTGCGCAAGCAAGTCCCCTTGCTGCAGTATCCTGCGTCACATGGAGAGGACAGGCATGTGCTGAATTTGTTCAATGGCGCGCCTTCCTGCCCTTCCCCCAAAAACTGGTGCCCTTTTGGCAGCCCAGCACCAATGCAGGCATCATTTCAAGGGTGCCTGTGTTGCACGCAGGACTGTTTTTATGCAGAAAGGGGCCCCTTCCTGCACTAAATAAATCTTGTGAGGCTTTTTCCTCTTTCTGTGTGTTTTAGCGCATTCTCAGGTTTACACGGTCTTGAAATTGGGGAATGTGGCAAAATTCATGGGTGTTGTGTGGGAACACCCAACACAATGCCTATGGAATGCCTCCTTTGTGCAGAGTGAGGCAATACAGCTATATGTGCTGCCTTGCCTTACTCCACATTTATGAGGTAATTCAAAGCCAACCAAAAAATAAATGTGAGTTAGTGATTTGCATCACCATTGCATCACAAAAAGTGACACAACTGTGGCACAAGGGCCTCATAAATATGGGCCGAGGAGAAATAATAAAATGTATTCTCTTTACGCTTCTCCTGGGAAGGCATATCTTTTTGGCACATTCCCAGGTTTACCAGGTTTGGTAAATCTGGAAATGCATCAAAAACCATGGGAGTTGTCTGGGAACACCCATGTAATGTGTTAAGAGTATGCACACATTGTTGAGCTTGTTCGGTTCTCTTTATTGCATCCACCTTGTAACAGCACAGACTCCCTTGGACCCAGCTCCTCTGTAACTGCCCCTGTTGCTAAGCCCCATAAATGACGTACCCAACAATCTACTACTTACATTACTGTTAAAGAGACATGAACATTTTATATAACATATATACTATAATTTCCAGACCACAACACATCCCTTCCAAAATGGCAAAATGAAGGTAATAAACTATGAAAATAAAAATAAAATGAAACATGCTTAAATCAATTTAGTTTCACAAAATACATAAACTGCAAAACACTTATCTAAAATCTAAATACTAAATTCCTTTCTTACAAAAATTGTATTCATAAATTAAAAAATTACAAGGTAAAATAAAACAGTAAGGCTAAAATGTGTATATACTTCCTCAAGCACAACATTATCTACATAGGTTAACTCCCAATTTGCGAACAAAGAAACTTCACGTGATCCTTAAGGTATATCCTATTTTGGGCTCTAGCTAATGGCAGACTTGTTCCAAATGTAAGCCCAGATCCAAGTTCATTTTCCAGATTCACATGCTGTTTATCCTCATCGCCCTCAGGATCCCCCTTCCTACCTTCTAGCCCCCTGATACTCTTGGCCAGAAACGACATGCGCCACACTGCTTCATTTTCTCACACCACTACACTCTTCCTGATCTACTTTCTACAGAAAGGTCTCATGAACTTGGATTCTCCTTTGACCAACCATCTTGGTCTTTTCACATGCACTTACTTCCCACCTACCAATTTCTGAAGATGGCACCATGCGTGGCATCAAAACACTCTTTATATTCTTTCTGATGAATGGCTACTCTAGTCCTGGTGAAATACACACCTTCTCTTTTCCACCCCAACCACTTGGGGTTAAGTTTGCAACCAGTTCCTTCAGACTGTGGAATGGAGACATTTTAGTTATCATGTTAGGAGTGGTGCGGTGTGCCCATAACTTTTCTCTTAGAACTTGTCTGAGAGACCCTCTACTCTCTATGGCAGCTTGGGCATAGTCTCTTACAAGACTGTTCATTTTTTCAGCTAGGCCATTGGTTTAGGGGAAATAAATAAAAGCTGTGCGTTGATGTTCAATTGACAGTTCTTCCAGAAAAACTCCCCTTTCATCAGATACTAATTGGACCCCATTATCTGTAATGATTACTTTGGGGATTCCATCACATATGAATACATCCTTTAAAAACGCCATTAAACTTTTTGTAGTGATTGAGCTTGTGCAACACTTGGACGTATTGTCCACTACTACAATTACATATCTCTCATTGAGGTTTAGCAAATGAAAGGGTCCAACAATGTCTTACCCTAACTTAGCCCTATGGTTCTTCTGCAATTTCAACCAGAGACAAAGGTGCTGCACTTACTATCTTGGTTTTATCACTGTTCGCACATTTCCAGCAGGCTATCAGCAGAATTTGACTCTGTACATCAAGCCAGGCCACCAACAACTTTCCCTTATCCTTACCTTAGTAAGATTCCTGCCCAAGTGCCCTTCGTGGGCGAGGTTTATTATTTTGTCTCTTAATCCAGTTCGTGGAACCAAGCGATCCAATATGAGTAACTTGCCACCAACTACACTTATCTCTTCTTTCACTTCTCAAAACTTCTTCAAATCATCTGACAACAACTTGAGATCAGGCCACCCTTTAATCACCATTTGTCCCACTTCTGTCCAACTAGCATCCTTTTCACATTCCATACTCCATTCTGCTTAACTTATGGCTGATTCCATCACCCACATCAGAGGGAACTTCTGTTTCAACTACTCCTTGTCCCTCTACAGGCTCTCTGGGTAGGCAATCTGCTGCAGCGTCCTGGTAAGTACTCAACTTTGAAGTTGAAACCTAGTACACTTTCTACCCACTTCTTGATTCTAGGAGTAGCTCTTTCAGACTGTTTGCATGTGAAAACCTGTACTAAAGGCGTGTGGTCAGATCTCAAAGTAAAAGGTAAGCCCCCAAAGTAAACATTAAAATTATGTTTGACCCACACATGCGCAAGTGCATCACACTCAATGACAGAGTACCTCTCCTCTGCCCCTTTGAGAGAGCGTGAGGCAAATGCTATTACTTTTTCTTCACCATTATCAATCGGGGCCAAAACCGCACACAAACCTCTGAGACTGGTATCTGTGGTCAATATAGTTTTCTTGTTTACATCAAAATGTCCCAAGTTAGACATGTTTCCGATTATATTTTTGACCTTTGAGAAGGCCTCCTCACATTCAGCTGACCAAAGAAATTTAGCTCCTTTTTTAACATTGCTCTCAAGGGCATTACAATGCTGGCAAACCCTTGAACAAACTTTGAGTAGAATTCAGCCGATCCAAAGAATGACCAAACACCGTCCTAGTCCACAGGAGAGGATGCCTTTGTCATGTATTCAGGCTTATTTTGGGTTTTATGCCCTCTCCAGAAATTATATGCCCAAGATAAGACACTGTGCTCACCATGAATTTGCATTTCTCACACTTAAGTGTGAGTCCACTGTTTCTCAATTTTTCCAAAACTTTTCTTAAAACAACGTCATGGGCTGTTTTGTCCTTACCACATACAAGAATGTTGTCCTGAAAAAATAGCACATTTCTGACTCCATCAAATACTTCTTTCATCAGCCTCTGAAAACACGCAGCCACTGAAGCCAGTCTGAATGCCAGTCTCTTAAACCAAAAAGCTCCAAGGGTTGTTACAAAAGATGTAAGATGGCAGGAATCTTTGTATAACATTACTTGGTGATATGCTGCTGAAAGGTCCATCGCACTGAAAGCATTTGCCCCATTTAGCATGGACAGTGTTTCTGCTACGTTTGATAGAGGCTGGTGATCCACCTAGATACACTGGTTGAAATCCCTGAGGTCCACACACATCCTTAGCTTAGATCCATTGTCCTTGGGTGAGAGAACACCAGGACGATTCTATTTCTTCTATTACATCCCGTTTTTTAAGCTTACTCAGCTCCTTCTTTAAAGGAATCAACATAAGGTTTGGGACCTTCCATACCTTATGAACTACAGCTTTGGCATTGTTCTTGAGGATTATTTTGTGTTTAAAACCTTTAAGTAACCCTAGTTTTTCTTTGACTGTTTCTGGAAATTCATTTTCTACATCCTCACCTTCACGTATGTTCTCTACAAGCATGACTTGGTCAGTAGCGTTGGATGTAATGTGATTCCCAAATTCTTCTGGTGCCACCAGCACAACAGATTGTCACCATGTTTGGCAACATTAACCTTTCCCACCATCTCACGCCTCTTGAAATTGATATTTATTATTATTATTATACTTAAAATGAGGTCAATTTTAGTGCCACCATACCCTTCTGGAAAGATATGTGGCTCTTTCAGTTCTAACTTTTCTTTCCCAAATATAGATTCCCAATTTTTGTCCCCTATTAAGGTATACAGTGATCCGGAATCCACCAGAACCGTGACCTCCTTGTCATCTATAGCAATCTGACATTCAGGCATTTTTACTCATCTAACATCCACTTCATCATTGTTCCTATTGACTTAATTTGTTAAATCTTGTGACACACACAAAATAGCATGTTGCTGTAACTCTAGTTGGTCATCAATATTTTGTACTTTAACATTTCTACATATTCTTACAAGGTGACCCTTTTTTCCACAGCCTTTATAAGTCAGATTTCTAGCAAAACAGTTAGGGCTGTTTGATAGTTGGTTAGCATTACTGCATTTACAACAATTCATCTTAGTACTCTCATTGGCATCCTTCACTACCTTTCCTTTACTTTTAGCATTACTAAAGGCACTTTTGGAGTTGGCAGCTCCCACTTTTTATAGGAGTGCAGTGTTCATTGTCTTCCTCAATATCTAAATTGACATGTGCTGTTGTCTCACTTGGGATGGTGGGTTTTTCTTGCATTTCCTTTCCCCATCCTGCATGTGTTCCATCCCTTCTATAATGTCTCGTGCCTCTTTCAAGATGGGGTTCTTTGCACGTAGCTTTTCCTGGACTCTAGAGTTATTAGTTCAATGTACTGATTGATCCTTATTGAATGAGTCTGTCAAGTCTCCAAAGTCACAGGTGTGTGCTAAACTCTTGAGTGATGCTATGTAATTCACAACTCTTTCTGTTTTGTTTTGAACCTTTCAAAGAAATGTATGTCTTTCCATAACTATATTTATTTTGGGTTCAAAATGTCTCTCTAACATTACCAGATGCTTCACAAATGTCTCTGGAATCTCCCTCAGCATTCCTCACTGTCAATCTCATCAAGGCTTGTATATATGTTGTGACCTTCGATCCCCAGAGTGTGTAGCAAAACACCTTGTTTTCTTGTTGGTGAGAATTTTTCTCCACCTATAGCAATCAAGTAAGAGACAAACATCTTTCTCCAGTTCTTCCAGGGTATTTTATGATCTCCCCTTCTGAGAGAAACTGTGGAAGTGGTAACATACTTCCTGTTGACATTTCTCTGATAAATGATGGCAAATAGCAGTGTAAAATAATTAACCAAAATATTTAACCAAAAATAATTAAATGAAAAAAGAAGTTACCAAAACAAACTAATACAATGAATTAAAATAATTTCAATTCCTCAGGGCTCTTCCTGTGCTATGTCTCTAGATGTAGGTAACTATGCTTCATCTTCAAAATGCTGGCCAAGAGGAATTTAATGACCAATGAACATACGCTTTATTCACTATATCAGTAACTGGTTTGTAAAGTTACCATTCTAGTTTTTTCTCTGTTAATTTCTATGCGCATGCTTGTTATATGGTGATTTCCTGTTTGAGGCTCAACTTTGTATTGTTAGGAATGTCCAAAAATGCTGCCGTTCCCTGCTGTACTCTCATACAGCTGTAAATAATTAAAATCCTGCATGGCTGGTGTGAGAAACTGGGGCTGATTGCAGAGGCCCCATAACTTTTTACCCCCATTTTCCACTTTATGCTGGTGTTTTCCTGACTCTGATGGTGCCCTGGGTACTGCTAACCAGTCCCAGGGCCTGTGCTCTGTGTAAAATGGATATGCAAATTAGGCTAATTATAATTGGCTAAGTAAACCTACCTATAAGTCCCTAGTATATGGTAGGGCATGTAGGTTTAGGGACCACAGCATAGGTGGTGCACACCTAGGTGCATTGCTGAGGTGCCCAGTGTCATTTTAAAAGCAAGCCTGCCTTGCTGGCTGCTTTTAAATTAAAGTTATATGCAAATTCGACTTTGGAATTAAAGGTACTTCCAAAGTCTTAAACTACCTTATTTTTACATATAAGTCACCCCTAAGGTGTGCCCTATGTGCCCCTAGGGCTGGGTGCCATGTAACTATAAGCAGGGACTTTATAAAAATAGATTTATAAGCCCTGGTGAGGTAAAAACAGCCAAATTTGTTTTTCCCTCATTGAAGTAAATGGCCTTCATAGGCTAGAATGGGCAGACTTTATTTTAAATTTTAAAGTCTCCTTAAATGTTACATACCAAGAATTTGGTATCAAATTGATTGTTATAATAAATCCCACAACTTCCAGTTGTTGGATTTAATATAACTAGTGCAGGTAAAAAGTTTAGACTTTACCTAAAAAGTTGCCAATTTCAGCTCTGCATTGTTTTTGCTGCTGTGCTCTGATTGGCCAGCCTGCAGCAGCTTCTGCCAGGCTACTTTAATGAGGTGTGAAGTGGCCTGACTTCACACAAAGGAATGTGCTTGGGGGAGAGAATCTCCCCTCAGCAGATGGTGAGGCAGGAAGGGGGAGGGCTGCCAAACTGGTCTTCAAAGGCAGAGAAGGACATCTGGAGCACCCAGCAACACCCCCACATCCTGCAACCCCAGACAGCTATGTGCCCCTTTGATTAGATTAGGAGAGGGCAGGAGAGGGGTGTGTTTATGATTTTTAGCCACACCAGTGGGTGGGCTCAGCCAGATCTCTCCTCCAAAAATCAGATTCATCCATTTTGGATTTTTGGAGACTGTTGCCTTCTGGGATGGATTTTTGCCACACTTCCCAGGAAGTGGTCATCACAGGGGGACGACCCTGTCCCTGATTGGAGGACCAGGGCCCCCCTGCTTTTCACCCAGGAGCAAGGATAAAACTGGCAGACCTGCACCCACGCCTCAGATCCCCTCCAGAATTCAAGAAGAAGGAACTACAAGGAGAAGAAGGACTGCCCTGCTGGACCCCTGGCCTGCACCTGGACCCTGCACTCAGAAAGACTGCACCAGCTGCACACTTGGGCTTCACCACAAGAAGGACTTTGCCTGGCTTCCACTGGTTCAAGGAGGGACTCCCTGTTTGCTACAGGTGAAAAATTGCTAACCAGAGTCCCATGCACCAACTCCTGAAAAAGTGACCAGCTGACCACTGCCCAGTGGCCAAAAAGGAGTTTGCGCCAGGTGCACTCTGGGAATTGAAGTCCGCACTTCCCAAGGACCATCACAGAACTTCTGGACCCTTGGGGTGAGCTGTGGACCCCAAAAGAACCTTAAAAGAACATCTGGGTGAAGCCCCAGAAGTTTGGAAAAGATTGGAGAAATTTTGGAAAAAAGCTCCATAAAGTGACCGACCCGACGCGGAAATTCTAGCCGGCTTGCCTCAACCGCGACCCGGCCTGACTTCGTGGTTCGTCCCGGTAAAGAAAAACATCCGAAAAAAAGACTAAGTCCGAACGTAAAAAGTTGACCGGGACCTTCCAGCCATCGTATCCGAGAAGGGCTCCACGGACGTCGGATCAAGATCCAGGTTTACCCCGGTCGAAGGATTTTTCATCTCGAAAAAACGACTAAGTCCGAAGGTAGAAATCACCACCGAGGAAACCGACTTCGCGTATCCGGACAAGGGCTCCAGGAGGTCGGATCCAACTGGCAGGTTCGTCCCGGTGAAGAAAAACTTCAAAATAAAGACTAAGTCAGAAGGTAACTTTTTAACCGAGGCTTCCCGCGACCTGTAGCCGAGCAGGGCTCCATCGCGGTCGGCCTGAAAGTTTGACTTTGTCCCGGTCCTGGTGCAACCAGATGACCCGATTGGCGCTTTTTGTTTCTAAGCGCTAGAAAATAATAATACTTTAAAAATTCATATCTCCGGTTCCCCTGAACCGATTTTAATCGTTTTTGTGTCATTTTAAAGATAAAAATATAAGCTATTTTTATAAATTGGTTTTGGATTTTTAAACTGTTTCCTGTGTTTTATTTAATTACTGTTTTGTGATATTTGAATGCTTTACACTTTGTCTCCTAAGTTAAGCCTTGACGCTCGATGCCAAGCTACCAAGGGTAGAGCTGGGATTAATTTACTGAGACCTAACTGTACTTTTGTGGAGGTTTGTGGCTTGTTGCTAGGTGTAGGTACCTACCTGCCCTACCAATAACCCATTTTCCAACATAATTGGAAGCAGCGACGGGATCCTGTACTTGTGTTCAATATCACGTTACAGTTTTAGATAAAACAAATTAAAAATCCTTTAAATTGTCCTAGTGCAAAAATTGTTTTTAATTTTTAATTTTAATTTTTCTTTTTTTTAAATTAATTTGGATTAATTTCAATTATTGAATTTTTGTAATTTTTCTAAATTCTTGTGTCCAATTTTTGCAAAAAGTTTTTGTTGACACAAAACTAGGGAACCATGGAGCTTGATCTGGCTAGCCTACCCACACTGACAGTAGTCCAGTTTAGGGGGTTGTGTATTGAGAGGGGGTTGCCTGCAACCCCTGATCTCAGGAAGCAAATCCTGATTAAATCCCTGACAGCATGGGCTGAGGCCCAAGAGGTAGAGACAGAGGAAGCTCCAGAGGAGGAAGAAAAAGAGCAAGATGCTAACTCTAACCACTCAGGGGAGGGAAGGCATCAGACCCCAAGTGAGGAAGAGGAGGAACGGTCCTCACTGGATACAGTCACTAGGGGCAGACTCAAAGCTAGTGGTAGGAAGAGGGTCCTTTCAGGAGGAGAGAACCCATCCATCAGGGAAAGAGAGCTGGAAGCCCAGCTAGCCTACATAGCTTTGGAAGCAGAGAAGCTGGCCCTAGAAAAGAAAAAGTGGGCATCCAAAGAGAAAAGAGATGGAAGCAGCGATAAAGAAGCTGAGGTGTCCATGGGTGGGGGAGTTTGCCCCAGATTACCCAAGGGGGTGGTTCCTGCTTATGTAGAGGGGGATGACATAGATAAGTGGCTAGGGGCCTTTGAGAGGGCACTCCAAATGAGAAGGGTTAAGCCTCAATACTGGGGTTCCCTTTTGTGGGAGTTGGTCCCCAACTCAGGGAGGGATAGGCTTCTGACCTTAAGGGGGGAGGAGGCAGATTCATACCCTAGTATGAAGAGGTGCTTAGTCAAGAAGTTTGGTCTGACCCCAGAGCAATATAGAATGAAGTTCAGGGACACCCAGAAGGTCAGTACCCAGTCTTGGGTTGACTTTGTGGACACCTCACTAAAGGCACTAGAGGGCTGGATTATTGGCAACAAAGTAAATACTTATGAGGGGTTATACAATCTGATCATGAGAGAGCACATCTTGACCAATTGTATCCAAGAAAGGTTACGCCAGCATCTAGTGGACTCTAAGCTGACCAACCCTAGAGAGCTAGGGGAGGCAGCTGATGAGTGGTTGAGAACCAGGGTGGTTGTCAAGTCCCAGGGGGGAGACTCCAAGAAGGGGGGGACAGGTCCCCAAAAACCTAAGGAGGGAGGTGGTAAGCCCACCACAGAGACTCCCTCTGTACCCCAGAACCCTAAGAAGGAGGAGAGTAAATCCCACTCCCACTCTGACAATCAGAGACAGGGAGACCCAGGGTTAAAAAAGCTCTTGGACAGTAGGGCTTGCTTTGACTGTCAGCAGACAGGTCACTTCAGAGGAGATGCAGCCTGTCCAAAGAAGGTGGTTAGCACTGGGCTGTCCAGTGTAGCCATAGAGGAGGACTCCTCAGATGATGAAGTCCTCCTAGCATTGTGCTGGGAGACAGGACCAGATGGTAAGCTGGTGATCCCTGAGGGTGGGAGTAGGCACTTCCACCACATTCAAGTGAATGGGATCCCTACCACTGGCCTGAGAGACACCTGTGCCAGTCACACTGTAGTGAGTGACCGGTTAGTGACCCCAGACATGTATGTCCCAGGAAAGACAAAGAAAGTCAGGATAGCCACAGGGGAGGTCACCTCCAAACCTGTAGCCATAGTGCCCCTAGAGAGGGAGGGTATCCTTGACTGGATTAGGGTGGTAGTCAGTGCTGACCTTCCCCTAGATTGTATCCTGGGCAATGACCTCCCAGAGGTGAGTCTGGTCACAGATGGGGTGGTCGCCCAGGGCGCCCCCCCAACCCAAAGTCCTGGGGAGTCAGTCCCTACAGTTAGGAGACAGGGGTCCCCAAGAAAAGGAAAGAAGAAAAGGAAGGGTAGGCCACTCTTAAAGAGAGTTCCAGGGAGCCAAAGGCCTTCTGCCCCAGTAAGGGGGGAGCCCAGAGTTGGCACTGGTGAGGCCTCACCTGACCCCAAGGAAGTCCTGATTAGTCAGGCAGCTGTCCAGATGCAAGGTGTTGCCCCTGCACTGACAGAAGGGAGAGTGGAAGGAGGGTGTCTGCCACAGGAGGTGGTAGCCCCCCACTCTAGACAGCAAGAGGGGTGCCAGGACCCCAAAGATGCCCCTAAAGCCGCTCAGCCACCTGTCAGTGGAGAGCTTAGGGTGTGGTTCTGGGTACTGACAGCTGTCAGTAGCCTCTGCTGGGTGCTAGCCTTCCTGGCAGCACTGTACTTGGCCTGGGAGGCAGACCCCAGGGCCAATAGCAAAGTAGGCCCCCTGACCCTATTGGTCATGGTGGGGTTGCTCAAGTGTTGGGTGACCTCTTTGGGTAACCTAGGTGTTGCCCTAGCAAAGTTTGGAGTAGGGGAGGTGGGCACCTCACTACCCAAGTTGGCAGAGAGAGAGGAGGAAAACCCCCCTAGAGGGAAGTTTCAGTTTGAGTTGGGTCCTTTTACTGTTGGGATGGCTTCACTACCCAGAGGGAGTGACCCTGACAGGGGGATGTAAGGCAGAGTAGGCCCTGCAAAGGGACAGCCAGTTTTCTTCACTGTCTTCCTCACCTAACAAGCCAGGAAGACTCTCCCAGGGTTGGGCTGAGTCTCCTGGGCGTGTGGGCTGGGGGGGGGTTGTGTGAGAAACTGGGGCTGATTGCAGAGGCCCCATAACATTTTGCCCCCATTTTCCACTTTATGCTGGTGTTTTCCTGACTCTGATGGTGCCCTGGGTACTGCTAACCAGTCCCAGGGCCTGTGCTCTGTGTAAAATGGATATGCAAATTAGGCTAATTATAATTGGCTAAGTAAACCTACCTATAAGTCCCTAGTATATGGTAGGGCATGTAGGTTTAGGGACCACAGCATAGGTGGTGCACACCTAGGTGCATTGCTGAGGTGCCCAGTGTCATTTTAAAAGCAAGCCTGCCTTGCTGGCTGCTTTTAAATTAAAGTTATATGCAAATTCGACTTTGGAATTAAAGGTACTTCCAAAGTCTTAAACTACCTTATTTTTACATATAAGTCACCCCTAAGGTGTGCCCTATGTGCCCCTAGGGCTGGGTGCCATGTAACTATAAGCAGGGACTTTATAAAAATAGATTTATAAGCCCTGGTGAGGTAAAAACAGCCAAATTCGTTTTTCCCTCATTGAAGTAAATGGCCTTCATAGGCTAGAATGGGCAGACTTTATTTTAAATTTTAAAGTCTCCTTAAATGTTACATACCAAGAATTTGGTATCAAATTGATTGTTATAATAAATCCCACAACTTCCAGTTGTTGGATTTAATATAACTAGTGCAGGTAAAAAGTTTAGACTTTACCTAAAAAGTTGCCAATTTCAGCTCTGCATTGTTTTTGCTGCTGTGCTCTGATTGGCCAGCCTGCAGCAGCTTCTGCCAGGCTACTTTAATGAGGTGTGAAGTGGCCTGACTTCACACAAAGGAATGTGCTTGGGGGAGAGAATCTCCCCTCAGCAGATGGTGAGGCAGGAAGGGGGAGGGCTGCCAAACTGGTCTTCAAAGGCAGAGAAGGACATCTGGAGCACCCAGCAACACCCCCACATCCTGCAACCCCAGACAGCTAGGTGCCCCTTTGATTAGATTAGGAGAGGGCAGGAGAGGGGTGTGTTTATGATTTTTAGCCACACCAGTGGGTGGGCTCAGCCAGATCTCTCCTCCAAAAATCAGATTCATCCATTTTGGATTTTTGGAGACTGTTGCCTTCTGGGATGGATTTTTGCCACACTTCCCAGGAAGTGGTCATCACAGGGGGACGACCCTGTCCCTGATTGGAGGACCAGGGCCCCCCTGCTTTTCACCCAGGAGCAAGGATAAAACTGGCAGACCTGCACCCACGCCTCAGATCCCCTCCAGAATTCAAGAAGAAGGAACTACAAGGAGAAGAAGGACTGCCCTGCTGGACCCCTGGCCTGCACCTGGACCCTGCACTCAGAAAGACTGCACCAGCTGCACACTTGGGCTTCACCACAAGAAGGACTTTGCCTGGCTTCCACTGGTTCAAGGAGGGACTCCCTGTTTGCTACAGGTGAAAAATTGCTAACCAGAGTCCCCTGCACCAACTCCTGAAAAAGTGACCAGCTGACCACTGCCCAGTGGCCAAAAAGGAGTTTGCGCCAGGTGCACTCTGGGAATTGAAGTCCGCACTTCCCAAGGACCATCACAGAACTTCTGGACCCTTGGGGTGAGCTGTGGACCCCAAAAGAACCTTAAAAGAACATCTGGGTGAAGCCCCAGAAGTTTGGAAAAGATTGGAGAAATTTTGGAAAAAAGCTCCCTAAAGTGACCGACCCGACGCGGAAATTCTAGCCGGCTTGCCTCAACCGCGACCCGGCCTGACTTCGTGGTTCGTCCCGGTAAAGAAAAACATCCGAAAAAAAGACTAAGTCCGAACGTAAAAAGTTGACCGGGACCTTCCAGCCATCGTATCCGAGAAGGGCTCCACGGACGTCGGATCAAGATCCAGGTTTACCCCGGTCGAAGGATTTTCATCTCGAAAAAACGACTAAGTCCGAAGGTAGAAATCACCACCGAGGAAACCGACTTCGCGTATCCGGACAAGGGCTCCAGGAGGTCGGATCCAACTGGCAGGTTCGTCCCGGTGAAGAAAAACTTCAAAATAAAGACTAAGTCAGAAGGTAACTTTTTAACCGAGGCTTCCCGCGACCTGTAGCCGAGCAGGGCTCCATCGCGGTCGGCCTGAAAGTTTGACTTTGTCCCGGTCCTGGTGCAACCAGATGACCCGATTGGCGCTTTTTGTTTCTAAGCGCTAGAAAATAATAATACTTTAAAAATTCATATCTCCGGTTCCCCTGAACCGATTTTAATCGTTTTTGTGTCATTTTAAAGATAAAAATATAAGCTATTTTTATAAATTGGTTTTGGATTTTTAAACTGTTTCCTGTGTTTTATTTAATTACTGTTTTGTGATATTTGAATGCTTTACACTTTGTCTCCTAAGTTAAGCCTTGACGCTCGATGCCAAGCTACCAAGGGTAGAGCTGGGATTAATTTACTGAGACCTAACTGTACTTTTGTGGAGGTTTGTGGCTTGTTGCTAGGTGTAGGTACCTACCTGCCCTACCAATAACCCATTTTCCAACAGCTGGTTCCTCTCATGAAGATATCTTGTGCCAGAATATGTGTGTCAGGAATCCCCAAGGTGCCTCCTGCGTTATCTGTCAGCATCCCCAGGGATTAGGGTTAAATCATATCTCTGTTCTTGGTTAAACCTTCATGTTTCAAAGTAAACATAATGTGCTGTGTTACACAATTGGTTTTATCAATGTTTGTTTTACCAATGCTTGCTTGCTAATGTGAGCAGGTGTAGACATGTGCTTCTAATTGGGTGTGGTGACTCATCTACATGTGGAAACTCAACTGCTTTCCTGATTTGCTATAAATAGCAGAGTGAAGCATGTCTCCCTGCTTGGCTTTGCTTCATGATCTCAGCATCTGATTTGGCAGTCCAGCCTCTGCTGTCATCCTCGTATTCAGGACTTTTGAGACAATTATTTTCTGCATTCCTGTACCAGCTGACACCAGGCATTCCTCCAGCACTCTGGAAAAGACTGCAGCTAAGTGACTAGTATTCTCCAGGGAGTTTGTTCTTTTAGCGTCGTGCTTTCCTAGAACAGCTGGTGTATTTCAGACCTCGTATTTTGGCAGAATGCTTATCTTGAAGAGACAAATGCATTTCTGAACATTCTACGTTATTATTGTAGTTACTTGCCTAAATGTGCTTCAGGAAATCTGCTTGAGCTCAAGTACTACAAAAAGTGACAGTGCAATTTTAAAAGAGCATTTACATGTCTTTTCATTCTCTAATAGCATAACTCTTGGATTTAAATTGTGTCATTTATGCCTGTGTTTCAGGTTTGAGGAATTTGCTTTTGAAGGGTTTTTCACACACACAGTGAAACCAAATCAAACTGTGCCACCTTAAATGTTTAAAACCAGAGTAGACATTTGTATTTGTTGGATTGTTTTTGTTCCTTTTAGTTTAATGCTATTAATGCAGGAAAGTTATACGTGATATAATTAATTAATGCCCTTGTTTGTCTTTCTTGTGCATGATAAGTGCAACCACAGTTCTAATTGTAATGTGTAACAGTGAATCTCTGTGAAGCCAGCCCTAGTGTCGCAGTACTTATTGTTATGGTACTCAGTTTGGGGTTTTGGTAATGCAGTGTTAGTAATTGTGCCAACCGTTATTATTATGCAAACAAAGTGCTGGAGCATCCTGGTGTTCTTCTACCACTCCCGTGCCCATATCAGAAAGAGAGATTCAGTTTCAAGGAAGTTGAGTGCACTAACTCTACTATTACTCTGTCAACAACGACCTGCCCCCGAAGATACAGGGTGCCTGGCTGGACCGTCAAGACATGGCAGTGTTTTGTCTCTTTCTCTTCCAATCCCCCTTTCCTTTTGGGACACCTGCCGAGGTTTCTGTGTCCACCAGGAAGTGCCGAGAGGTGTTCCAGGAGGTCGGGGCATACCATTGCTTTTCAGGTGAGTGGCCCGTCTCGACAATGTGCTACATTTCTTTATTAGTAATTTCTATATCTCAGTCTTAATTTAACGTTTTTTCCATATAGAGATATTATTTCATGTAATCAGGGTCCACTTTATATCCTCGAAACACTGGCTAAATGAAAGTTGTGAAATAATATAATACGCCTTCACTCTTTACTGTCCCAGTTCAGTAGATAACTTCATTTACCGCCGGTTAGCATTCTAGTTTATGGTTTCCTTTTTTAACTCCGATGCAAATGTGCCTAACCTGCTCAATTCTGGTGTCTGCCACTTAACCTGAACTCCATGTAAGGCTAGAGTGTCAGGAATTCACTGCGGCTTGTTGCAGTTCAAAGATGTACCTGAGTTGGTTTCTCTCTTTCCTGGGTTCTGTGCAGCTGGTCTCGCGCAGAAAGATCGGCTCGCACAGGGGAAAAAAGATGGTCAGTTCTTCAGAGTGTGCCAGGCTGGTGCTTTTCTGCAAGTGAGCATTGTTAGTGCTATGGTGGAAATCTGCGGGACTTCATGCAGACTACCACACTCAATTACATTTTTTGAATGTACTAACAGTGATGCTACAGAGGTCAGTGCTCTTGTCTCAAATTCATGGGAGGATTTTTTTTTTTTTTTTACAAAACACCTCAGTGTATGTCAGGAGTATAGTCAAATTCACAGTTCAACAAGAATCCATTTCTAGTACGCTTGCAGCTGCTCACTCACCGCTTTAAGATTTAGCTTTCTTTTCTTCTGTTAATGTCCAGTCTTAGAATGCATGGTTCATAGGTGGATGCTCTAACTCTTCCCCATTGTTAAGAGAAAGCACACACTGTTGGTTTTGTGCAGTTCTCTTTATTGCATCAACCTTGTAATAGCATAGCCTCCCTTGGACCCAGCTCCCCTGTAACTGTCCCTTTTGCTAATCCCCATAACATTCTGAATGATGCACCCAACAATCTAATACTTACTTCATTGTTAAAGAGAAATGCACATTTTATATAACATTTATACTATAATTTCCAGATCACAACATAATTCCCAGATACCTCCTCCCTTATGCAGAGTAAGGCAACATAGTGATTTGTGCTGCTTTGCTTTACTCCATATTTTTGAAGCCATTCAAAGCTACGCAAAATGGCTTTGGGAGGCTTCAAAAACATCACTTAGTGGTTTGCACCACACATGTACCTTGTTGCGTGGTGCAGCCATGGTGCAAACCGTTCATAAATATGCCCCTTAGTTTTTTAATCTGTAAACATTTTCAAACTTTTGTTTTATGTGAGTCAGAGAATACGAATCATGCCACTTGCATCGCTGTTGCACATCATATTTGTACACAGCTTTTGGCCAGGAGTCCACTTTGGCTCCACCAGCCTGCCTCCATGCCCCTGACCCTGCCGTTTGCCGCCAGAAGGAACTTTGAGGCCCTCCTCCACCCGCAGGCACCCGCCTGCGCCTCATCCCTGGTGCCTAGTTGTAGGCATATCTAGTGTACTCTGCACTTTGTATTTGTATTTTGCTTAGTATTTCGTTTTTGGTATATCGTTTTTCGTTTCATGCACTGTTTCTGACTGTATTTGTGCCCTTTGTCCATTCCACTTCGTTTTGCCCTCTGCGTTTTCTGACGTTTTTCCAGCCGGCTCTTGCCGGTTCTCTCGATCCCTGCCGCAGTGTCCCCTGCGGCCCGCCCCCCTCGCGCCCCCATTGGTCTTTCCCTCCCGCCCGAGCTGCTCCTCCCTCCCACCTCCCCTTCTTAATAGCAGCTGCTGCGCAGACCCCTGTGTGACCCCCTGACCTGCTTTTGGCCAGGAGTCCACTTTGGCTCCACCAGCCTGCCTCCGTGCCCCTGACCCAGCTGTTTGCCGCCAGAAGGAACTTTGAGGCCCTCCTCCACCCGCAGGCACCCGCCTGCGCCTCATCCCTGGTGCCTAGTTGTAGGCGTATCTAGTGCACTCTGCACTTTGTATTTGTATTTTGCTTAGTATTTCGTTTTTGGTATATCGTTTTTCGTTTCATGCACTGTTTCTGACTGTATTTGTGCCCTTTGTCCATTCCACTTCGTTTTGCCCTCTGCATTTTCTGACGTTTTTCCAGCCGGCTCTTTCCGGTTCTCTCGATCCCTGCCGCAGTGTCCCCTGCGGCCCGCCCCCCTCGCGCCCCCATTGGTCTTTCCCTCCCGCCCCGAGCTGCTCCTCCCTCCCACCTCCCCTTCTTAATAGCAGCCGCTGCGCAGACCCCTGTGTGACCCCCTGACCTGCTTTTGGCCAGGAGTCCACTTTGGCTCCACCAGCCTGCCTCCGTGCCCCTGACCCAGCTGTTTGCCGCCAGAAGGAACTTCGAGGCCCTCCTCCACCTGCAGGCACCCGCCTGCGCCTCATCCCTTGTGCCTAGTGGTAGGCGTATCTAGTGTACTCTGCACTTTGTATTTGTATTTTGATAGGTATTTCGTTTTTGGTATATTGTTTTTCGTTTCATGCACTCTTTCTGACTGTATTTGTGCCCTTTGTCCATTCCACTTCATTTTGCCCTCTGCGTTTTCCACCCCTTTTTCCAGCCGGCTCTTGCCAGTTCTCCCGATCCCTGCCGCTGCGTCCCCTGTGGCCCGCCCCCCTCATGCCCCCATTGGTCTTTCCCTCCTGCCTCCCAGCTGCTCCTCCCTCCCACCTCCCCTTCTTAATGGGGGCTGATGCACGGGCACGCCAGAGGCAAGCCCATCTGTGCCCGTTTGTGCCTGGACCGCGCCCAGCGCCCGCCCCCCTGGTCCACGCTGCTCCGACCCCCGAAGCAGCACTACTCCTCCACAGAACTCCATGCCCTCATCCCAGGCCAGCACACCTCCTGCACCCACGCCAACCCCAAGCACACACATGGACCATTCACATGCCACTCATGCCATTTTTCCTGCACTCACACTAACACCAACAACACCAACACGCACCGCAATAACACCAACCCCCGCAACCACCTTAACTGCATCCTCCTTAACACCCGCTCCGTCCACAAACACGCCATTGAGCTTTGGGACCTGCTCACAACATACTCCCCGACATCGTCTTCCTCACGGAAACGTGGATGAACCCCTCATCAGAACCCGACATAGCCATAGCCATCCCAGAAGGCTGCAAAATCACCCGTAGGGACCGCATAAACAAGCCAGGAGGAGGTTTTGCCATCATACACAAAAACACCATCAAAATCTCCACCAACACCAACGATACCCTAGACAGCACAGAACACCCACACTTTCTAACAGACATCAACGCCAACACCACCCTTAGAGGAACTCTCATTTACAGACCACCAGGATCCCGCCCCCCATTTTGCGACGCCATCGCAGATACTATCAGCTCCCATGCCCTCACCTCCACAGACTAAATACTCCTTGGTGACCTCAACTTTCACCTGGAAAGCACCCACGACTGCAACTCCACAGCCCTGCTGGACAACCTCATGAACCTCGGCCTCAAGCAACTGGTCACCTCACCCACTCCCTCAGCAGGACACATGCTTGATGCAATTTTCACCTCAAGCAGCCACATCACCTTCACCTACACCACCGAACTCCACTGGACTGACCACCACTGCGTCCACTTCTCCTTCATGAAACCCCCCACCCACCACCAACAGCACACTACATCCCTACCGCAAGTGGAACAAGATCTCCACAGAACACCTCATCGCCAACCTCACACAAGCTCCACCTCCCATCACCAACGACCCTAACACTGCTGCCCACAACCTCACACAATGGCTAACAACCTGCGTAGACTCCCTCACCCCATTGAAAAGAAACAACAACACCTGCACCGTCAAGTTTGCCCCCTGGTTCACCACAGAACTCTAAGCTTCCAAACGAGAATGCCATAAAATTGAGAAAGCCTGGCACCAAGAACCCTCAATGAGCAATCTCTCCCCCCTCAAAACAGCCATGCACAAACACCACCAACTCACCCGGACCACCAAACGGTCCTCCTACAAACAACGCATAGGCAACAACACACACAACAGCAAGGAACTCTTTGCCATCATCAAAGAACTCACCAAACCCAAATCCAGCACCATCGACCCTCCACATACCGAAAACCTCTGCAACTCCCACTCCAACTACTTTCACCTCAAAATCGCAGACATACACAACAGCTTCTCAGCATCAGCACCCACCATCACCACCACCGACACGACCAACAACACAGCACCCTCCCACACCAACCAACTACACACCTGGACCCCCACTAACAACGAAGAAATTGAAAAAACCATGAACTCCATCCACTCAGGCTCCCCCACAGACCCCTGCCCCCACCACATTGTCAACAATGCCAGCCAAATCATCACTCCCCAGCTCCGTGCCCTCATCAACAGCTCCTCCGACACCGCAACCTTCCCAGACGTTTGGAAGCACGCCGCAGTCAACGTGCTCCTCAAAAAACTCAAAGCAGACTCGGAAGACCTCACAAACTACCGTCCCATCTCTCTTCTCCCCTTCCCCGCAAAGGTCGATGAGAAGATAGTCAACGCCCAACTGTCTCACTTCTTAGAAGGAAACAACATACTCAATGCCTCTCAGTCTGGATTCCGCAAGAACCACAGCACTGAGAACGTCCTCATCGCCTGCACAGACGACATCAGCACCAGAGTGAACAAGGGCGAGACTGTCGCCCTCATCCTCCTAGACCTCTCCACAGCTTTCGTCACTGATTGCCACCAGACTCTCTACGCATGCCTTTTTGACGCCAGAATTCGACACAAGGCCCTGGACTGGCTCACCTCCTTCCTCGCCGAAAGAACCCAAAGAGTTCACCTCCCTCCCTTCCGATCTCCAGCCACCAAGATCATCTGCGGGGTCCCCCAAGGATCCTCCCTCAGCCCCACCCTCTTCAACATCTACATGGCCCCCCTCACCAACATCCTCTTCCCCCACGGAATCACCACCATCTCTTACACAGACGACACCCACCTCATCATCTACCTCACCAGGAACCCAGCCACCGCCAAGATAAACCTGTACGCCGGACTCCTCGACATCGCCAAATGGATGACAGCAAGCCACCTCAAACTTAACTGAAACAAAACAGAAATCATCATTTTCAGCCCCAACAAGACAGCATGGGATGACTCCTGGTGGCCCACCACCCTCGGACCACCCCCAACACCCACCACCCACGCACGCAACCTTGGCATCATTCTAGACTCATCTCTCTCCATGGCCCAGCAAATGAACACCATATCGTCCTCCTGCTTCAACACCCTACGCATGCTACGCAAGACTTTCAAATGGATTCATTTAGAAACAAGAAGAACGGTCACCCATGCCCTCATCAGCAGCAGATTGGACTACGGCAACGCCCTCTATGCAGGGACCACAGCCAAACTTCAAAGAAAAATCCAGCGAATTCAAAACACAGCCGCATTTCTCATCCTTAACCATCTTCGCCACAAACACATATCCACCCACCTCAGATCCCTACACTGGCTGCCCATCAGCAAAAGGATCATCTTCAAAGTTCTCGTCCACGTTCACAAATCCCTCCACGACACTGGACTGGCCTACCTCAATGAACGAGTAAACGTCCACATACCAACTTGACAGCTCTGCTCCGCTGACCTCGCCCTCGCTACAGTCCCCCGCATCCAATGCACCACCTCCGGTGGCAGATCCTTCTCCCACCTCGCCGCCAAGACCTGGAACTCCCTCCCCAACAACTTACGCAAGACCCAAGACCTCCTAACTTTCAGAAAGCACCTCAAGAAATGGCTTTTTGAGCATGAACCAGCAACCCCCCCCACCCAACAGCGCCTTGAGACCCTAACGGGTGAGTAGTGCGCTTAAGACATTTTGTGATTGATTGATTGATTTAATAATTAGGTTACCAACCTGACGTAATAATATATCTATATGTGTGTGTGTGTGTGTGTGTGTGTGTATTAAACTAGGTAGTTATAGTTAGGACCATGTTTTCATTTAAAAAATGTGTTTTTTACTTGCCTATATCTTTGGTACCGTTTGACAAATCTTCAGGTTATTTTCCTAAAAAAGGTGCCCCGGTGATTCTTGTTGCGCACAGAAAGTTTCGGGGTGA
Organism: Pleurodeles waltl; assembly: GCF_031143425.1. Taxonomy (NCBI): domain Eukaryota; kingdom Metazoa; phylum Chordata; class Amphibia; order Caudata; family Salamandridae; genus Pleurodeles; species Pleurodeles waltl. Next base: position 1,691,679,100 of record NC_090444.1, on the reverse strand, counting down.
TCTGTGAAGTGGGGGCAGAGAAAAGGGGGGGTAAAAAAAGTTGTGTTTCCCATGTTAATTCCCATAGGATTTTTAGACACCACTAGAGCCTGAACGGCTGGACAGAATTACACCAAATTTGGCAGAAATCTGGTTTTCGGTACGCACATTGTACTTTTACTTATGTGGTGTAAATCCGGTCAGTAGTTTTGGCAATATTAAAGGGAAAATAAATTTAGATATCTCTGGCTGCAACATCTTTGTGAAAAACGACAAGCTCGTGCAGGGAAATGCAGAGCTCTGATTGGCTGTCAACACTTCAAATCAAGAAGTGTTGGCAGCCATCTTGGGACCCGGCTGCAGCAGAGTCCCATACACAAACGCAATAAAAAAGAAAAGAGGCCAGGGTAGGGACACCTTGACCCCGTAGCTCTGGTGGTGGGGTCCAGGAGGGATCCCCGCCAGAGCAAAGAAGCATTTTTTCAAAACATTTTGCTGAGAATTCATCATATTCCCAAATTCACAGCCTGCTCCCGGGGGCATTTATAATTTTGAATGTGGGAGGGGGTCTTCCTGACGCCCCACAGCCCCAGGGACCACCACCTCCCCTAAGGTAACTATAACTCGCACCCCCACCATGCACTGTTTTCTCCTCAAAAATCTTACTGCAAATATTAAGTTGATATTATCTAAGATATCATGAGTGTTTCTATATGTGGGGTAAGTAGCAGTGCATGGCAAGGACGTGAATTATAGTTACCTTAGGGCATGAGTTAAAGTTACTTGAAATAACTCTAACTATAACTGCTGAATTTCTATGATTTCATATGTTTAAAATGTGAGTCTAACTATAACATCCTTGTAACCTTTGTTTTTTTTAAGTGAAATTCTCTGTTTTTTTAATTCTATTTTGAAACTATAACGTCCCTGTACCCTTTGTTTTTTTAAATAAATTTCAGTTAATTTCTTTGTTTTTTTTAACACAAAGTAATTTTAATAACTATATGTTAATACATCCACCGCTGCGCATGGACTTAGGACGTGCGCAGCAAAGGATGGCAGCAGGGGCTTTCCTGCAGCCAGGCCCGGCAGCCAATCCCCTATAGTCACCCAACCCTGTGCCGTAGCGGTGGTTAGCCTCAGTGCCTGGCCTAAGGCCACGCTTCGCAGCCTACCCCCTATAACCATCCAACTCTGCATCACTCACAGCATTTGGCGGGGCTGGCTGTCAAAAGCAGTTCACAAGAAAGAACCTACTACTCACAGTCACTACTTTAGATATTGCGCTTAAAAACAGCAAGGATGCAAACACCTCCATGAAAATTTACAGATAATTTTTGAAGCTGAAAATGCAAAAAATCTGCTTCCTTTGATTTGACCATGTGGAAGAAATTAGGATGATTAGTAATTTACAGAAGTGGATGTTGAACTTGGGCACCTGCTTTGCTTATATCTGTAAGTGCTTACCGTTGAGGGTTAATATCTGTAAAATGAGCATCGCACCAGAATGAATCCTGCCATCCCCATACATCCAATAGGAGACACCGTTTTGTGCAAAATGTCTACTCAACAGGGATACTTTGTACTGGCTAATTCATAAGTACTAACTCTTTGGGTACATTTATAGTGCATCTCCTATACTATAGCTGCGTAAATGATGTCAAGGAAATGTCTTCAGTGACCTTATGTGTCTATACCTTTGCCAATATGCTTCTTCTTCGAGCGTCTTCATCAGGAAATGTTAGAAGGTGAAGCTGCAGTTGAATGACATAGGGACTGCAGGGGCAGCTTCAAAGCTCGTGTGGTCTTAGCCGTCTCCTGTCTCCTTCGGGAGCTAGCATTGCCCCTGTAAGCAGGGAGGTGTTTTAAATAAAAGCTCCCTCATTGCGGGAGGAATGTTTTCATCTCTTTCCCTGCACACACGTTTGTGTGCAGGGAAAGAGATGAAAACTCTACTTTCAGCAAGCAGGAGCTGTTTGACAGCTCCTGCTTATTGAAAGCAGAGTTAGGTCTGCTTTTGCTTGGGGGGGAGCAGTCAGCTCCCGCCAGCAAAAGCAAACTGCTGCCTCCTAACTGTGGACCCTTGGGTGATATAAGGAGACAGAACTAGGGAGTGGCGTTCCCAAAGGCCATATATGGCCCCCCATTTTATTACTAATAAACAAACCTCGAGAAGGTGGTGGCCCATGGGACACTGGTGGGCTACATGGCCCCGCATATTTATAGTGCATAGCCCTGGAGAGGTGGTTGTCCCTCGAGCTTCTGTAGACCCTAGGAGGGGGCCCCTCCTATCTTGCCCTGCCCACAATTAAAAGCAAGCATGGGAGACTGCACTTGCTATTTTTTTTTAAATCACAGTGAAATTTGAGGATCTCATGTGATTTTCGCCATGATTAAATAAAAATACTTTTAGGGCTGGGGGTCCCAGAGCCCTACACCAAAGCTAGGGAGTTTGGGTAAATATACCCTGCCACCTTTTCTTTGTTTTTACATTTCTTTTTGATACTCAGCTGAAGCTGAGTCTCAAAATGGCTGCCGAAACTTCAACCAGATCTCTGCAGGAGACAAGGAGTATTTGTGAAACGTTCGCGCCTCCAGATATACAAGTTTGGTTTTCTTTTACTATTTCAAAAACTACTGCATGGATGTATGCCAAAAAACAGAAAGCACTCTTTCTGGACCAAGAGCTGTCAAGTTTGGTGTAATTCCGTTCAGCAGTTCAGTTTGTAGTGTAGCCCCAGCTTGACGGATCACCCCAAAACTTCCCATGCACAACAAGAGTCCTGAGCACACTGTTTTTGGATGATTTTGAGAAGATTCATCAAACGGTGCCAAAGATATAGGCAAGTCAAAACAACTTTTTTCAATATATATATGTATTTAGATATATATGAACACATACATGTTTACTTATATCTGTATATAAGTGTGTGTGTGTGTGTGGAAATAGCCACTCAGTAGTTATAGTTCGGATGATCAGAGCTAGGGATTTTTGTCCCTAATGTTTGATAAATGCCCGAACAACTTTGCAGACCTGATGGCTCTATTTCATTGTTGGAAACAGGCTTGAAATACAATGCATTTTACTTAGGCTTTTGCATTTCATGTAGAACTAAAACAGCCACACGGATTTTGCTGAAATTTGGCAGCATTAGATATTATGATGTGGAGATGATTATTTTGGGTACTGCAGCTAATCTAAGTAATGTAATTACAACAAAAACATTTTTAATAGCTACATCACTTCCAAGTGGTTTAGGGTGTGATGACTATGACAAAAACGGGAAAGGTGAACTTACTCCTGGCCTGTCCTCAATGCTGTGAGGTAGAAGTTACCAAGAGCAGCAACCCAATTACTCTTATCACAGGGTGGAACTCCTGTCCTCTTAACATCATAAAATTACTCTCCTGGAATGTAGCAGGAGGAAGAGCTAAGTTAACTGACCCAGAAACGGCTCTTTCGTAGACCATCATCATATTGTGCTATTTCAGGAGACATGGGCAACAGAGCCTGTGTTTAGGTCAAGGTACATCTTTTTTTCATCTAACTCTATGCCATTAGCAGCAGGTAGATCTTCTGGTGGCTTGCTGATATGGATGAGCATGGAGTTGTCTGTTAAAATCAAAAGAATTTCAATTGATTACAGAGATATATTGGGTATAGATACCTCTACAAGTTCCCCAAGTGAGGTCAGGCACATTGCCATTTTTAACATCTATATACATTCACTCTCTGCTCACTTACTACCAGCCACTGTTGAACAACTTTCTGATTTGATCGATCAATGGTGTTATGATTGGCCTAAAATAGTTGCAGACAGCTGCAACACACCAGTGCAGGCAGGGACGTTTCCCCCTGCCAAGATTGAAAAAGCGCATGCAGGTGCTTCTTAGAATGGACAGTGACCATGCTGTGCTTTGTGCTCAAATTCAAGCTAGACCTCTCATGAATACACACTTACTGCATAACATCCCTGTAAGTGCTGTTGTTACAACTAACAAAAGAAGGAATGCCAAATGGGTCTCTATCGCAGGTAACACTATGACTATCCCATAAATACCATCTATTTGAGGAAACATTGGCCCCATCTGAGTTAATTAACAAAAGATTGTTCAGTTTCATAACCCTCCACTACAAAATGATGGATCAGTTGAAACACCATTTCACAATGGAGGGCTGAGGGGGCACTTACAGGGAAGCTGTCCTGGGTGTTACACGGGCAAATGTAGATCTGGCAAAACAGCTGTCCTTGAAGCAGTTAAAATAGAAAAGTGTTGGGAAATTCATAAGGCAAGAAGAGGCTACAAGGCAACCTAAATCTAAAAGCCCATGTGAGGCAGCCCAGAGAGATGATCTTACAGAATCTCTTTGTCAGTAGCCCGGGGACAGAGGGGGAGAGAGCCAGGCCACTGCAGTCGGAGGAGGATGAGGAGAGACTTTACAACTCACTCTTCCACTGTACTGTCCTTAAAAGTTTAGGGTAATTGGTAAAATTCTAATTGGCCAAGACAATCTACCTGTAAGTCCCTACTATATGGTAGGTATGTAGGTTTAGAGATCCCAGTGGGCTTAATGCACTTGTGCGCACTGCCACCTGTGGTTTACCATCAGAAGACAGATTAGCATGCATCATAATAACTTAAACCTCAGATCCTGCTATCACCAACACCAGCCTGACAGTATATTCCTGAAAGAGCATCTACAAGAAAGGTAGGTACAAGGTAGGAAGGGGTGCTTGAAAAACATAATGTACAGAAGCAAATGTTAGCTGTTGTTTTAGGAGATGTGGGAGCTCAGGAACTCTACCTTCCTCTCATTCCTTTTCAGACAGTTTATCTACTTTTATTTGAATGATTTTATAATACACTTATGAGTACTAAAGACGCCACAGACAACAGGGAGGGACAAAGGGGGGGCAGGAGAATGACAGCAGGTAAAAAACATGTAATGGCAAAGACATGGAGGAAGAATTTGGTGGCAAAGACTTAGAGGAAGAGATGGGTTTTTAATGGCCACCTAAAACATTTCAATTTGTTTTAATGGTTTTAATACAGGCTCATACACATTATGAAAACATTTAAATGCAGACAGTGCTCTACTATCACCAGGAATCTTTAGGGTGGTAGCAAATTAATCCTGGCCAAACTCTCACTTGTGTACCTGTTTGTCATAGGTTTGAAAAGATAATGCAGACTATGGGCCAAGAGACACGCTGTGGGCAACAATACATAGCTATGGAATCTGAGAGGGGAAAGTATTCAGGGGAGCCTCAAAACAGAAGACCATATTTCAAAAACACACTTCTATTCCTTCTGATATAAAAACAGTACTACTGCTAAATTAAGCATGGTGCACAAATTCCTCCATTTAGGTGTGTAAAGTAACCCTTTCAGTTCACAAAACATGAACTAATACTTGTAATTAGATTTGCTCACAGGTAATATCACCCAAACATTGGTGTAACATTAGAGGTGAGTACATTGCTCTAAGGGGTGGCATGTGGGGGTTGTCCTCAGGAATCTTTTTTAATATTTATAAATATTACAAAAGCTCCATTAACATGCTGGGTCCTGGAATGCTTCTTAAGAAGAGCAGAACAAATATATCAAAGAAGGCTTGTGTGTATGCCCTTCTTGATTTTCTTATTATGTAAAATTAATAGGACAATACAAAATATTTAATGTATTAAAACATCTTGATAAGGCTGCTTTTCTACTCCAACATTTTTCCTTTTCTCCTTTTAGATGAGCAAACATGCAAGGACACTTTTCCCATTCAAATACCACCATCAACAGCCAAAAAGGTCCAATGTCACCATATGGAATCCAAGAGTCACTCCAATGCCAACATACAGCACTTTGACAGTTTCTCCTTCTGAAACCAACAACAGTACGCATTGAGGATTTGAGCACTGTGATCCAGAACTGTTCCCATGGTGCCCATCATGTTGCACTCAAGAATTGGCTCCCTCGGCTGTCATGGCACAGCTGTAATGCCCTTACATGTGGAACCCATCTGCAATGACTGCTGTCCGCCCCACTGATATCCAATACCTGTGTTCGCTGAAGAACTTAAAGAACCAGCTCCGGTTACCCAGCACTGCTGAAACCTACCTAACCAGTGGACTGCTCCGGCGACTGGTGTTTTGCCTCCTCGAAGCAGGAATCAGCAGAGAAGCATGTTGCCTGTTCCTCTGCTGGTGGAAGGGAGAATACAGAGAACTGTTTTGTGCTTAGTCAGTGTCAAGGGGACTGCCCTGAAATGAGCACTATCATTACTAAACTGTGGTAATCTGCTTCTGAGCCTTGATTCGTGTTGCACAGACACTTAAGGGAAACCTGCCTCAACTCACATAAGGAGGGGAACCTGCGTATAGGGTTGGGGTGGGCAAAATGCTGAGTCATTGTAACCTAAATGCCAGTATTTGTTTTGTTCCTGCTAGCACCGCCTGCTCCTTTTGAAACATATGTTTTAAAGTACTTTTATTTTTTAGAAGTAAAGTACTGGGTTGGACAATCAGTAATAGTGCTTTTGAGCACTGTGTGTGTTGTTGAGCACTGTGTGTGTTGTTGAGTTCTGAACTCTAGAAGCCCCACACTACCTCTTTGAGATGACTGTAATCATTGTCCTGATAGCATGATGCAACTGTCTACTTGTCATGGCGTGTGATGTTACAGTAAGCAATAGACCTTGATGATTTCATGTCACATGAGGTGCAATTGTCACTTCCACCACTGCCACAGCCAAAGCACCACATATTGAAGGTACCCACCCTTTGTCTCACAATAAAATATTAAGCCATAAACTATTTTTAAGCCCTTCTTTATAGAGCACTGGATAAACTACATGAAATAAGAGCATCCTACGTGTCAACCATATTATCGAGTAGAACACCCTGTCAAGCCACCATCACTGCTCACACAGAATACACAGAAGGAAAAACAATACAAAAGTAAAATTTTAAATTGTTAATTTTATTTCAAACAACACATGGCTTATATCCATCCACCAAATATATCAGAAGTAATCCAGTGCTGGGCCAACCTCCTACAATCAGTTACAAGATATTTGTTGACAGTCAGCTTATTATAAGTCAATCATAACAACATCCTGTAAAGATACAAGGTAACAACAGGATAACCAAACTTCCACTGTCCTTTCCATTCTCACGTTGTAAGCTGCAACATTTGCAGATTCTCTCAGCCCAATCCCAAAAAGGATGTTGACCTTGTGTACCTGTAACTCTTCAATACATTACTAAATAGGGACTGCCATTTAACACTCTGGGCCTCATTATGAGTTTGGCAGGCAGCAGGTGGCGGAGGCCGCCTGCCAAACATTTTGGGTCGGAAGACCGCCACTCCAGTCTTTGCCCGCTGGCCCGTATTATGAGTTTTCCACTGGCCCAGAGGGAAACTCACCACAACATTGACGTTTGCTCGTAATCGAGCCAGCGGCAATGTTGCAGTGTGTCGGGTGTGACACCACCTGTTGTGCTCTTCACTGTCTGAATATCAGGCAATGAAAAGAGCTATGGGCTGTCCATGGGGGCTCCTCCACTGCCCATGCCAAGTGCATGAGCCCCCATGGGGCCCAGCACCCTGTCTCTGACAGCCTTTGCATGGCTCTGCCATGAGAAGACTGGAGGAAAGCTGAGTTGTAATCAGCCAGGCGGTGCTGATCTTAGCACCGCCCTAGCTGAGTACAACTCAGACCGCCATTGGACCATCAGGAACCATGTTCCCGGCAGAGATGGCGGTCCCCTTTTAGGTCTGCCTGCCAAGGTTATAATGTGGCAGTCAAACCACCACAGTTGCGGCAGTGTGACCGTCACTGTGAGGCTGGTGGTCCTTGTAATGAGGCCCAAAGTATGTAGCCCTAAGTGCACATATATATTGAGTATTTGTAACGTGTACAGGTGGAGTCACATTTATGCTGCTCCAGAAGCCTACATGAAATTACTCCATTTTATAACTCCGGACATCATTTACTCCCTAAACCCCCAGCATTTTCAAGGTTCAAGGGGGATCCAAGGAATGTTAAAAATCAAATGCCAGATTTGAAACCTGAGTCTCTTATCAACATATTAATGTGTTGGTTCAGAGCAGCTATCTGTCAATTGTTAGGGTGTAACTTTAAAGGAGAAACCCTTTGCTGTAGAACTCATTATGATTAAATTCAAACGTACTTCAGGGGAGCTCACAAAAATCAAAATTCAGAGACTTGATGATGAGTGGTTTAATTGTTATGATGAGCTACAGCTCAACAGTTACCATCAAGGGGGTAATAATCTTAGATCAAATATTATGAAATCACTCAATAACCAACTTTTTGTCATTTACCAGTCAATTTTGGACAATATCTCATGTTTCCCCTGTCATAAGTGGACTGACCACCTGGCCAGAGGGCTGGAAGACAGTTGTATATTGTCAATCGGCTCACACATAGCAAAGAGCACAAAACCGTCCCCACATACTGCCTCTAACTCAGTACCAGGCCAGAATGTTGAGGACCTAGTTTCAAAATGGATTACTTGGATTTTGCTTTTTTTGTGCAATATAAGACCATTTGCCTACAGAGACATGAGCTATAGTTCCGTGTTACCACTGAATAAGATTTGACTTTAGTGAGGCCGACCATGTTGCAAATCTGAAATTCTCTAAGTGATGTCCTTAAATGTGTCGCCTCCTGATTTATTTAAGTGTAAGTATAGCAGTCATCTAGGTATCCTCCCTTTCACTTCATCAGACGGCCAAAAGGTTATTATTTAATTACAGATTAGATCAGTTCTCCTTTTTAATTGTTATAATTGCCCTAAAGATGAAGGCAAAGAACAATACCAGGTCTGCAAGATAGGCTAGAGAATGTTTTCCCACTAGTAGTGATAACAATTGCACCTATGAATTTGACATCCAGTAGTCCTTCTAACAGCAAGCAAGAATTCAAAGTATAGAATAAAATGTTGAGATAGATAGATAGATAGATAGATAGATAGATAGATAGATAGATAGATAGATAGATAGATAGATAGATAGATAGATAGATAGATAGATAGATAGTTATTCATAGAAGATGAGCTTTTTTTTCATAGAAGGTGCAAAGAGCTAATGGTCAATTCCCCTCAGATGTCCTAGCCATGTTTTAAAACTCATACTAGCAGCTCTCTGGTCAACTACATATTACTAATTATTGAACACTGGCGTATTGTTAAGGGTGTTGCGGTCCTTAAAAGGCTAAAACCAACAATGATCTTATTCCAAAGCGTTCTTCCACCATTATTATAGCATCTTTATAGGAAAATCTTGACCCCCCCTCACACTATTTGATTACTCCAAATACGAGTGCAATTAAATGGAAGGCCCTGAATATGGATACTGCAGTTCCACAATTTGTTTCCAATACTCTGGATAATCTCGTAATAGATATGCACCCAAACCATGGTGCCCATTAGATAGTTTTGGTAATTAAACAATCAGACCTGATTTCGAAAGGGATGGGAAGTTGAGGTGAAAGGTAAAAGCAAAGTCTTTTAGAGGGGACACCAATTATTGATTATATATTGATGATATAAAGAATACAGGTCAAGTGAGATGTTTAATTTCTGATCAAAAGATGGGAACTAGTCAGTGGCATACTCACTTATATTCTGTGTGGGTAGCATGGTTCTTATTATTATGTATAACATTGAGATATTCTAAATTATAGAAGTCCTTGGTTCAATATACAGAATTAAATTAGACCTGCCACAGTGACTGATGTTTGTTCTCTGGGATATTTAGATAAATAAGGTAGTAGTTTGGAGCACCTTTAATCTCTATGTATCAAATTAGTGCTATATACAAGGAAGGGTTTTGGTCCTTTGTGGAAGTCACTAATTATTCCATCCAAAAGATTCACAATCAGATCCATCCAATAACCCTCAAGGATGTAATTGGAAACAAACTTTGGCAAATTATTTTTGGGTAGGTTATGTTCTAAAATAAAGGCTAATGGTTCCATGTCTATGTCACAGACTGGTTTACAGAAAGGCAACCCCACTTCTAATGAAGCTTCTAGTGCCTCATTTAGAATTTGTCAAATGGGTACTCCTTCACAAATGTGACAGATATCCTGTCCACTATTCAACAGGTGCCATAGGATATAATACACTTGTGATATGCAGACAGGTTATCTCTTACTTTTGTGACAGAAAGTCATACATGAAACCCTAAATCAGGACCTTAGTTTGAACAGTTTGCTAAAAAACATGTTCATCTGCAAATCAACACTATTTATCAGGCATTTTTAGATGCTTGGTGCTTTTGTCACAAGGCAGAAACACTGACATAGTTTTTCTTCCTATCCTACAGAGATAATCTGGATCCACAAGAGTCTGACTCCCAGTTCCCACTTCAAACATCTGGTGCATCTATTCTTGGGAAGTAGAAGTCACATAGTCAGACAGGGGAAAGGGGAATGGGAGGAGACTGGGTGTGGGGAGAGAGAAAGAGAGAGAAAAAATTAATCAGTTGCACATTCCTCATCTATTCTAGACGGGTCCTCAATCACTGGGCTCCAATCCTAGATACTTATCTTCAGTCCAAGTTAAAATACGAGCATAGTCTTTCTTCTTATTTCTTTTTTTATCATTTTTTTTCACATGCTCTTTGCACATTTTAAGAAAACCTAACTTCCTATTTGTCTGTAGTTTTCTGCTCAGTTGAGCCTCTAGGCTCTGCAGGAAAGCAATGATAAATTCACAGTTACCACAGTTACTAATCACTTGTGCCCTGTTTACACTCACTTCATTAGACCTTCTGCAATTTTACCTAGTCTTTCTTTATAGTACTGGTTCAGCTGTTCGTGATTTACAACAGAAGTGGAGTTACCAACTTGCTGGTCTCCTTCCCATAACCTTTGAAATAAAAGCCTTGATTAAAAGCAACACATGGTAATCACAACGGGGCAAATTTCCAAGAAAGTGGTGCGATGCACCACTTTTCTTGCATTGCCCCTGCCCCCTCTAACAACACCATGGTTGCGCGCATTTCCAATAGAGCGCACCACGGCAGTCATTAGGACAATAGCATCAACATTTTTGACACTATTGTGGTATTTTGCTGTACTACCGTCAAAAGTTTTGAAGCTAGTGCAGCAAAGCACAGGGAGGACCATTAATTTAAATGGGTGTATCATTTTAACGCCTGCTCTGAGCAGGTGTTAAAAATTATGGGAAAAATGGTGCAGTGAAATCTTGTAAATTTTACTGCACCATTTTTTCAGGCCTCCCTGCGTCGAAATTCCCCCCTTGCATACTTTATGTCTAACGCAGGCATAATGTGGCACAAGGGGTTGTAAAGTGCGCAATGCAAGCATTCCGCCACTTTGTAAATCTGGCGTGGGGGAATGTCCACCTTAATGCCGCCTTAGCGTCATAAAAATGACACGAAGGTGGTCGTAAGGTGGCTCCAGGGGCTTGTAAATATGCCCCAACATGAGAATGTCTTAGCATTAATCTGCAGAACTAAATCATAATAGTTCTAGAAATTGATCTTGGCTTGTAATGCCTTCAAAACAGAGCCACATCAAATCCTTGCTATCATTCCTGCCGTGCAGCTTCTAGTGTTGCTACAACAATCGCCAAGATCTTTTGGTAAGTTCCTCTGCATGCATTATTTTTACTATACCTATACTATCACGACTGTATCTACTACCACGACTGTCTAGTAAACCTGCACGCCTTTCTCTTAAACTCATTTTGTAAACAATAAGAGGAAAACTCCTTCCTGCCAAAAGATACAGAAACGAGGCCGTGAAAGCCTCAATCTTAGAATGCCTAATTTTAAAATGTTATCAACAATAAGTGTTTGCACACTGATTAGTAGGTCTTGCTAGGGTATGCTTTGTTTCCTGTACCTCAATGTGTTTCTTGTGCACCTTCTTATTGCATTATTCATTTTTGTATTCACATGCTTTTGTATGAATGATATGTTTACTGTTGTTACACTATTTTTTTAAAATGAACTTACTGTGTGTCTGAAGTTGCTATCGTACCTGATAACTAAACGATAAAAAGGTTTGACTTTGACAGGATGAAATAAGGTTACCCAGTTTGCCCCCCCCACTTCCCTCCCCAGGCATTTGGTGAGGTCCAATAAAACACACAAGCTGCTCTATAGGTTCAAACGAGGCACATGTATTTTTTAACAGGCATGCTGAAGATTTGGCTATCAGAGGCTAATCTTGATAAACACACAATTTGTTAATACATAAACTGAAGGCCTACTAATGGTAGACTTAACTAAGATATTGTTCACAGTTTGATTCAGCCTCCCTCTTTTCCTTTTCCTCAGTTTAATGGGTGTAAAGTGTATGACAAATGCCTGCATGGCTCACACTTTGTTACTGAATCACCGAAGTTTGACCGTCTGTAGACAACAAAAAACGCACTGAATGCACCCTAAAAGGAACGTACTGTCAATAACATGTTGCTTCACATAGAGGCACAGTGGTTAGAGAAACCTTTTTCAAGGTTTGTTTTCTACAGTTTACTGAATGGTGTAAAGGTCAAGAGATGAAATGCAATATATTGTTCTTTAAGTATAGAATTCCAGTTCAGCTTTTGAGCGGACTGTGTCTTTGTTCATAAGGTAGCATGACTGACTTTACTTATTGGTAAAGTTGGGCTTCTGAACAGTACTGTTCATGTTTTGCTAAATCTCTTTCTTACAGTCCATGAGGGGGGAGAGGAAAAAGAGAGTGACACACACACGCACAACACACACCCGACATACACCCGACATACACACACCATACACACACAACCAGATGCACAAGAAAACAAGTTAACCCCCCTAAATCAGCTAAATAATGCAAGGACAAAATGAATTTACTAAAGTGAGTGAATTAAGATCAACACAGTATAAGTAAGAATTATGCAATGTAACAGATATTTACAATTGCACAGGTCAAGGGACATTGCCCAGTCCTCAATTTGCGGGGGCCACAGTGCCACAGGCCAAAGTCCAAGGCCCCACTTGTCACCAGCATCAACACGGAGAGAACACTGCAGGGGCATCATTTTGAAAATAGGCAGGCACCTCAGGGGGACAGGGGGGCACCTCAGCCGGCAGATGAACCAAGACCACTGGTTCTGGAGGGGGCAACAAGCCCTGTGCTTGGTCCTGGGGAGTGATAGGCCGCAGTCTCTCGAATGGGTGACTTGCCCACATGCTGTGGAGGGGGCAACATGCCCTGTGCTTGGTCCTGGGGAGTGCAAGGTCACAGTCTCTCAGGTGGGTGTCATACCCACTGGTTCCGGAGGGGGCATCGAGCCCTGTGCTCTTGATCCTGGGGAGGCTGGGGTAGGTGGGTGTCATACCCACTGGTTCTGAAGGGGACATTGTGCCCTGTGCTCTTGATCCTGCGGAGGCTGGGGTAGGTGGGTGCCTTACCCACTGGTTCTGGAGGGGGCATCGTGCCCTGTGCTCTTGATCCTGAGGAGTGCTAGGTCACAGTCTCTCAGGTGGGTGTCATACCCACTGGATTTGCAGGTCGCAGGTCGCACAGCAGCCCATTGAGGCAGGACTACATACCGTCCGCTGGCAGTGACAGCTGCTCAGTGGTGGTAGTGGTGGTGCTGCTGCTGGTGGGGGGAGGCTCCTGCCCATGCCCTGCAGCCTCAGATGGCTGCCCACTGGTGGTAGTGGTGGTGCTGCTGCTGGTGGGGGAAGGCTCCATCCCATCCCCTGCAGCCTCGGATGGCGGCACAACCATGGTTGGTGGTGGGGGCTCCATCAGAGTCCCTGCCCCAGGCCCCTTGCCTTTCCTGCCTGCTGGTGCTGGCTCCTTGGTCTTCCTGGCAGCAGCTGGGGCAGGCTACTTGGTCTTCCTTGCAGCAGCTGGGGCAGGCTCCTAACCCTTGAGGCTGTCAGGTGCAGGCTCCTTCACCCTCAGGACATGTGCTCTGGATTCTTTCCCACCACGAGTGGATGTGGTGACTACTGGGCCCGTGGACTGGGAAGCTGAGGTGCTTGGCTGGGTTTTTTGCCACCCTGTCCAGACGTGCAGGACAGTTTGGGGTAGGGAACAGGTCAATTGTGGATAGGAAAATCTTTTTAGGGACACTGGGACAGAGGGAGATGATTTGGGAGTGGAGGAAGAGGAGTGATTGTAGGAGGTGTCCGTCTGCTGATTTTGGGTGTAGGAGCATGGGCTGGATGCTGTTGGGTGTCTGAGTGCTTACGTTTGTGTACTTTAGGAGGTGGGACAGACACAGTGGGAGAGGACACAGGGGACATGTGCATGGCTGTTGTGGAGGTGTCTGCCAGTGAGGTGTGTGTTCTGCTTGGTGTGGTGGTGATGCCGGTAGTGGTTGAGGATGTAGTGCATGCAGGTGTGAGTATAGACGGGACTGGGAGGGAGGTGGAGGGGGAGACAGTGGAAGTTGTGGATGTTGGTATGTCTGCATCCGGATGGTGTTTGTGTGACTGCCAGTGGGATGATGTGTGGTGCATGTGTTTGCCTGTGCCACTCTTGTGTGTTGGATGAATGCTCATCTGCCTGTGTACATGGAATAGGTTGGGTTTGAGGGGAATAGGATTGGGAAGAGAAAGTTGGAGGGTGGAAACAGGGACAATGGCTGCCATCAGAGAGGAGGCCAGAGCATGGATCGATCTCTGTTGGGCAGCCAATCCAGTGTGAATGCCCTCCAGAAATGCATTAGTCTGTTGCACCTGGGCTGCCAGCCCCTGGATGGCATTCACAATGGTTGACTGCCCTAAAGAGATGGATCTCAGAAGGTCAATAGCCTCCTCACTCAGGGCAGCAGGGCTCACTGGGGCAGGGCCTGAGGTGCCTGGGGTGAAGGAGATGCCCACCCTCGATGAGTGGCTGCTGGGAGGGTGGTGCCGGTACTGGGGCGGCAGCTGTACCTGTAGCTGGGGTGGTCACAGAAGTGTCCGACACCACCAGGGAGCTTCCATCGGAGAAGGTATCTGTGTCTGAACTGTCCCCTCCAGTCTCTTCTGTGGTGCTCCCCTTGCCCTTCATCCCACTGCTGCCCTCACCGTCAGTGGACTTTGCCTCCTGGGTCCTGTGGGATGCAGCTCCTTCCGACGCCTGTGCATCTGCTCCTCCGCCAGATGATGCTACTGCACATAAGGACAGGGTGACAAAACAAAAAGGGGGGGAGAGAGAAAATGATACACTTGGTGAATGGCTGCACCAACACCACCGTTGGCATACCCACCAGGGGACATACACCACAATGTCAGTCCTGGCCTAGGGGCACCCAGATACCACCCTAGCATGTGTAGGTTGTAATGATGAGCACTGTACTCAGCTTCTTGTGGCTGCTGTGATGCCCTCAAGTGCCCATCTAGCTCTGGATAGGCCACCGCCAGCATGCGGGCCATCAGGGGGGTCAGGGTTCGACGGGCACCCCTTCCATGTTGGGAGGCCATTCCCAGCTGGGCCTCTGCCATCTTCCATGCCCAGCATCTCAGGTCCTCCCACCGTTTCCGACAGTGGGTACTCTGCCTGCCATAGACCCCCAGGGTCCACGCGTCCTTGGGGATTGCACGCCACATACCCTTCTTTTGATGGACACTGGCTTGCAGGGGGAATACACACAGGAATATAATATTAGTATTAGACAGTCCTGCCTGTTACACTTATGGCCCACCATACCCCTTCACATCACCATTTCCACACACATGGCCCAGCACACAACCTGTACGCCGCCCAGGGGACATCCACCCACCCCCCTTACACGAGGCCTTCGCACACCACTCCGTGCATTCCTGCCACATGCATCGTGCCCACAGTGTACTCACCTGTTTGTCTGGAGGCCCATGCAGCAGTCCGTACTGAGGTAGGACCCCATCCACCAGTCTCTCCAACTCCACTGAAGTGAAGGCAGGGGCCCTTTACCCAGTCACACGGGCCATGGTAGGTTCCAGACACAGGTCACAGCAGCACATGCAGTGTAGGTCCTCTCCTGTTGAAGGTCAGGTAGCAAGTGAGGAATCAGATAGAAAATGGCGGTCACGTCCACGGCGGTGCATACCGTCACCGCTGGCGCCCATCACCATTGGCATCTGTACCCCATAGGGCCCAATGTTAACCAATGAGGAGTTGCATGGCAGTTCACAATCGCCTCCCGCAACGGCGCACAACATCAGCAGCATTACCTCACTTCCACCTGTCCCTCCGCACATGACAGGCAGATGCCATTTCGGAGGGGGGGGCATGCCCTTGATAATTACTGCATCACAGTTTAAATTTGGACATACAGGACAATTCTCTCTGACCCATCACAATTTGACAGCATGCATTGTACTGTTGTAGCCCCATTGTTCAGTTTGTGACCGGCTCCTCACTCTTTTGTCCCTTAGATTGCTACCACTGTGGCTGAATAGGAGATGGAGACATACCCCCGTGTACAGACCCCTGGTGGACTTGGCAACACTGGAGGACCGGCACATTATCTTCACCTATAGACTGGACAGGGCCACAATCACAGAGCTGTGTGCCCAATTGGAGCCTGACTGGATATCTGCTATCTGTCACCCCTCTGGGATCCCCCCTCTTGTGCAAGTTCTATCAGTTCTCAATTCCCTGGCTACTGGTTCTTTCCAAGTGACACTGGACTTGGCAGCAGGAATGTAACAGCCAATGTTCTCAATCAGCAGCATCCCAAATGTGATGGGCCAACTACAGAGGCACAAGGTGTGGCTAATAGGTGAGCCCTGGTCTCCACCCAGTAGATGTTGGTGTATGGGTATGGTGTGGTTCATATGGGATAGTGTGTGGCTAAATGTTGGTCCTCAATATTTGCAGGGACTCTGGTTACCCCAACCTATTATGGCTATTGAGCCCTATGAGGAATGCCAGGACAAGGGCAGAAGAATGTTACAATGAGGCACATGGGCGAATCAGAAGGATCATAGAAAAAACCTTTGGCCAGATAATAGTGGCATGTTGCACAACCTTGCCCTGAGACACCATGTACCTTTTCTGCAGGAGGATGAGGCTGGAGATGCCCATGTGGCAGCAGTGGACCCTGTGGACAGTGAGGATGAAGAGGCAGAGGATGAGGACAACAGAACAGAAGTGATCAGACAATATTTCTAATGGCACACAGGTAAGTCAGTGTTACTTCACATTTCATTGTCATGATTTTGAAATTCTTTGGCACTGGCTTGCTGTTATTTCCCACATTTATGCCCACTTCCTGTAGCCTTTGGCAATTCATTTTACAGATGTTGGTGCCTCACAATAGCTCCTGGTGTGATCAACGCAGCCAATTACAGGTCTTTCATATGTGCTCATTTACTGTAAAGTTGGATTGCAATGTTTGTACCTGGTTAAACGTATACATACTTGAGAAAATGCGGCATAGTCCATACTTCTATTTTTTCCAAGGGTGTTTATTGAAGTGCTAATATACAGAGGTGTAAGTGCAATGGGATGGGGTGATGATGGAGGAAAGTCCATGGTATTGTTCCAGTCTGTAGCACAGGTGCATTGTCCATGGGAACATAGGAAGTGGGAGCAATGGCAGTTCCAAGTGGACAGGGTGACAGAATGGGACACAAGGGTGTCAATCAGGAGAGTCTCATTTCCTGGCGGGGGTCTTGGCAATAGTCTCTGGCTTCTGCCTGGATCGCAGGGAACGTTTGCGGGGTGGTTCTCCTTCTGCAGGGGGAGGGGTGCTGGTGGCCTGTTAATCCTGTGGTGGGGCCTACTGTCCACTAACGACAGCGGAGGTGGAAAGCAGTTCAGATGTCTGGCTAGGGGCAGTGGTCCGCTGTTGTGTGACTGCCGCCCTCATAATATTGGCCATGTCTGCCAGCACCCCTGCTATGGAGACCAGGGTGGTGTTGATGGCCTGCAAGTCTTCCCTGATCCCCTAGTACTGTCCCTCCTGCAGCCGCATGTTCTCCTGCACATTGTCCAGGATCTGGCCCATCGTGTCCTGTGAATGTGGATGTGCTCCCAGGATCTCTGCAAGTGCCTCCTGGAGAGTCAGTTCCTTGGGCCTGTCCTCCCCCTGAACCGTGGGCACGCTGCCACTAACCCTAGATCCCTGATTGTCTTTGGTATGAGGTGTGTCCTGGGGCCCCTGTAGAGGTAGAGAGCTGATTCTCTCTAGTGTGCATGCTTTAGTGATAGGTGTCCATGCAGGGCTGTGAGTGATGTCCATGCATTGGTAGAGCATGCAGGGCTTGGCATTGGGATGTGTGAGATGTGATGGTGGGGTGTGTGGGAGGTGGTGGAGGGATGGTGAGGGTATGGGATGGCATGCAGGTAGGGGGGTGATAGTAGTAGAGAGCTGACTTACCAGAGTCCAGTCCTCCTCCTACTCCGGTCAGGCCCTCAGGATGCATGATTGCCAAGATTGCCAATGCTGTCAGTTGTGGGGGAGGAGGTGGGGGTCAACCGCCAGTCCTCTGTACAGAGTTGGTGTCTTGCTGCAATGGAACGTACCTTCCCCCGTAGGTCGTTCCACCTCTTCCTGATGTTATCCCTAGCTCTTGGGTGTTGTCCCACAGCGTTGACCCTGTCCACGATCCTCCGCGATAGTTCCATCTTCCTAGCTATAGATATCTGCTGCACCTGTCCTCCAAATCGCTGGGGCTCTACCCTGATGATTTCCTCCACCTTGACCCTTAGCTCCTCTTCTGAGAATCGGGGGTGTCTTTGTGGTGCCATGGGTGTTGTGTGACATGTGTAGGTGAGGGTGTGTTGGGTAATGTGTTGGGGTGTGTGATGTGGGGTGCGTGAGTGGTATATAGGTGTGCGTGGTGTGTGGCTCTGGTTGTATCTGTGGTCTTGCTGTCTCTCTCTGGTGGCAATTGTTTGTAGTCATAAAGGGTTGTGGCATTGTGGGGGGGTGTGGTGTGAGTATGGGTAACAGGTGTGTGTTGTTTGAATTGTCTAATGTGGTGTTGTTTTGTTTGAGTGTGTGTATTTTGAGCACAGCGGTATGTACTGCCAATGGTTTACCGCCATTGAATGCCTGCCGTGGTGATTCATGGGTCATAATGGGGTGGGGGCATTGTTCTGTTGGCGTAATGATTTGGGTTTGGATACCGCCAGTTTATCACTGACTTTTGGGTTGGCAGAATTGTGTATGTGGCTGAATAGTGACGGACTGGTGTGTGTGTGTGATAATATGGTGAACGGATATCTGCCGCGACGGCGGTATGTTGGCAGCAGTCAGCATGGCAGTAAGTGGGATTTACCGCCAATGTCATTATGAGGGCCATAATCCCCTGAGGTCAGCACTCTAGTGAGCGATAGTCAGGTCCCTGAGTTCCACTTCTCTCTCATTAAAAGTAGTGCTAAATACCCATTCACTATATGCAGCATTCAGGTTAGGCTCCACTAGTAGTCCAAGTCTCACTCCGACTCCTTTAGAAGTCAAAAGTGTTCCAGTGCCTGAAGCGCTATGAGATAGAAGTGTTATGAGGCAGAACAAGTTCCCAAGGGCCAAATCCACTCCTGCAGGGATTGCACAACTGAAATCTCTAGGAACATTTCACTCGCTGACATCATGAAGAGCTTCAGTGGCTGCTGTTGGTGAGTAACACTCACAGCTCTGCAGGGGAAGTGACTGGGTGGCCAAGGCGCTTCCTCTGGTGAGACAATAAGGCGGTCATTATGAACATGGTGGGAAAGACCGCCGCCCGTCGTGTCGCCGGTGAACAGAATCCCGCCGTTGGCGGTGAATGGAAACCCACCATATTATGATCGAAAATCCTAGCCCCGCCAAAAATTCCCATACCACCACACCCCGATAGGACGATGCCAGCGGGAATCCCAGCCCACCCCACCCCGCAACCGCCAAGCACACCCACATCCCGCCCTTTAGAAGTCAAAAGTGTTCCAGTGCCTGAAGCGCTATGAGATAGAAGTGTTATGAGGCAGAACAAGTTCCCAAGGGCCAAATCCACTCCTGCAGGGATTGCACAACTGAAATCTCTAGGAACATTTCACTCGCTGACATCATGAAGAGCTTCAGTGGCTGCTGTTGGTGAGTAACACTCACAGCTCTGCAGGGGCAGTGACTGGGTGGCCAAGGCACTTCCTCTGGTGAGACAATAAGGCGGTCATTATGAACATGGTGGGAAAGACCGCCGACCGTCGTGTCGCCGGTGAACAGAATCCTGCTGTTGGCGGTGAATGGAAACCCACCATATTATGATCGAAAATCCCAACCCCGCCAAAAATTCCCATACCACCACACCCCGATAGGACGATGCCAGCGGGAATCCCAGCCCACCCCACCCCGCAACCACCAAGCACACCCACATCCCGCCATCCAAATAATGATGCACAAATCACCTCGGCGGACATTGGAGGCCGGACAACCATTGGCGGCTGCGACCGCCACAGGCGGCAAGTGTACTCAACAGCAACAAGTGCACACATTGTATAGGCTTATCACCCACACACCTGACACATATACAGAACCCCATAAAACACCCCCAGACACACCCCACAATCCCTTGCAACAAAACCAGGACAAGAAGAAGGAGAGCACCAGAGCCAGACAGTGAAAGCCAGCATACAGGAGATGCACATCGACCCATAGCAGAGCACACTTACCCCGTCCCCAGTTCCGACGCCATCCACCACACTCACCATGCCCCCCCCACCGAAAGGGAGCTAAGGACCATGGTGGACGAGATCCTGAATGTGGAGCCACAATTATTCGGGCCGAGGTGCAGCACACACCCATCGCCCGGAAATTGGAGCTGTGGCAGGCCATTGTCAACAGGGTGAATGCAGTGGGACACCATCCAAGCACCAGGGTAGACATCCGGAAGAGATGGAACAACCTGCAGGGGAAGGTCAGGGCCATGGCATCTAGGCACCACATCACAGTGCAGAAGACTAGGGGAGGGCCGCCACCAACGCCACCCGACTACACCAACTGGGAGGAGAACGTCCTCACCATCCTGCACCCAGAGGGACTCACTGGACTCACTGGAGGAATGGACTCGGGTAAGTCATCTACAATTACCTCATATACACCACAACTGCAATGCATGCACCACCCCACCCCACCCACACCCACCTGGACCTACACCCCACCCAGCCATTAACCACCACAGCCACCCACCCCTGCATGTACCCACAATGGAACAATACCCCCCACCACAATGCAACCCCACCATTGGCGCTAAATGCTATGTCAACCTCACAAAGGCACCCTGGAAGGCCACTGAAGTTATTAACACCAGCACAAAATAGCACAGTCCTGTACACCTCAAACCTACATGCATATGTAAAAGACATGTGTATGTCCCCCAACAGGCACCACCACCCATGCAACCCTAACGGACGGGACAATGAGTGCCACAGCCCTCCAGGGAGACAGAGCCACCTCACAAGACCTTGGAGAAGGATCCTTGGACACTGATGAGCAGGCAGGCCCCTCACACAGTCCTGGATTCTCACCATGCAGCAGCCCCACCCAGGAAACCACTGTCACCCCTAACACCCAGTCAAGACTAGCAGGCCAGGAGAGGCGTACCCACACCAGTGTACCTAGGGCACAGACTGCTCTAAAACAGCTACAGAGGCCACAGTCTCCCACTCCCAACATGCAGGAAGGCGAGGGCCCCAGTACAAGTGGCACGTCAAGACCTGTGCATGGGACACAGGCATAGGGGACTAGGGCAAGTTCAAGTGTCCCAGTGAGCCAGGGGGGAGACCACAGGATGGATGCAGCAGCCCAGGACGTTATTGCAGAGGTATTAGGGCCCTACCAAGATACCCAAGACAGGTTGGCACAGATTGTGTCCACCCTGGAGCAAAGTCAGAGGATGCAGCAGCAACAACACCAACAGGCCATGGAGCAGTGGAAAAAGCACAATGCCACAATGGCCACCATTGCTGGAGCACTGCTGCAGTTGGTGAAGAACCAGTCTGACACCCACACTGGACAAAAGGCCCCCACAACAGCCCTGGACAACCAGCATCTGATGATCCAAGCAGCAGAAACATCACAGAAAATACCCTCCCAGGAAACACAAGGGCCAACCATGCCACATCAAGAAGCTACACAGCAGGAGTTCAAACGCACTCTTAGGCCACGATATGGCACTGGAAACCCAGCTAAGAACAAGGCCCCCTCCAACAATTGACTGCTACTAATGCAAAGAAGCCATCACACACATTTACCAACAACACTTAGCTGAGGACAATTTGAAGTACTGTTCGACAAAATGGACCCATCTAAAACATCCAACAGGGCTGCCACCAAGTTGGTTTTGAGGACACCCAACCCTTACGACTCCCATTACTGTGTATAGCACAATTCACTCAATTCTACCAATAAAACACATTTGACACCTGTAACACTGTCCCCTGTCTTAAATTGTGAACAAAGTGGAGTATGGATGTAACTGGCAGAGAACAACTTTATTGTCAATTTTTGCTTGGTGGTACTGTGTGCCCAAATGGTGGCCAGGAGGGAATGCATATATTTTCAGTCAGTACCATGCAGAAGTGGTCCATGTAACGCCTATCATGACCAATCCCCCCTATATGACAGAGCACACTGACAGTATTAGTCACCAACCCCAATGACAGGCTTAAGCCCCACACAGTTATTGGAAGTAGAGTTGTATCAGTTGGTTCCTGGACTGGACATCTTCCCCTTCCTCATCCTCACCATCACTCTCCTCACCTCTCTGAGGTAGCTGATCAGGACCTATAGCACCCTCCACCTCCAAGAGGGGAATTGAATGTCTCACTGCCACATTGTGCAGCATGCAGCAGGCCACCACTATTCTATACACCTTATCAGGGCCATAGGCCAGGGAACCCCCAGATATATGTAGACACCGGAATCTAGCCTTCAGGAGACCTATAGTACGCTCTATCACCCTCGTAGTACATCCATTGTCCTCATTGTATTTCCTCTCTGCATCCGTCCTGGAATTCCTCACTGGTGTCAGGAGCCAACGCAAGTTTGGATAGCCAGAATCACCTACAAAATGGTTCAATACAGACTCGTCATTGTTATGTCCCTTAGTCAGACAGGCTGGTTTTCAGCAATGTGTCAGCTATTGACAGGCAAACATACCTATGATCCACCCTCTGTCCTCTTGTAGTTGTTCCATCTTCTGTGGCACACTACTGGTCCTCAACACAAATGAATCATGGACTGAACCTGGAAACATGGCATTCACATGGGGAATGTACTGATCTGTAGTACACACCAATTAGATGTTCATGGAGTGAAAGTTCTTCCTGTTTCTGTACACCTGTTCAGTCACTCTTGGGGGGATGGTATGGGTATGTGGGTGCCATTGATGGCACCTATGACATGGGGAATGTTTGCAAAGGCATAGAAGTCAGACTTGATGGCAAGAAGGTCAGTACTTTGGGGAAACCGCACATAGGATTGCAGATGTTGTACAAATGCATTCAGAAATTTTGTCAGTACCTGGCTGAACATTGGCTGTGAGAAACCAGCATCCATGCCCACTGTCCCTTGAAATGAGCCTGTGGCCAGGAAATGGAGTGCGGAGAGCCCCTGCACCTCAGTTTGAATGGCATGCTGATTATGAGAGTTACTGCAGGATCCACTAATGCACAAAGGTCCTGAGTAGTTCCACGTGTGAGTCTGTAAGTGGTTATGATCTGACGCTCCACCATGGTCCCCATATCCACAAGTGGTCTGTACACCGATGGTGCCCTTCCTCGCCACAAGGGTCGGTACCTGCGAGGGGTTAAAAAAAAGGAGTGATGTAGACACATAGGTGGTCATTACAACCCTGGCGGACGGTGTTAAAGCGGCGGTAAGACCACCAACAGGCCGGCGGTAAACAAATGGGAATTATGACCGTGGCGGAAACCGCCAACAAAGACAGCCACTTTAACACTCGGACCGCCACGGTGGTACAGACAAACAGCGCGGCGGTCACCACTAACAGACAGGCGGGAGACAAAGTACCGCCCACAGTATCACAACCTAACAATCCACCACCTTTTCCGGGGCGGATTCACCGCGGATAAAAACACGGCGGAAACAGCCATTTCAAAGGGAAAACGCTCACCTCTACACACTCCACGAGGAAGGAGGGCACCATGGAGCCTGAGCTCCATATTCTTCCTGCACTAGTCTTCCTGCTCCTATACAACGATCATCAACGACAGCGGCGAAGACAGCGGTGAGTACTGCACCTACGACATAGGGGAGGGGGAGGCAAAAGACTGGGACACACACACGCAACACCCCCACCCCACCCTGACACTCACCCACTACAACACACACACCACAACACACACACCAATGCATATCCAAACATTACAGTAACAACCCCACCCCCCCGGAAGAATGCACAGACAAAAGGAAATGAGTGGAACCATTGTAATATATCAAAATACAGTAACCAAATATCTACACATATATATATATATATATATATATATATACACATTAAACAAAATATACACCACGATTAGTAGTGCAGGTAATGCACAAGTCATTGTCCGTGGACCAATGGGCCCAAAATGCATGGGCGAGGCCCACACTAGGGGCCAGATGTAGCAAAATAATATTTTGCGAGTTGCAAATTGCGACTCACAGCGACTCGCAATTTGCAACTCGCAAAATATTATGCAGAAAGATGTCTCAGACACCTTCTGCGACTCGCTATGGGGTCGCAAAGACCCACCTCATGAAAATTAAAGAGGTGGGTCGCAGTTTGCAACCCCATAGCAAGTCAAAGCATTCACAGGGATGGTGGCCTGCTGGAGACAGCAGATCACCATGTCTGTGACTGCTTTTAAATAAAGCAGTTTTTTTTTTCTTTTTGCAGCCAGTTTTCCTTAAAGGAAAACGAGCTGCAAAACGAAAAACTCCTGAAACCATTTAGTTTTGTTTTTTTCAGAGTAGGCAGTTGTCCATAGGACAACTGCCTGCTCTGAAAAAATATTTCTTTTGGCATTCACAAAGGGGAAGGGGTCCCATGGGGACACCTTCCATTTTGCGAATGTGTTACCATCCATTTCAAGTGGATGGTAACTGCAAGTTGGTTTGCGACCGCATTTGCGGTCACAAACCAACTCAGCATGGCGATGCGGTCACAAATAGGAAGGGAACACCCCTTCCTATTTGCGAGTCACAGCCTCAAATTGCGAGTCGGTACCGACTCGCAATTTGAGGTTGTGCATCGCGTTAAGCCTTTTGCGCCTCGCAAACTGCGTTTTTCGCAGTTTACGAGGCGCAAAAAGCTTGCTACATCTGGCCCTAGATACCTGATCAAAACGGAGAGAACACTGCTGGGGCATCAGACAGAAATACAACAGACACCTCAGGGGGAAGGGAATGGGGGGGCACCTCAGCCGGATAAGTGCACCACGCCAGATCCACGAGGGGGCTCCATGCCCATTGATGTATCCTGGGGAGTGCAAAGCCACAGTCTCTCAAGCCTCTACAGTGGGTGGGTTGCCCACTGTACCATCCTGGGGAGTGCAAAGCCACAGTCTCTCAAGTCTCTACTGTGGGTGGTTTGCCCACTGTGCCATCCTGGGGAGTGCAAAGCCACAGTCTCTCAAGTCTCTACAGTGGGTGGTTTGCCCACTGTACCTTCCTGGGGAGTGCAAAGCCACAGTCTCTCAAGTGGATAACAGTCTCCACTGGTTCTGGAGGGGGACTGGTGCCCAGAGTGCTTCATCCTGTCAAGGACAGAGGTAGTGGATGCATGTCTCCACTGGTTCTGGAGGGGGACTGGTGCCCAGAGTGCTTCATCCTGTCAAGGACAGAGGTAGTGGATGCATGTCTCCACTGGTTCTGGAGGGGGACTGGTGCCCAGAGTGCATCACTCACCCCGTGATGGTCCCAGTTGCGTCACTGCCCCTGCTGCTCATGGGCTAGCGGTGCTTGAGTTGGCGGTCCTTGCCCTGTTCGGCGGTGCTTGACTTGGCGGTGCTTGCCCTGTTCAGCGGTGCTTGACTTGGCGGTGCTTGCCCTGTTCAGCGGTGCTTGACTTGGCGGTGCTTACCCTGTTCAGGGGAGCTTGCCCTGGCGGTCCTTCATTGCCCAGCTGGGCTGGGGCTCGCGGTCCTTCATTGGGCAGCTGGGCTGTGGATGCCGGGGCCCTCCTGGGCAGCTGGGCTGTGGCTGGCGGTGGCCTCCTGGGCAGTGACTCTGGCGGTGGCCTCCTGGCCAGTGACGATCGGGCTTCCCTCCTGGGGAGTGACTCTGGCGGTGGCCTCCTGGCCAGTGACGATCGGGCTGCCCTCCCGGGCACTGACTCTGGCGGTGGCCTCCTGGCCAGTGACGATTGGGCTGGCGGTGGCCTCCTGGGCAGTGGGGATGATGGCGGTCTTCTCCGCCGTGCTGCTCCTCCCAGACTTTGGCGATTTCTTCTGCCCCTTCCCCACCTTGAGAGGAGTTACAGCTGAGTCAACACTCCCCCCGGGACCCTTGTGAGTGGCTTTGCTGGCTGGAGTGTTTCCCCTCTCCCGCCGGGCACTGTCCTACTTCTGGTGCTTCACAGGGGGGGGACTGGCTGTGCTGTGGCTCCGTGTCACACTGGCTGCCCTGGTGCCCAGTGAACTCCACATACCTGTAACAACAGGCACCACTGGTCCCGGAGATTTTTTGGCGGAGGTGCTAGTACGGGACCTATGAATTGGAGAGGGTTGGGGGGGTGGGAAAGAGGTCAAGCTTGGTCAGGAAAAGTTTCTTAGGAACACTGGGACGGGTAGCTGGAGGGGGTTTGGGAGTGGAGGAAGAGGAGGTGGTTGTAGGAGGTGTAACTTTTGTGGCTTTGGGGGCAGGTGCACGCGCTGGAGGCTGTCGTGAGGTGGATGTATGTTGGGTGGGTGTGTGCCTGCGTTTGTGTACTTTGGGAGGGACGTCACAGACACACTGGGAAAGGACTCAGGGGATGTGTAAATGGTAGTGGGGGTGGTGAGTGCACTTGAGCGGGGTGTGGTGGTGGGTGTGCTGGTGCGGGACGTAGTGGCTGTAGTGGTAGTGCATGCAGGTGAGAGTGTAGATGAGACTGGGAGGGAGGAGGGAGATGATGAGGAGGGGGACACAGTGGAGGCAGTGAATGTTGGTGTGTCTGTATGTGTGTGATGCTTGCGTGAGTGCCTGTGGGATGTGTGGTGCTTATGTTTGCCTGAGCTTCCCTTGTGTGGTGAGGTGTGTGCATGCTCGTCTGATGGTGTGCTTGGGATAGGCTGGGGTACAGGGGATTGGGTCTGGGTGGAGGAAGTTGGAGGGGGAGGCTAGACACAGGGACAATGGCTGCCATCAGTGCTGAGGCCAGAGTTTGCAGGGTTCGATGAGGGGCAGCCTGACCAGAATGAATGCCCTCCAGGAATGCATTTGTGTGTTGCAATTCCCTTTCTACACCCTGGATGGCATTCACAATGGTAGACTGCCCAACAGTGAGTGACCTGAGGAGGTCAATGGCTTCCTCACTGAGGGCAGCAGAGGTGACAGGTGCGGGGGCTGAGGTGCCTGGGGCGAAGGTGATGCCCACCCTCCTGGGTGAGCAGGCACAGGGTGAAGGCTGAGGGGCTGCTGGGAGGGCGGTGCTGTTAGGGTGGGTGGCGGCTGTACCTGTAGAAGTGGGGGGCACAGATTTTGCCGCCACCACAAGGGAGCTCCCATCAGAGGACGAGTCTGTGTCGCTGGTTGCAGATCCTGTGACCGCCGTGAAGCTCGCCTTGCCCTCCGTCCCACTGGTGTATTCCGAGTCCGTGGTGTGGCCCTCCATGGCCATGTGGGATGCAGCTCCCTCATGCTCCGGTGCCACTGTACCTCCGCCTGATGATGCTGATGCACACAAGAACAGGGAGACCACAAAAAGGGGGACGACGACAGAAGAAAGACAAGTTGAGTGCATGGCTTACCGCTTCCGTTGGCAGACAATACAGACACAGCAGCCCCCTGCACTACGCCACGCTGTTGGGGTCTACAGATGCAGTTCCTGGGATATGGCCTACATGGCCCGACATCTGCACACATAGATGACACAGGGGCATGTATACCTGTACTTGGCACTCTACAGAGGTGGGGGTGGGGTGCCACATGGCCTGCATTATGGAGGGGCCTAGCCTACAGAACTCGCCCTGGCCTAGGGAAACCCACAGCCCTCCTCCCCCACCCAGACACCTTCACTGCGCGCAAAGTCCGCAGAATGATGTTGCACTCACCCCCTTGTGTCTGCTGTGATACCCTCAAGCGCCCATCCAACTCAGGGTAGGCTACCGCCAGGATCCGGAACATCAGGGGGGTCATGGTTCGACAGGCACCCCTCCCACGTTGGGAGGCCATCCCCGGCTGAGCCTCTGCCGTCTTCTTGCTCCAGCTGCGAATGTCCTCCCATCTTGTACGGCAGTGGGTGCTCCGTCTGTGGTGGACCCCTAGGGTCCGGACGTCCTTGGCGATGGCACGCCAAATATCCTTCTTCTGGTGGGCGCTGACCTACTTGAAATGTACAGGGGAAGAAGAGAAGTCATTAGCAACTGCACCGTAGAAGTGAGTGGCCCACATCCCGAGCCTTGCCATGTGGCACATGCATTCACAGTCCTTCATGCACGCAGAACTGTGCCCCCTTCCTTCTCACAACCAGCCCTCTCCACACAGGCATAGCCCATACAACGTGCTCCCTGTGTACTTACCTGTTGGTCTGGAGGACCGTAGAGTAGCGTGTACTGGGGGAGGACCCCGTCCACAAGCTTCTCCAACTCCTCTGCAGTGAAGGCAGGGGCCCTTTCCCCAGACGCACGAGCCATTGTCTCTTCCAGACCGAGGTCACAGCAGCACTTGCAGTGTAGGTCCTCTCCTGTTGAAAATCAGGTATCGAGTGATTGAACAGCTAGAAAATGGCGGTCATGTCCGCGGCGGTCACGTCCGCGGCGGTGCATAGCATCACCGCCGGCGTACATCGTCATTGGCTCCTGGGACCCATAGGGTCCAATGTTAACCAATGCAGCATTGCGCCGCGGTCTTCGACCGCCTACCGCGACTGTGTACAACGCCAGCGCAGTTACCTCACATCCCTTTGTCCCACTTAGAGGTCAGGCAGGTGCCATTTCAGGGGCCCACATGGCCTAATTACCAACTGTGTCACACAGACCTTGGCCTTGTCGCACAACACAAATACAGGCCAGATTCTGTGTATGAATGGTGTTCTGTGTAGACTGTGGGTACATACCTCTGAGTTGTTTGACTCTGTGGTCGCTGTTGTCCTTCCTAGGCACCTTCCGCTGGGACATGTGAGGAGATGGCGGAATCCTCCGGTGTACTGACCGCTGGTGGACCTGTTGACAATGGAGGAGCGACATTTGATCATCACCTACAGGTTTGACCGTGCCACAATCCAGGAACTGTGTACCCATTTGGAGCCAGACCTGATGTCAGCAATCCGCCATCCCACAGGGATCCCCTCTCAAGTGCAGGTGCTATCAGTGCTCCATTTCCTTGCAAGTGGGTCATTTCAAACAACAGTGGCCATGGCATCAGGGATGTCCCAGCCTATGTTTTCAAACGTGTTATCCAGAGTGTTGTCTGCCCTGCTGAAACACATGCAGAGCTACATCGTTTTCCCTCAGGTGGAGGACTTGCCTACAGTGAAAGGTGACTTCTATGCCCTTGGACATATCCCCAACATCATAGGTGCCATTGATGGGACCCATGTAGCTCTGGTCCCCCCCCCACAGGAGAGAACAGGTGTACAGGAACCGGAAGAGTTATCATTCAATGAATGTACAGATGGTATTTTTGTCAGACCAGTACATCTCCCAGGTAAATGCTATGGTTCCTGGCTCTGTGCATGACGCCTACATCCTGCGGAATAGCAGCATCCCTAATGTGATGGGTCAACTCCAGAGGCACCGGGTGTGGCTATTAGGGGACTCTGGTTACCCCAACCTGTCATGGCTACTGA
The DNA here is from genome assembly GCF_031143425.1 of Pleurodeles waltl. NCBI lineage: Eukaryota > Metazoa > Chordata > Amphibia > Caudata > Salamandridae > Pleurodeles > Pleurodeles waltl. Next base: position 1,691,649,205 of record NC_090444.1, on the reverse strand, counting down.
CCCCAGGAAGGAATCCCAGGACCAGGGCAGAGGAACGCTACAATGAGGCCAATGGGTGGACTAGGAGGGTGATCAAATGCACCTTCGGCCTCCTGAAGGCCAGGTTCAGGTGCCTCCAAATGACAGGTGGTTCCCTATTCTACTCACCAAGGAAGGTGTGCCAGATCATCGTGGCCTGCTGTATGCTTCACAATTTGGCTTTGCGACGACAGGTGCCTTTTCTGCAGGAGGATGGTCCAGATGACGGTGTTGTGGCAGCTGTGGAGCCTGTGGACAGTGATGAGGAGGAAGCAGATGAAGAAGACATTGACAACAGGGACTCAGTTATCCAGCAATATTTCCAGTGACACACAGGTGAGAATACATTCCTGTCTACTACAAATACTTTCACACTTCTACCTCTATCCTGTCTGTCGATTTCAACCAGTATATAGTAACTGAGTTGTACATTTCCATTACGGTTACACAGGTGTTGTTTCCAACGTGTGTTATCTGCTTAGATTCCTCATGGACTTGAGATGTGTGTCATAGGTATGTTGACATTACAATTGAAAGAGCATTTTGTCACTGTAATTGCTAATACACTATTTCGAAATCACAGACAGACGTCAGATTGTTTTGTGCTTTAAGGGTGTTTATTTTGGTGCTCAATATTGGAGAATGCTGTAAAATGGGGAGGGGTGATGGTGGAGGAATGTCCATGGCAGAGTCCAGTCTATTTGTTTCACAGGTGCATTGTCCAAAGGGGCATAGGATGTGGAGCTGGGGCAGTTTGAGGATGGACAGGGTGACAAGGTGCATCTACAGCCACTACTTCCATCACCAGCACACACACCACCACACCCCGCTCACGTGCAGTCACCACCCCCACTACCATTCACACATCCCCTGTGTCCGCTCCCAGTGTGTCTGTGACGCCACCTCCCAAGGTACACAAACGCAGGCACACACCCACCCAACATCCATCCACCTCAAGACAGCCTCCACAGCAGGCACCTTCACCCAAAGTCACCAAACGTACACCTCCTACAACCACAACCTCTTCCTCCACTCCCAAACCCCCTCCAGCTACCCGTCCCAGTGTTCCCAAGAAACTTTTCCTGTCCACTCTTTCCCTCACCTCCCCCACCCCATCAGTCTCCTAGGGCCTGACTCCAGGTCCCAACCTAGCACCTCAGGCACGACATCGGTGGGATCAGTGGTGCCAGTAGTCACCGGATTCTGGAGTGCACCAGGCAGCAGGGCAGCCAGTGTGGCAAGGAGCCACAGCACGGACAATCCCCCACCTGTCAAGCATCAATAGTTGGCCAGTGCCTGGCGGGAGAGGGGGAAGACACCAGCCACCAAAGCCACTCCCAGGGCCACACGTGGGAGTCAGCTGCGACACCTTCTACGGTGGGGAAGGGGCACAAGAAACCTGGCAAGTCTGGGAAGGTCGGCACGGTGGAGAAGACCGCCATCAGCCCCGCTGCCCAGGAGAAGACCGCCATCAGCCACGCTGCCCAGGAGGCGACCGCCATCAGCCACGCTGCCCAGGAGGCGGCCGCCATCAGCCCCGCTGCCCAGGAGGTAACCGCCATCAGCTCTGCTGCCCAGGAGGCGACCGCCATCAGCACCGCCAGCAGCAGCCCCGCTGGCCCAGACAGGGCCGGCAGCACCAGCCCCACTGGCCCAGACAGGACCGCCAGCACCAGGCCCGCTGGCCCAGACAGGACCGCCAGCACCAGCCCCACTGGCCCCGACAGGACCGCCAGCACCAGCCACGCTGGCCAGGAGGCGACTGCCAGCAGCAGGCCTGCAGGCCCAGACAGGACCACCAGCCCCGCTGGCCAGGAGGCGACCACCAGCACCAGCCCCGCTGGCCCAGACAGGACCGCCAGCAGCTGAGTCGCTGTCAAGGACACCGCCGCCACAAGCACTGCTGCAAAGGACACCGCCGCCACAAGCACCGCTGCCAGGGACACTGCCACCACAAGCACCGCTGCAAAGGACAACGCTGCAAGCACCGCTGCAAAGGACACCGCTGCCACAAGCACCGCTGGCCCATGAGCGCCAAGAGCACTGACGCTACTGAGTCTTCCACGAGCAGGATGAAGCACTCTGGGCACCAAGCCCTCTCCAGAACCAGTGGAGATTTATATCCACTACCTCAGTTCTTGGCAGGATGAAGCACTCTGGGCACAAAGCCCCCTCCAGAACCAGTGGAGAAAGGCATCCACAACCTCAGTCCTTGGCAGGATGAAGCACTCTGGGCACAAAGCCCCCTCCAGAACCAGTGGAGATTTACATCCACTACCTCAGTCCTTGGCAGGATGAAGCACTCTGGGCACAAAGCCCCCTCCAGAACCAGTGCCAGTGGAGATTTACATCCACTACCTCAGTCCTTGGCAGGATGAAGCACTCTGGGCACAAAGCCCCCTCCAGAACCAGTGGAGACTGTTTGAGAGACTGTGGCTTTGCACTCCCCAGGATTGAACAGTGGGCAACCCACCCACTGTAGAGACTTGAGAGACTGTGGCTTTGCACTCCCCAGGATTGAACAGTGGGCAACCCACCCACTGTAGAGACTTGAGAGACTGGGGCTTTACAGTCCCCAGGATTGAACGGTGGGCATGTGGCCCCCTCGTGGATTTGGCCTTGTGCACTCAACCGGCTGAGATGCCCCCCTTTGCCTTCCCCCGGAGGTGCCTGTTTTATTTCTATCTGATGCCCCTGCAGTGTTCTCTCCGTCATGTTCGGGTACCTTGTGTGGGCCTCGACCATGCAGTGTGGGCCCAGTATTCCATGGACTTAAATGGAGCAATACATGGACTTCTATTCTTGGTGTATATATTTGTTAATAGTGTATATATATTTTTGCGTACTGGATTTTAATAGATCCCAATGGTTAGACTCATTTTTTTTTGTCTTTGCATTCTTCGGGGGGGTTTGGGGGGTGTAACTGTAATGTATCATGCTGTATTAGTGTGTGTGTTGTATTGGGTGGGGGTGGGGGTGTTGCGTATTGCGTGTGTGTGTCCCAGTTTTTCCCCTCCCCCTCCCCTGTGTCGTAGGTGCAGTACTCACCGTGGTCTTCGCCGCCGGCGTTCGTGCTCCTGGTAGAGGAGCAAGAAGATAAAGGCTGGGAAAATGTGAAGTGCTGGTTCCATGGTGTCCTGGTTCCTCGTGGGGTGTGTAGAGGTGAGCGTTTTCCCTTCGAAGTCCAGTTTCCGCCATGTTTTTGTTCGCAGTGAATCCGCCCCGGAAAAGGTGGCGGATTGGTAGGTTGTGATACTGTGGGCGGTACATTGTCCTCCGCCTGCCTGTTGGCGGTGACCGCCGTGCTGTTTGTTTGTACCGCCGTGGCGGTCGGAGTGTTAAAGTGGCTGTCTTTGTTGGCAGTTTCCGCCACTGTCGTAATTAAAAAAAAAATTACCGCCGCTTTATCACGACCGCCAGGGTTGTAATGACCACCATAATATTTATCTGATAGGATGCAGGTCAAAACAATTAAAATGCAGTATATTTTGAGCTATCAGGGTAAAAGTAATTTAAAGTGTATTTAATCTTTAAAAAGCAATAAATGTCTCTTTCAAGCACAAAGTACCTGGTTTGCGTGCAAAATCTCTGCAAAGAACCACAGAGGAGGAGATGCGTGGAAACAAAGGGGGTGTGCATCGATTTCTCAGGCTTCACACAGCGATGTGTTATTCAGTTTTCACACAGGGAAGGTTGTGCGGTGATTTCCGGCGCTCGGTCGTGGATCCTCTTCACGATGCAGGGTTTTCGGATGCCCCTGGGACGTTGCGTGGATTTCCGGCACTGACAGGACAAAGTCACAGGGGCTGCGTCGATCCAGTGGGCGTTGCGTGGAAATTTTTACCGCACGGCAAGCTCTGCGTCGATTCCTTTATAGAAGTCGGGCTGCGTCATCCCGGAATCGGCTGTGCATCGTTCCAGTGGGCTGTGCGTCGAATTTCCGGTCGCTCCGCTGGCGCTGCATCGATCTTCTCATTGCAAAGTCGGGCTACATAGTCTGGTTCGGTGTCCAGTGAATTTTTCCCTTGCGGTGCAGGCCGTGCGTCGTTTCTGGTAGGCTGTGCGTCGATTTTCGCTGCACAAGGAGTCGTTGTTGTAGAGATGAAGTCTTTTTGGTCCTGAGACTTCAGGGAACAGGAGGCAAGCTCTATCCAAGCCCTTGGAGAGCACTTCTTCACCACAGCCAGAGAGCAGTAAGGCAGCAGTTCAACAGCATGACAGTAGTCCTTCACAGAAGGCAGATAGATGAGTCCTTTGGGCAGCCAGGCAGTTCTTCTTGACAGGATGCAGGTTATGGTTCAGGTTCTCTCTGCTGCTTTTGCTTCTCTCTCTGCCCTCCTTTCCTCCTGTTGAACTTCAATTTTTAACCTTGCCATTTGCAATTGAAATTCTCTATCCTCTCTCCTTTCCTCTGCGGTCAGGCCCTAATCAGAGACACTGCTCCCAGGTTTGGCAGGGGGCACAATTGCAGTGGTAACATCATCCACTGATGGCAATAAATCCTCTGAGGGGCCATCCTCTGGACCCTCCTCCTCAGCATCCTCCTCTGAATGAGCTTCTGCCCAGGCCCTCAGCGCCATTTAAAATTCCTCCTTTCTGGAGGCACCTTGGGTGGGTACTCCCATATCCCTGCAGAACCCTTTCAGCTGTTTGTCAGTTTTATGTCTCCATCATGGCTTGGTCAAAATCTTCATTTCCAGCTTGAGACCCAGCCAGAGACATCTTGAGTGAGGATTTTAGTTAAACAATTGTCAGGTAGAAAAGCAAAATTGCAGAAAAAGATAAAAAAATCAAGTCGACCTTCAACTGTGGGCAGGTAGTGAATACTTAGGTATTGTATGTCACTGCACAAATACAAGTCCTATCTTCACCGCTGATCACCAATGTTAGAAATGGGGTTTCTGGTTGGCTAGGGTATGCACCTAAGCCAGGCAGAACCCACCCACTCTAGTCAGGGCAAGGGAGTTACACGCCCAGGATAACCGCTGCTCACCCCCTTGGTAGCTTGGCACGAGCAGTCAGGCTTAACCCACAGGCAATGTGTAAAGCGTTTGCACAACACACACAACACACGTGACACAATATGTACACCACAAAGTAAACACAACACTGAGCTATGTAAAAATAAACTGTATTGCACAAAACATAATTAGACCAAACATTACATGTCAGTAATACCCTGCTACCTTAGCAGTTGTCAGAATGTTACACAAGTTACTAATACTCTGCAAGAATAAGCAGTTGTCACATTAGAACAAGTAAGTATTCAGGATTCTGCAACATAAGCAGTAGTCAGGAATTACAATAAAGAAATATATGTACTTGTCATGAACACCTCATAAATATCCATAAAAGGAATCATTAGAAAACCTATGGCAAGTCATAATAACGTATATTAGCATGTCATGCCAGTGAAAGGAACATCAACACTTATATGTGTTACCAAACAAAAGAAAAATAGGTTTGTATATCAATCCTAGCTAGTCCAGTATAGGCAACTATGAATTAGGTTAGGCTTGTTTTTTTGAGTGTGAAAACGGCACTCAGTGGGCCACGAAGGTCACAAGAGGGGCCCTGGCACTCCTAGGTGAGAAGGGGGGGCCATGCGTTGGTTCTGGAGGGAGAGGGGCGGTATGCACCCCCTTCGGTGCTGAGTGTCGGGGCCTCTCGAGGGGCTTGTGCCTGAATCAGGCGCCAACACATTCATTGGGCCCCCCACAGGTCGCGACGGACCCTCTTGCAGGAGGGGACACCCAACAACAGATGCCAAAATGTAACCGGGGCGTTCGCGCCCCTAAGGCAGTGGCTGGGGGGAAAGGAACTCCCTTTCTGCCTTGTGCCCTGCGACGTTGGAGGCAGCCGTACTCGGTGCGGCTGCCTAAGTGAAGAGTGGAGCAGGGTCCTCCGATGAGGCTTCCCTCCTGCTCTGAGGCGGCCGCACCCAACACGGTGCGTGCTTTTCTGCCCTTCACGGGCCGCTGCAGTGTGCAGGCACCAAGGAAGGTGCCTCTAGGTGCCCCAGGTGCGTGTCTTAGAACGCGCTTCACCCCAGGGGCACGGTTGGAGCGCACTCGCTCCTTTCTTTCTTCTGTTGGTGCCCTGGGGGCACTATGTGGAGCGTCACTCACTCGAAATGTAGAAACACCCGGTCTGCAGCGGTGAAGTCGGGCAGCAAGGGAGAGCTTCCTCAAAGTGCTTAGGGCACGTCCATTAGCCCGGATCGCAGCAGTGAGCCTATTTCACAGCAGCTGCTCTCTGGAAGCACCGGGAGTGCAGAAAAGTGCTCTCCAAGTGCTGCAGAGGCAGAAACTAAGCACTCCTCATGCTTTTGGAAAGTACAGGGGTCAGGGGCCACAGCACCCTGCCCCTGGAGACAGACAGAGGGAGAACATAGGGCTATCAGGCCCCAACAACAGGTCAGCACAAGGGGTGCAGGTGATGGCAGTTCCTACTAGTGACCAGCCAGGTCACAGGTCAGCACAGCAGTAGCAGTCCAAAGTGGGCCCTGGTGAGTCCATTCAACAGCATCCTGTGTCCAGTTCCAGAAGTCTCTGGAGCCCCAAGAATGTCTAAATTGTGGGGAAAATCCCCCTGTACTTATACTTTGTTTTCTGTGTGTTTCCCATTGAGGAGGAAAGGGGGTTTCAACCAGTTACAACTGGTTCTGGGAGTGCCCCTTCTCTCCTCCAGCACAAGCTCCAAACATCAGTGGGGGGTAAATGACCCTACTGTGCGAAGCCAGGGCACAGCCTTTACAAATGCAGGTGTGCCCTGCCTCTCCCTTCTCTCAGCCCAGGAAGACCATACAATATGTAGATGCACCTCTGTGACACCATCCATGTGTACAGGCTGTCTGAAAAGTATGCACAAAGCCCAACTGTCAGTCTGCCCAGATGTGGATCGGAGTCAAGCTGCAAAACACCAGAGCCATAAGCACAGGGAAATTCTGACTTTCTAGAAGTGGCATTTCTGTAACAGTAATAAAAAATACACCTACACTAGTAAGCAGCATTTCCTAACACCATTACAACCATACCAAACATGCCTACGGTACCCCTCATAAATCAGACAATACCCCTTACACATAAGACAGGGCATTTCTAATGCAATCCTATGAGAAGGCAGCACTCACAGCAGTCAGACACCAAGTTAGGTTGTTTTGTTACTTCCAGGACAGACAACGCAACCTGGCACATGTCCTGCCTTCTACATACATGGCACGCTGCCCATAGTGCTAGCTAGGGCACACCTTACGGGTGACTTACATGTAGTAAAAGGGGAGTTGTGGGCCTGGCAAGTACATTTAGATGCCAGGTCCCTGTGGCAGAAAACTGCGCACACAGGTCCTGCGCTAGCAGGCCGGAGATAGGTTTGAAAGGCTTCTTCAGTGGGTGGCGCAAGCCGCGCTGCAGGCCTACTGGTAGCATTTAATTTACAGGCCCTGGGTATAGGGATGCCACTTTACAAGTGACTTATAGGTAATTTAAATATACCAATTAGATATAAGCCAATGATACCAATTTACAAGGGAGAGCACATGCACTTTAGCACTGATTAGCAGTGAAAAAGTGCTCAGAGTCATAACGTCATCCAACAAGGGTCAGAAAAATAAAGAGGAAAAAGGCAAAAAGTATGGGGAATGACCCTGTAAAAGGGCCAGGTCCAACAATTCTCATAATTTATAATTTTCTTTCTCAACATCAAAATGTGTTTCCTATTTCTGGTAACCACGTTAAGTCTATCTATTTTAACTCTGCTTTTCTCTGTATATATCATAAGGCGCATCCTCCAATTGAACACATTGGAAGAAATAGTTGTGGGTTGTTTTTCATGACTGATTGTGGTGATAATCGGAAACAAAGTAAAGTGAAGTGCTTGTAGATCCTGTGTCTGCATCATGAATCATATGAATAACTGGACCTCTTTTTTTCTTGTTGGCACAATGAGACTCCTTGCTGTGGTTGGTGATTTTAGTTTTGAGACACCACAGCAAAATTAATTTTAAATCAGAGTAAGTCAGTGTGCTTGTGATCAATCACTTCTAGAACGAAGAGGGCATAATGAATACTAAGGACATTAAGGCACGCTCTTCAGCCACAAAAACTACTAATAGTTGCTGTAAGTTTTTGATTAACATACCTATTCACTGCTCACAATCCCACTGTTCTAGGAAAAAGACAACATAAATAATAACACAGGTGGAAACAACAATGGATGAATGGATATATTGGGAAGTGCATTCTGGGATCGAGTTGCATCAAAACAAAAATTTCGATCCTCTTCACTGATATCTGTCCCGACAGCCATTTGATTGGTATGGCAATGGGGAATGGAGAACCACCATGTTTGAGAGGAAAGAAAATCGAAAGTGTTCACATATCTAGTATCATCATGCAATACAGAGAAGAATGGGTATGTGTAGGTGGAGGGTGGAGGTGGGCCGATTAGGAAGACGTGAACAAGGGGTGAATGTTACTGAAAAATCATTATTAAAAGTTGTAGTCTACATCCAGGATGAAAAAAACCACAATTTTGTGTTTCTCAACTCCCTTTGTAGCCCTTCCCTTTCATTTATGTCAAGTTCTTGTAGGGTTTGTCTCTATCCAATACCCATCCTTTCAAAAAGACACAAAATGTATAGAAGCATTTGAAATAAATATTGAGTATACAGATTCAAGTTGAGAATAAGTATTTGAGAATGTTTTGTAGGGGCATGGACCATTTGTTCTAAGCTTTGTTACAGGACAACTTCAATTGCTTAAGTCTGCAGTGCTCCTCAAGTGCCCCTGCAGTCATGCCTCTTGGGTTAACCTCTGTTCCCATAACATGATCTATTTTTACTGTGGAGATATTAAATCTGAACTTTATTGTGCAGTGCTGGACCTAGCCCTTTTTGCAGGGTCATGCCCAAACTGTTTGCCTTCTTCCTCCTATTTTGTCTGACCTGTTTGTGTTGGCTTTAGGACTCTGGGCACTTTACCACTGCTAACCAGTGATAAAGTTCACATTTTCCCTGTGTAAATTGTATTCTTGATTGGTTTATCCATGATTGGCATATTTGATTTACTAGTAAGTCCCTAGCAAGGTGCATTTGAAGTGCATAGGGCCTGTAAATCAAATGTTACTAGTGACTTGCAGCACTGATTGTGCCATCCACATGAGTAGCTCAATAAACATGGCTCAGACCTGCCACTGCAGTGTCTGTGTAGTTTTAAACTATCAATTTGACTTGGCAAGTGTACCCACTTTCCAATCCCAAACCTTCCCTTTTTTATACATGTACGGCACCCCTAAGGTAGGCCCTAGGTAGCCCCATGGGCAGGGTGCAGTATATGTTAAAGGTGGGACATGTACTGATGTGTTTTACATGTCCCAACAGTGAAATACTGCCAAATTCGGCTTTCACTGTTGCAAGGCCTATATCTCTCGTAGGTTAACATGGTGGCTGCCTTTAAGTATCCTTAAAGTGTAGTTTCCCTTTGGGAGCAGATATAAATAAGGAGTTTGGCGTCTTTGAACTCAAAATTTTAAAATACATCTTTTAGGGAAGTTGTTTTTTAGATTGTTAGTTTGAAAATGACACTTTTAGAAAGCAGGCATTTTCTTGCATCAACCATTCTGTGACTCTGTCTGTTTATGTATTCACTGTCTGGGACAGACTGACAGTTGGGCTGTTTGTGAATCTCCTCTAGACAATGACACAAACGGAGCTAGGGTGTAGTCGGGATATCCTGATGAGCCATCTGGGCTAGAATGGAGGGAGGAGTGGTCACTTACACCTGAATGGGCTGTGCCTGCCCTCACACAATGTAGTCTCCAACCCCCTACTGTGTGTCTGGGGTCTGGCATGGGCAAGGCAGGATCCTGTAAATAACAGAGACTTTTCTATGAAGTTGGTCAACTTCAAAGGCAGAAGGGTGTATAAGTAGTAGACCCAAAACCCCAGACTTTGGATTTCTTCAAGATTTGCTTCTGGAACCAAGAGGAACCTCTGTCAAGGAGAAGTGCTGCCCCTGCCTGTGACTGTGCTTTGGTGGGCTATCCTGCAGTTGCTGCTTTTTCCTGTGAAAGGGGACAAAGACTGGACTTTGAGTATATTCCTGCCTGAGAAGAATCTCTAAGGGCTTGGACTGAGCTTGCCTCCTATTTTTGAAGCCTCAGGGACAAGAAAGGCTTCACCAACCAGTCTCTGATTCTACATGAGTGAATTTCTGGTAAAATCCTGTGAAACGACGCCGGATGCTGCTGATGCAAGGATGCTGCTGCATGAAACCCGTGACGCTGCCTGCACCTGAAGCCGTTGCCATCGAAGAAGTGTGACGACCCCACCCACATTGCAGGCCCCACGCTACTGACGCAGCTGATGTCCACAGAACTCACAAGATCGGAGTGACGTAGCACCGGCGTTTGTGACACCCGACTCCGTCGCAACGCTTGTGACCCTGTGATGTGACTGCAACCCCATGAGGTCACCTCGCAACATCATGACTTCGCCGGACTTTGACTTTGTCGGAGGTGCCCAGGGACTGACTCCTCGCAACTGACGCTGCCTCACTTCACTGCTCCACAGCAAGGACCCGACACCACTTCATGATGCCTCCGCTCCTTCGCCTCGCAGCACCGGAACTAAGCCGCCTCGGATCCAGTGACGCCTCGCTCCCCGACTCCGTGCACCGGCATGTTTTCCACCCTTTTGCTAAGGTACTGTACCTGGGGGCCCATCTGACTCTGTAAACAGCACCAGTGGCGTCGCATTGTGGGAAGCTCTTAACATCAAATTGCAGCATTGGTGCTTCTAGGCACTATTTTTGTGTTTTTAATTTTGAATTGGGTATTGTGGATTTTTATTGTATTTGGTCTTTTTCTACTTACATAAATATTTACTATTTGGTACCCATTTGGTACCCATTTTGTAGTGTTTTACTGTATTAATGTGTATGTTGGTACAAATACTTTACACATTGCTTCTGGGTTAAGCCTTTCTGCTTGTGCCATGCTACCAAGGTGGTGATTGGGGGTTAACTGGGTGTGTTTCTCCTTTGCCCTGACTAGAGTGAAGGTCCTTGCTTGGACAGAGGGTAACTTGACTGCTAACCAAAGACCCCATTTCTAACATGCAGTCAAAGTAAGTTCTCCGAAGACCAAGCTCAGATCACACCGTTAGTGGCTGATGTCTAGGAGGGGATCTCAGGAATGGCTAATGAGAGGGACCAAAGGACTCTGTGAATAAGAGAAAGTTCAGGGTTTTTGGGAAAGCTGCACTGAAGGTCCTTGATTAGCAACTGAAAGTGGGGGTCACTTAAGTGTTGTGTCCTTGACTCTGTGGGTAGAGCAGTTGTGAGCAGTCCAAGGCATGCAACTAAAAGGGGTATGTGGGGTGAGTCTAGGTTCAATACAACACAGTAATCCAAGCAACAATAATGAATGTATGTCTAGCTACACATTTATATATTTGTACATAACATTTCTAACTGCATGTGATACATCAATAGTAAGATTGAGAGCATTGTATTTGCTTCCATGGCAGTTTTGTGAGATATGGCTTATTGTACTAGCCAGAACTTGCACATTTCAGGGCTTTTATTGTTTTATTATCTGATGTTTCAAGTGATTGTCACAAAACAGCCATGCAAATTATAACTCACACACCAAATGCAATGGTCATGGCCTCACCCTTGACATAAATGCAACTACAACTGATATCACAATTTAGATATCTGATTACATTTCACATTACCATTTACCCTATCAATGACACTACTATGAAATTAGTAATACTTATTGGTATGTGTTGTTATTTAATTATGTTGTGATTCCAAGAGTTGTTACATATAGATTGAAATATTGTGATGTCATAAGCATTGCATTTGGTGGGCGAGTGATGGTTTTAGTTGCTGTCTTACAAGTTATTGCTTGGCTGACCTGCAAGTTATGATAACAGAGCTAACAAACACTTGCAAAATGTAGTGGTTTTTCTTTTTTCTATTTTAATTTGTAACCATAACTGCATTTTAAAAGGTTTTTGTGAATTTCTGATGATTTTATAAACATATATTACAGTGTTATAGCCAAAGCTAATTATACCTTCTCATTAACTTTTTTCAGTGAATTTCTGGATTTTGTGATCATATTCCACAGCCAACTCTTTCCTGCTCATAACCCACCATGTCTGTTCAACCTCTGCTGCACGTGGCCTTTGTATGGCCTCTGCTATTTTTGGATCAGGCTGAAACTGAATGACTAACCGTTCCCCCCCGGAGGATCACCGGACCAGGTAAGGTGATCGTCCGTTAGGGGAGGGGGGTGGGGGGGTGTTGCGTGTTTTGTGCGTGCATGGGGGTGTGAGTGTGTGGAGGGGTTGTGTGAGTACGTGTATGCATGTGGTGGGTGTATTGTGTGTATGGGAAATGTGACGAATGACTGTGTGCATGTATGTGTGCGTGTATGTGTATGAGTGGTGTGAGTGTGCCTGGGGGCAGGGGGTCCTACCACCTTTGCAGGGTGGTAGGGGGGTCGTGGGTGTTGGAGGAGGGCTCTGGGGAGTGGGGGGAGACCCCAATCAGTGCCAGGGAACATATTCCCTGACACTGATAGTGCCTACCGCCATGGAATTTATGGTGGTACAAAACCCCACGAAATCCATGGTGGTATGCGGGGTCCTGATACCGCCGGCAGTATAGTGACGGCCGCTGGGCTGGAGACTGAAGTCCCCAGCCCAGTGATCGTTACCACCCTGGCAGTCGGAGTGTAAAAGTGGCGATTTGCCATGGAGGTTACCGCCAAGGCCGTAATTCCATTTTTGTTTCCGTCGGCTTGTTGGCATTATTACTGCCACTTTTACTCCGACCGCCAGGGTTGTAATGAGGGCCAGTATCTTCACTGAAAACAACCAGTTGGAAATTATCATCTTTTGCATGGTAGTCCCCCAGTTTTTTGTTGTCTTTTTCTGAACCCCTTTTTGTTGGTCATAGGCACTTTACTCCAGCTAACCAGTGGTAAAGTGCTTGTGCTCTCCCTTTTGAAATCTGGTAAGTTTGGTATTATTAATTGGCACATTTATTTTACTTATATGTTCCTAGTATATGGTAGTACATGTACCCAAGACCTGTAAATTAAATGCTGTTAGTGGGATGCAGTGCTCATTGTGCCACCTGCCATAATAGCACTGTAAAACATGTCTCCAAGACATCCCTGCAGACGGGGAATGCAGTTTTAAAACTGCCATTTCGGCCTGTAAAAAAACCTGTTGCCAGGCCTAAATCTTCCTTTTTAATACTTATAATTCACCACTTATTTGTCCCTAAAAGTCCATAGGGCAAGGTGCATGGTAATTAAAAGGTAGGGCTTGCGTATTTAATGTTTTACATGCTGGGACAGTGAAAAACCTCCAAAGTTGCTTTCAAAGTAGCAAAGATGGCTTGCCCATGGGAAAACACTGCGTGGGTCATTACAAGCTTGGCGGTACCTGGTCGTACCACCAACGGGCTGGCAGAGAAGACTGCCAAATCATGACCATGGCGGTCTTCACAACAGAAGCCAGCCAAACTGGAGCCAGTATCGCCACTGCGTCATGCCACCACGGACGGCAGTAGCCACTTTCAGGCTGGCAGACGCCATGTTACCGTCGGACATATTATGAGGCTGCACACCACCAAGGTTTCCACCACGGTCGCACCACCATGAAAACCCTGGTGGAAACAAACTCTATAAAAGGAAACACTCACCTTCTGGAACACATACATGTCTGGAACTGCCATGGAACCTGAACTGGAAGTCCACCCACTGCTCCTGGTCGCACAATGACTCTGGAACCAGCGACGAAGTCAACAAGAACACACACCTATCAGACACTGTAGGGAAAACCCAAAGTACACACACAACAAACACATCCAAGACAACTTGCGACGGCAACACACACACGTAACCACACATCCATATGCACACACACACACACCCACATACACACATGCACACCCATACTACACACACGCACACCCATACTACATACACCACGGTCAACACACACGTGCAATACACACACTAATCTGCAGGCACACAGCACCGGTACAGTCTTACACACCAATACACAGCAGCACGGATTCACACAACAACACCCCAATCACTACTACACAAACGCATTGGCAAGCAATTTCATTACACAACTCCACATGATACTACATACAGACAACAAGACATAATAACACCTGACTAACAATATACACAATCACATAGCCATAAAACGAAGCACACATCATACCACGCTAACACAACACACAACGCATCTGACATAGCCATCACCACACACACGGACACCCACACAACAACCACATAAGGCCCTCAACACCACCATTACACATGTCAACACAAACTGGAAACAACTCAACTGTATACATGCATTTACCAAACACCAACATATCCTATACACAATACACATGCATGACTGCAGGAAGAATGGCAGGGCCACACCCACACATGCAGTTCAGACTCAACAGCTAGCACAACCAACACACACACACACACACAAATCAAAGCTGGCAAATACTAAACAGTCATTTAGAAAGAAAGGCAGGACAAGTATGTTACCATCGAAACCAACAACAGGTTGGGCCAGATGTATTAAAAATCCTAAATATGAGTATAAAAATATAACTATGTACAAAGAGAGAAGGCCAGTGGCCAGTTTAAAGTCCAAAGTGCCAAAGGCACAAATGGCATCTCTGTGTGCCCCAACATGACTCCTGACTGCTATATGAACTCCACAGGGTAGGGGCATCAAGGGGGCAGGCAGGCACCTCAGGGATTGGGGAGGGGCAGAGGAGGGGTTTTTGCTTGGGTTTGGGAAGGGGGTCTTTGGGCTTGGGCTTGGGAGGGGACGGTCCTTGGGCTTGGGTTTGGGAGGGGTCGACTTCTTGGCAGGGGGAGGGGCATGGGTACTAGCAAGGAGGGCAGGGTAGGACTTGGAGGTGGAAGGGCTGGACTTGGGGAGGGACACAGACCATTTGGGGGTATCACGGGGTGGGAGAGGAGTAGGGAACAGGAAAACTCAGAGAGGAAATACTTCTTAGACACACGGGGTGGTCATGGCAAAAAAATTTGGGAGTGGAGGTAGAGGGAGTGGTTGTAAGAGGTGTTGCTGTGGATGTCTTGGGTGCAAGTGCATGTGAGGAATGCTTGTGGGTACTGGGTGTCTGTTGGGTGGGTGAGTGTGGGTGTTAATGTGTCTTGGGAGGAGGGGGAGGAAGTGCTGGGAGATGCCGTGCTGGATGGGTGACTGTCTGTTGGGGTGGTGTCTGCAGGTATGGAAGATGTGCTGCATGTGTTTCGGTGGTTGGTGTGACTGCAGATATGTTGACTGGGGTGGATGTCTGCGGGTCTGCTAATGTGGTGACTGTGGGTAAGATAGGAGCTGTGGCTTGATCAATGAATGTTGGTGTGGTGGCTACAGGTGTGTCTGATGTATTGTCTGTGAAGGAGGGAGTATTGGGGAGTCTGTGCAAGTAGTGGATATTGGTGTGTCTAAAGGTGGGTGTTGTTTCGGTGCATGCTGGTGGTGGGTCTTATGGTGCTTGTGTTTGTCAGTGGTACCCTTGGATGTTTAGGTGGAGGCATGCTTGTGTGTCTGTGTGCTTTGGCTGGGTTTGGGGAGAGCAGGTTTGGGATTAGGAAGAGGTAAGTGGAGGGGGGAGGGTAGACAAGGGGTGACTGACTGCCGTCAGTGTGGAGGCCTGAGCCTGAAAGGATCTCCGTAGGCCAGCCAGTACATCATGAATGCTCTCCAGGAACACATTGCTCTGCTGGACCTGAGCTGTCAGTCCGTGGATGGCATTCACGATGGTCGACTGACCCACAGAGATGGATCTCAGGAGGTCAATAGCATCCTCACTGAGGGCAGCAGGGCTGGCAGAGGTGCCTGCAGTGAAGGAGACACCCACTCTCCTGAGTGAGCGGGCACAGGCAACTGGGTTGGGAGCCACAGGAGGGCAATGGTAGTAAGGGGGGGTGGCAGACAACGATGGTGCTGGGGTGGTCCCAGAAGAGTCCGCCAGGGAGTGTCCAGTGGGGAGGATTCCAAAGATGATATCAATGATCCAGTCTCCGCCATGGCACTCCCCTCAACCTCCATGCCACTGGGGCCCTTGCTGTCGCTGGTGGCAACACTTCGGGTCCCGTGGCCAGCAGTATCCCCACTCACCCATGCCCCTTCTCCTTCGTCTGCCGATGCTGATGCACACTAATAGAGAGAGGGCGAGAGACAGAGGGAGAGAGAGGGTTAAGATCTACCTCACATACACACATTTAAACATGCACATCCTTGAGAATATATATCCTGACTAGGCTATCTCAGGTGACAATACACATTTCCTACATCATGTCACAACATTTCACCACTACCCACCTCTGTATGCCAACTCTCACACCAACTTCTACATCCAAGTATGTCAGCACGACTGGAGTCATCCACATGATCAACACCATGGCCATGTCTGCATGCACAACATGCCCTGGATGAAGTACCAATGTCTCCCTGATTTCACATCATACCTCTCCATACTCCAATCACCCATTGGAACTGCAACTGACTGAACAAAAACACATCGGGCCTGTACAGTCACAACAGCTGATCAGTCCATGTCCTTTGTTAAATATCCACGACAGTGAAGACTACTCCACTCAAACGCACAACAATGAATGCACCGTTCCATAAAAAAAAAAAAAAAATTAATCCCAGTATGGGAAAGCAAAACAGGACCCAGTGAAGATCTATAATCAGGAACTAGAGGCCTCACTCACCAAATGGTGACATGCTTCATCATCGGGCTTTGCTCCTCGTCAGGCCAGCGCTGCAATGCCCGACGGGCTCCTCAAGGAGGCTCTTTGCCGGAGATCTTTTATAAAGGATTTTAGCCGGTGGGTGAATGCAATTGTGTGGCATTGGTAAAAAATGCTGTTAAAAATTACTAGAGGGCAAAAAAACTAAAGAAGAATTTATTCAAACTATGTATAACAGCCTCTGTCATGATTAAAAAAAAAAAAAAAAGGTGAAAATCAGAATAATGTCTATTTTACCCTATTCACATATAGTGTCAGGTGGTCACAAACCCTATAATCTGGGAATGAGATAAGGGCAGAGACAGGAATCCCTATACTGCCCAAAAATAGGTCAACATGTTTCTTGCTCAAGTTGTCAGTAATGATCAGGTGTGATTCGTCAGGACCGTAAATAACCTACCTAATCCTCACTTTTCAGAAAAAAATATAAAAAACCCATATGTTACTGGAACCCTCCTCACACTAAAGGATGGGCACCATAGGGATGGTGAGCAGCCTCAATGGTCCATTCACTTGCGGATATTTTCTTGCAGTGAGTCCGGTTGGATACACCTATCCATGCTCAGCACTCCCTGCATCTGCCTGTCACATTACATGTCTGAAATAACACTCTGTACAGTAATGGCAAAATAGATGTAAGAACAGATTAAGCCACTACAAGTTATACACCCATACAGGTGACATCTGTTTTGCACAATACAAATGTGGGGAACATGCATGTGATTAGTCTGACCCAATCACAGAGGAAGATCTGCAGACACCAAACACATATATATCTCTCATGACCACACAAACTTGCCAAATCAAATCAAAGAAATGCTTGAGAAAAGCAAAGAGATATCCTCAGTGGAGACAGCAAAGCCCAAACTGGAAGAAGGTTTGCAGAGTAATCTTGCGCTTATTTCAAATGAAGAATCAAGAAGAGAAGATCCAAGATGGCCGTCGTGAGTCCTGAAGGTTAGTTACAGTTCTAGTCTTGCAATCGGTTGGTTGCTAGGTTACAAGCTCACCAGCTGGAAGCTTCGCACTTCAACTGAGGTCTGACAGGAATCAGCTGTGTGGAGAGAGAGCACGCTTCAGAGCAGAAACTCCTGTGAGGTAAAATTACACTTGAAGGCTATTTTACAGAAAACGTGATAAATATTGTCAAGGTTTATTCGAGGAGTTTGATAGTAGACCGTTCCAGTGGAGGTTTGGCAAGGCTACAGAGGTGAATGTATGAATAAACCTTATGTTTACAAGGTTCCTGTTTAAGATACCAAAGTCAAAAGAGAAACAAACTTTAACAAGCAAGTATTTACAAATACCAAGGTTATAAACGAAGGCTGAGTTTAACGGAGAAATGAATGTTAACAAGTAAGCATTTACAAATGCAACGGTAATAAACCAAAGTAGAGTTTAAAAGAGAAACAAACTTTAATAAACAAGCATTTACAAATACAATTTATCGACAGATGTCGAAATAAGAAAGGAGAAAACTAACTTTAATAAACAAGCATTTACAAATGCAAGTTATCAACAGATGTTAAAGTAAGAAAGAAGAAACAAACTTTAATAAACAAGCATTTACAAATACAAGTATTGACAGAAGTCAAAATAAGACAGGAGAAACAAACTTTCACAAGCAAGAATTACCAATGCAATAAATGTAATTGAACTCTCTAATGTAAAGTAGAAACCAATTAACATCAGCTGATTTGGAGAACACATTATCACCAACTATATATATATATATATATATATATATATATATATAAATGTATATATATATATATATATATATATATATATAGCAACATAAAACCAATCTCTAACAAAGGTTGAGAAGTTCTTACAGAATCAGTAATAAGCATTTTTAAGAAGAGCTTATCATTCATAGAGAGAAGCAAGGCTACAGAGAACTCAGGGTGAGTGAAGAAATAATAGAATTAAAGAGAATTAAGTGTTAAGAGTAGAAAGTGTAAAACTGATGTTGTATGTCCCTAGTAATTGCGACTGTGACTCTTGCAGGTGCTGCATCCAATCTTAGACGTGAAGAGGCAGACTGAGTACTGACGTTCATCATCTCTGTGGCAGTCTCTCTACAATCCCATTCCCCTTTCCCCCTCTGGGGTACTCAGCACGAAGGATTAAAATTAGTTGTGAGTAGCTCGGGTCGGGACTGAGGAGTTATCTTCTGCTTCTGAGGAAATCGAATTTAAGTATCCTGACAGATTGAAGTTCCTTCACCCTAATTTTAGGGAAAAAACAGATTTCCCCCTGAGCAGAATGGCAGAAGGAATTGATATAAAAGCATTAGCCACCGTTTTGGAAGGGTTACAGAAACAATTAAATAACACCATAGAAGAAACAGTCCAAATAAAACAGCAAATAAATGAGTTAGGGAACACCGCTAAATCAAATGAATCTGTGTTTTCACAAATCCCTAGCCCTTCACAGTCTGCAGGTATATCCACTCAAGTAATTCATGCGGTTTCCCCTATTATTCCTTTTGCTCAACCCGAGCGCTTTGGTGGGAATCCAAATAAGGCGCAGATTTTTCTGACCCAATGCTCATTGCATTTTTTATGTAGACCAGTAATTTTTTCCGAAGACCAATCCAAAGTGTCATTTATATTGTCTTATCTGACAGGTGATGCGGTCGCATGGTCCATGCCAATAATTTCCAGAAATGATCCTGTTTTACATAATTTCCAAAATTTCAAGGAAGAGTTCTTAAGAATATTTGATTGGTGAACTGCGGCTCAAGCCACTGACAATGAACTATTGGAAATCAGGCAAGGTAATAAAGATATAGTAGCCTATCTGGCTCATTTCAATAAACTCATTGTAGAGACTGCCTGGCCGGAGTCAAAAAGAGCCGCCATATTTTATCGTGGACTGAGAGATGAATTGGAAGATGCCTTAGCACAAGTTCCAAATAGACCCACCGAAATTTCAAAGTTAATTGATCTTGTGTTACAGATTGACCACCGGTTTACGGAAAGAAGAGCAGAAAAGAGAAGAGAATATCGACCATTTCCCCTGAGAATTGATTGTGTAAGAAATGATCATACGAGAGCCGGAGAAGGGATAACGATAGAAGAACCAATGCAAATTGGTTCCATCCGAGGTCCTTTATCTAAGGAAGAAAAAGAGAAAAGAAGAGTGAATCAACTATGTTTATATTGTGGTGCATCTGGGCATTTTGTTAAAAACTGTCCCAAGAAACCCAAAGCTCTTCAGTCGGGAAAAGGCCAACTTCATCAGAAAAGGGAGTTTCCCTGATGAAAGCAGAACCCAAGACAACTCCTTTAGCAAACTGCAGTGCCACATTTGGTACAAACAGTATCAGTTAAGCCCCTTGAGAAGGAAATTCAAGGGATCTCAGTTATGATAGACTCTGGAGCTACGGGAAACTTCTGTGATATCAAATACACTCATAAAATGAGTATTCGATTTATCAAGAAATCTATTTTGGAAGTAGTAAGAGCTGTGGATGGAACCAATCTTTCTTCAGGACCCATTTCCCATGAGACCGAACCTATTCAGATGCAAGGTTTTGGTGGGCATCAGGAGCAGATAATCATTAATTTGATAGATGCTCCACAATTTCAACTCATTTTGGGTCTGCCCTGGCTTACAGAACATAATCCACAAATTTATTGGAGCAAAAGAACGATCAAGACGAATTCCTCTTACTGCAAAGAGAATTGCTTTCATGATGGAGTGGAAGTGTCCACCAAGTCCCAAGCGGCCTGTTTATCATCACACTCTTCAATGATCTGAGTACTAAAAACAACAGAAATCCCACAAGAATATGAGGATTTAGTCGCCGTTTTTGATGAAAAGGAGGCTGAGAAATTGCCGCCACATCGACCCTACGACTGCAAAATTGAACTGGAGCCAGGTGCGATATTGTCATGTAGCAGAATATACGCACTGACCGAAGCAGAGAACCAACATTTAAAGGAGTATTTGGATCAATATCTTGCTAATGGTTTTATTTGTCCTTCTGAATCCCCAGTGTCATCCCCACTATTTTTCATACCAAAGAAGGATGGGGGTCTTCAAACTTGCATTGATTATCGAGCCCTCAATCAGGTTACCATCAAGAATCGATACCCACTGCCTTTAGTGTCAGTTTTATTAGATCAAGTAAAGAATGCTAGAATCTACACCAAATTGGACCTGCGAGGAGCATATCATTTGATACGAGTGGCTTCAGGGGATGAATGGAAAACCGCTTTTCGGACTCGATACAGATTAGTTGAATATCAAGTGATGCCTTACGGGTTATGCAATGCTCCTGCTGCTTTCCAGCATTTCGTTAATGATATATTACGAGAATACCTCGACCGGATTGCCGTGGTTTATATAGATGACATTTTAACCTTTTCCCACAATCTACAGGAGCACATTTCCCATGTTCGATCCATCCTCACAAGGTTGCAAGAAAACCGTCTCTATGTAAAATTGGAGAAGTGTGCATTTCATGTGGAACGAGTTGAGTTCTTAGGATTCATTTTGTCACCAGAAGGAGTTAGTATGGATCCTACCAAGATAAAGACAGTGCAACATTGGCCTTCTCCTTGCAATGTCAAAGAGATCCAGAGTTTCTTGGGGTTCGCTAATTTTTATGGAAGATTCATATCTAATTTTTCTCAAACAGTTACACCCATTACTCGATTGTTGAAGAAAGGAGTGAAGTTTGAGTGGACAAAAGAAGCTGAAAATGCTTTTAATTTTTTGAAGAATTCCTTCGTCTCAGCTCCAATCTTGCTCCACCCCAATCCGAATGAGCCATATTATGTGGAGGCAGATGCTTCAGATGTTGCCATAGGAGGTATCCTTTCCCAGCGTCATAAAGATACAGGTCAATTACATCCAGAGGCCTATTTCTCTCGAAAATTAACACCACCAGAGATAAATTATTCAATTGCGGATAAGGAGCTATTGGCAGTCAAAGAAACTTTTCGTGAGTGGAGGCATTACATTTTGGGAGCTAAGCATAAAGTGACCGTTTACACGGACCACCGAAATTTACAGTTTTTAAAATCAGCTCGAACTCTAACAGCTAGGCAACTGCGTTGGTCCCTATATTGTGCAGACTTTGATTTTGTTGTCACTTTCAGACCAGGAAAAGTAAATGGGAAGGCAGATGCTCTATCTCAAATTGATACTGGTGCAGTTAAAGAGCCTCCAGAAAAATAATTGATTATTCCACAAGAGAAGTTCATATCTGCCATATTGTATGAAGATTTAACCAAAGAAATTCAAGAAAACTTAATATTCGAAGGAATGCTGAAGTGGTCCAAAGAAGGCCAAGGAAGAGAAATCAAAAATGGTTTGCCATACTTTAAAGGTGCACTGTATGTTCCGACTGTGGAACTGCAAGAAAAAATTCTTCAAGCTTATCATGATGATCAATTGGCTGGACACAAAGGAATTTAAAAAACTCAAAATCTGATACAACGAGAATTTTGGTGGCAAAAATGAACACTCAGATAAGACAATATGTGTCAACTTGTGACAAATGTCAAAGAGGGAAATCAAATAGAACAGCTTCACAAGGTCTGTTAAGAGCTTTGCCCACTGCACCCCATGCCTGGCATAATGTTACTATGGATCTTATAGTGGACCTCCCTAGTAGCCAAGGTTTTAACACTATCCTAGTTTTTGTAGACACTTTCACTAAAATGGCGCATTTCATTCCTTTGAAAGAAATCCCTCGAGCCCCACAGGTTCCACAGTTGTTTACACAACACATAGTATGCGCCCATGGTATCCCAAAAATTATAGTTTCAGACAGGGAGTCCCAATTTGTTTCTCGCTTTTGGAAGGCCTTTAGTAAAAGATTAGGAACTGATTCTCGTTACTCTACCAGTTACCATCTGAAACTGATGGGCAAACAGAGAGAGTGAATCAAGAGTTAGAACAGTATTTAAGACTCAATTTATTTGATCAAGAGAAGGAATGACCCGAGTTGATGTGAGCAGCTGAATTTGCTTACAATAATGCGGTTCATTCCACCACTGGGTTCACCCTCTTTTATCTGAACCATGGTAGACATCCTAATGTAATGTTGGGTAAAGAAGATGATTCAGTGCCTGCAGTAGAAGAGATGGTGAGGGATTTGCAGACCACGTTAGTTAGGGCTAGAAAAAACATCATTCAAACAAAAGATTCATATAAGACTCAGGCTGATAGAAAAAGAAGAGAGAGACCCATTTATTCGAAAGGAGACAAAGTTTGGTTATCCACTCGTCATTTACATCTCAAAGGAAATCGCAAATTTCAGCCACGATTTATAGGCTCATTTAAAGTTGACAAGATGATCAATCCAGTGGCAGTTAAATTGCAGTTGTCAGCTCATCTAAAGAGACATCCTGTTTTCCATGTCTCCTTGTTAAAGAACAGTCCTCCAAATTTACGTCAAAACTCCCCTCCAAGTCCTATCCAGATTAGCTCTGCAGAAGAGTCTGAGGTCAATCAAATCTTAGATTCCAAAATCCGTAATGGCAAGCTTTATTATCTAATTGATTGGAAAGGTTATGGTCCAGAGGAGCGATCCTGGGAGCCACACGAGTATGTACATGCTTCAAGATTAGTGAGAAACTTTCATAGAACCTACCAAAGCAAACATAAATTGCAGAACTGTTCCTTGAGGGGGAGTACTGTCATGACCACACAAACTTGCCAAATCGAATCAAAGAAATGCTTGAGAAAAGCAAGGAGATATCCTCAGTGGAGACAGCAAAGCCCAAACTGGAAGAAGGTTTGCAGAGTAATCTTGCACTTATTTCAAAGGAAGAATCAAGAAGAGAAGATCCAAGATGGCCGTCGTGAGTCCTGAAGGTTAGTTACAGTTCTAGTCTTGCAATCGGTTGGTTGCTAGGTTACGAGCTCACCAGATGGAAGCTTCGCACTTCAACTGAGGTCTGACAGGAATCAGCTGTGTAGAGAGAGTGCGCGCTTCAGAGCAGAAACTCCTGTGAGGTAAAATTACACTTGAAGGCTATTTTACAGAAAACGTGATAAATATTGTCAAGGTTTATTCGAGGAGTTTGATAGTAGACCGTTCCAGTGGAGGTTTGGCAAGGCTACAGAGTTTAATGTATGAATAAACCTTATGTTTCAAGGTTCCTGTTTAAAATACCAAAGTCAAAAGAGAAACGAACTTTAACAAGCAAGTATTCACAAATACCAAGATTATAAACGAAGGCTGAGTTTAACGGAGAAATGAACGTTAACAAGTAAGCATTTACAAATGCAACAGTAATAAACAAAAGTAGAGTTTAAAAGAGAAACGAACTTTAATAAACAAGCATTTGCAAATACAAGTTATCGACAGATGTCGAAGTAAGAAAGGAGAAAACTAACTTTAATAAACAAGCCTTTACAAATACAAGTTATCAACAGATGTCGAAGTAAGAAAGAAGAAAATAACTTTAATAAACAAGCATTTACAAATACAAGTATTGACAGAAGTCAAAATAAGACAGGAGAAACAAACTTTCACAAGCAAGAATTACCAATGCAATAAACGTAATTGAACTCTCTAATGTAAAGTAGAAACCAACTAACATCAGCTGATTTGGAGAACGTATTATCACCAACTATATATATATATATATATATACATATATATATATATATATATATATATATATAGCAACATAAAACCAATCTCTAACAAAGGTTGAGAAGTTCTTCCAGAATCAGTAATAAGCATTTTTAAGAAGAGCTTATCATTCATAGAGAGAAGCAAGGCTACAGAGAACTCAGGGTGAGTGAAGAAATAATAGAATTAAAGAGAATTAAGTGTTAAGAGTAGAAAGTGTAAAACTGATGTTGTATGTCCCTAGTAATTACGACTGTGACTCTTGCAGGTGCTGCATCCAATGTTAGACATGAAGAGGCAGACTGAGTACTGACGTTCATCATCTCTGTGGCAGTCTCTCTACAATCCCATTCCCCTTTCCCCCTCTGGGGTACTCAGCACGAAGGATTAAAATTTGTTGTGAGTAGCTCAGGTCGGGACTGAGGAGCTATCTTCTTCTTCTGAGGAAATCGAATTGAAGTATCCTGACAATATCACAACTATCAAAGTGCATCTACAATGGCCCATATTGCACATATTACACATCCATACACAACCTCGGGAACACACATGACATCATGGTCCACATACAATACCACCACACATGCAAATTCACCAGTAGAACTTCACAACATGATTACACCACCCTCACTGACACTGACACCATTCCAGAATTGCCGATACCTAAGTCCAGACAGCACACATCTCAGAGCATAAATACATGTAAGCAATATGCACACCTGGACCAACACCACTGCCTTTGCACTGACAACACATCCCACAACTACATAGGGCAGCCTCAGGAGAGTAAATACAACATTCATGTCACAACAACATCTCATAAGTCAAACAATACCCAATCATGTCCTAACCACCCACTTTAACTAGGCCACTCAATCAAAAGGGCCCCAAAGTAACCATTGAGACATAATGTAGGCAGCATATAAGCTATGTTGTACTGTAATAGATAGGGCATTGGCATACATGACATTTACATTGCATTTTGACAATGACAAGGTCTGCCTAGGCACTTACAACCTCTAGTACTATCCCATTGGGTTTAAGGTCTAATCCCTACAAGTCTAGCACTTAGAAATGCATGAGGATTGCAATCAGACCAAATCAGAGGTACAAATCAAATGACCCAACATTAGCAACCTTCACATACACAATAGATAGCAGATTACCACAAAAAGGGGATACAACTATCAAGCCATTAGTTCAGTCCTATACAGGCCCTATATGTGGGGGAAATTTAATGACTGCCTCACATGGAGTCAATAGCATAACCAGTACTTGATGTATATAGTCACAGTGAAAAAAGGTGTGTGTTAGACCTGAGATCCTTAGGGTGGTCACCCCCAACCTTTTGCCTACCTCCCTCCACTTTTTGCCATTGTTTTTGCTGGTTTTAGGACTCTGCGCACTTTACCACTGCTAACCACTGCTAAAGTGCATATTCCCTCTCCCTTAAAACATGGTGACATTGGCTACTACTCAATTGACATATTTAATTTAATAGTAAGCCCCTACTAAAGTGCACTGCATGTACCCAGGGCCTGTAAATTAAATGCTGCTAGTGGGCCTGCAGCACTGATTGTGCGACCCACATACGTAGCCCCTTAACCATGTCTCAGGCCTGCCAATGCAAGGTCTGTGTGTGCAGTTTCACTGCCACTTCGACTTGGCATTTAAAAGTATTTTCCAAGCTTTAAACTCCCCTTTTTCTACACATAGGTAACCCCTAAGGTAGGCCCTAGGTACCCCATAGGGCAGGGTGCTGTGTAGGTAAAGGGCAGGACATATGCCTGGGTGTTTTATATGTCCTGGTAGTGGAAAACTCTTAAATTCGTTTTCCACTGCTGTGAGACCTGCTCCTTTAATAGGCTAACATTAGGGCTACCCTCATATACTATTTGAGTGGTAGATTCTGATCAGAAAGGAGTAGACATATTTAGTAGAAGTGCTCTCCAAGGGCTTGGATTGAGCTTGCATCCTGTTTCCTGAAGTCTCAGGGCCAAAAAGACTTCGGCGGTCATTACAACCCTGGCGGACGGTGTTAGAGCGGCGGTAAAAAAAATTGGAATTACAACCGTGGCTGAAACCGCCAACAAAGACAGCCACTTTACCACTCCGACCGCCACGGCAGTACAAACAAACAGCGCGGCGGTCACCGCCAACAGACAGGCGGAAGACAAAGTACTGCCCACAGTATCACAACCTACCAATCCGCCACCTTTTCCGGGGCGGATTCACAGCGGACAAAAACACGGCAGAAACAGGACTTTGAAGGGAAAACGCTCACCTCTACACACCCCAGGAGGAATCCGGACGCCATGGAACCAGAGCGGCACATCCTGCCAGCCATTATCTTCCTGCTCCTCTACCAGGAGCACGAATGCCGGCGGCAAAGACAACGGTGAGTACTGCACCTACGACACAGGGGAGGGGGGAGGGAAAAAACAGGGACACACACATGCAACACGCAACACCCCCACCCTCACCCACTACAACACACACACCAATACAGCATGATACATTACAGTTATACCCCCCAACCCCCCCCGGAAGAATGCAAAGACAAAAGCAAATGAGTGTAACCCTTGTAATATATTAAAATCAAGTACGCAAAAATATATATATACACTATAAACAAAATATACACCAAGCTTATTAGTCCAGGTAGTGCTCCAATGAAGTCCGTGGAACACAGGGCCATCACGGTATGGGCGAGGCCCACACAAGATCCCCGACCATGACGGAGAGAACACTGCAGGGGCATCAGAGAGCAAGAAAACAGGCACTTCTGGGGGAGGGAAAGGGGGGGCACCTCAGCCGGTTGAGTGCACGACGCCAAATCCACGAGGGGGCCACATGCCCACTGTTCAATCCTGGGGAGTGCAAAGCCACAGTCTCTCAAGTCTCTACAGTGGCTGGGTTGCCCACTGCTGCATCCTGGGGAGTGCAAAGCCACAGTCTCTCAAGTGGATAACAGTCTCCACTGGTTCTGGAGGGGGCTTTGTGCCCAGAGTGCTTCATCCTGCTCATGACGGACTCAGTAGCGGCAGTGCCCATATTGGAGGGGGTTGTAAAATGGTGAGGGGGGATGGTGGAGGAATGTCCATGGCAGAGTCCAGTCTATTAGTGTAACAGGCGCATTGCTCAAATGGGCATAGGAAATGGAGCTGGGGCAGTTTGAGGATGGACAGGGTGACAAAGTGGGACAGAAAGATGACGTTCAGGGTGGTCTCATTTCTTGGCAGGGGTCTTGGCATCGTTCTCTGTCTTTGTCCTGGATCTCAGGGACCGTTTGCGGGGTGGTTCTCCCTCTGCAGGGGGTGGGGTGCTGGTGTGGTGGTCCTATGGCGGGGCGTCCTGTCCACTAGCGCCGGCAGAGGAGGTGGGCAGTTCATCGTCCATGCTAGTGTCAGGGGCCCCTTGTTGTGCCACAGTGTCCCTCCTGGTGTTGAGTACTTCCTTCAGCACCCCTACGATGGTGCCCAAGGTGGAATTGATGGTTCTGAGTTCCTCCCTGAAGCTCAAATACTGTGCCTCCTGCAGCCGCTGGGTCTCCTGAAACTTGGCCAGTACCGTTGCCATTGTCTCCTGGGAGTGGTGGTAGGCTCCCATGATGCAGGAGAGGGCCTTGTGGAGAGTGGGTTCCCTTGGCCTGTCCTGCCCCTGTCACACAGCAGCCCTCCCAGTTCCCCTGTGCTCCTGTGCCTCCGTCCCCTGGACCGTGTGCCCCCTACCACTGCCCCCAGGTCCCTGTTGTTGTTGGGGTGGTGGGTTAGCCTGGGTTCCCTGTAGTGGTGGACACACTGCTGATTGACGTGTCCTGGGGACAGAGGTATGGGCTCGCTGGGTGGGTGCTGTGCTGGTGTTTCCAGAGGGAGGTAGGTCTGTAGTGGCCTGTGACTGTGTGAGGGGAACCGACTGTCCAGAGGTCTCCGATGGGCGGGGCTGGTCATCTAGATCCAGTTGGACAGAGTTGCTGTCATCACTGTGGGCCTCTTCTATTGGTGGTGTAGACATTTGTGGACCCTCCTGTCCGGTGACGTTGGGTAGGGGTCCTGCAGGGGTATAAAAGGATGTTTATTACATCTGTGTGTGCCATGGTGTGCAGTGGGTGGGTGACCGTGTACCCCAGTGCTTGCATTCTTGTGTGAGACCTTGTGTGATGGTGGTTTATGGGGTGTATGGGTATGTGCAGTGGCCATGCTTTGGTGATGGGTGTCCATGCTTTGGTGTTGCATGCAGGGCTTGGTGTTGGGATGGGTGGTTTGTGATATTGGGAAATTTGTGAGGAGTTGGAGTGATGGGGTGAGGGTGGGGGTATGTAATGGCATGCAGGTAGGGTGGAGGATGTAATAGTTAAGATTTGACTTACCAGAGTCCATTCCTCCATATACTCCTGCGAGGCCCTCAGGATGCAGAATCGCCAAGACCTGCTCCTCCCATGTTGTTAGTTGTGGGGGAAGAGGTGGGGGTCTGCCGCTAGTCCGCTGAACCGCAAGGTGGTGTCTTGAGACCACGGAACGCACCTTCCCCCATAGGTCATTCCACCTCTTCCTGATGTCATCCCTATTTCTTGGGTGCTGTCCTACTGCGTTGACCCTGTCCACTATTCTTCGCCATAGCTCCATCTTCCTAGCTATGGAGGTGTGCTGCACCTGTGCTCCGAATAGCTGTGGCTCTACCTGGACGATTTCCTCCACCATGACCCTGAGCTCCTCATCAGAGAACCTGGGTTGTCTTTGCCGTGCCATGGGGTGGTGTGGGTGATGTGTGAGGTGGTGTGTGTGGTGATAGGTGTGCTGATATGTAGTGGTGTGTTGTGTGAGGTGCGTGGACATTCTGTTGGTGATGGTATTTTGTGCCTGTGGAAGCTTGGTAGTTGTTTGTGGTGTCTCTCTCTGGCCTTCTTTCGGAATTTTTGGTAGTAGGGGTTTGTGGGTGATGTGGGTGTGTGTTTTATATTGTATTGGGTGTGTGGGAGTGGTGTGTGTATGTGCATCAGGTGCGTGTATTTGGACTTGTCCAATGTGGCTGTGTTTTGTAAGAGTGTGTGTATTTTGAGCGCGGCGGTGTGTACCGCCAATGGAATACCGCGGTTGAAAGACCGCCGTGTGGATTCGTGGGTTGTAATAGTGTGGGTGTATTTCTGTTGGCGTGACGGTGGAGGTTTTGTTTTCGCCAGTTTATCACTGACCTTTGGTGTGGCGGACTTGTGTGGGTGTCTGGATTTTGGTGGATTCTGAGCTGTAGGTCGTAATAGCTGTGGCGGATTTCCGCAGCCGAGGCGGTGTGTTGTCAGTCTTCTGCATGGCGGTAAGAGGCTTTTACCGCCAATGTTGTAATGACCCCCTTCATCTCTGCAAAGAAACTTCTTGTGTGGCGAAAATCAACACACAGCCTACCGGAATCAACACACAGCCTGTCCAGAGGTAAGAGAATCACTGCGTCGCTGAACTGGAATGACGCAGCTCGGCTCCCTGAGTGGAGATCGACGCAGCACCAATATTGTGACAGGATGTTTGACGCACAGCCCACCGGATCGGCGAATTGCTGGGCCGGAACGACACAGCCCGACATCTTGTGAGAGGAATCAACGCAGCGCCAGCCCTGCAGAAGAAATTCCACTGCATCCCCACTGGATCGACAAAACTGCTGTTACTTCGTCCCGCATGCCCAGGATTTCCACGCATCGTCCCTGGGCATCAAAAGGCCCCGCATCTCAAAGAGGATTCAAACCTGCACGCCAGAATTAGACGCAACGCCCTTCCCATGTGGAAAAGAATCGACGCAGCGTTTGTGTGTGCCCAGAAAACAGACACACACCTACCTTTTTCCACGCATCTCCTCCTCTGCGGTTTTCATGGGTGTCATTTTGCCGCATACCAGGTACTTTGTGCTTGCAAGAGACAATTGTTGCTTTTAAGAACTAAAGACTCTTCTTATTACAAAAGTGATATTTCCACTTGTGATTATCAAATCTTGATTGTTTTGACCTTAATTTAATCAAATAAATATCTTATATTTTTCTAAACCTGTGTGGTGTTTTTTGTAGTGTTCTCACTGTGTTATTGCATGATTTATTGCACAAATACTTTACACATTGCCTTCTAAGTTAAGCCTGACTGCTCAGTGCCAGGCTACCATAGGGTGGGCACATGATAATTTGGATTCTGTGTGACTTACCCTGACTAGGATTGTGGTGCCTACTTGGATAAGGGTGTTTACCTCTGCTAACTAGAGACCCCATTTCAAACAGTGTCTCACTCAGTTGCATATACAGTTGTGCTATACTGATGGGAATAGACTGACACCTTAGAGCCACAAATGCCCAAAGGCAGATGGATGGAGCAGGTCATACTCAATGGGTAGTTTGATACACAAGCTCACATCCATAGTAAAGGCAGGATGGAGTCACACATGTGCCAATGTGATTCGGCCATCTCCACAATGCAGACATGGAGAAGTCTGGATATGGGAGATGTACATCCACTGAAAGCAAACCATCAAAACACATCTACAACTAATACTCTAGCCAGGTGGTTACTACCCATTCTCCCCATGTCTACATACATGTTGCATTGACTATATTGTCTCATAAGCTACAGTGAGGCAGCTAATCCCATACTATCCCAGCCAAGTCCCAGGATACAGTCAGCACTCACCCACTTGTGGCTGCTATTCTGCCCTCAAACGCCCATCCACCTCAGGGTAGGCCACCACAAAAATGCAGGCCATTAGGGGGGGTCAGGTTCCAACGGGTACCCCTCCCTCGCTGGGAGGACATCCCCAGATGGGCCTCCATGGTCTTCCAGGCCCAACATCTAAGGTCCTACTACTGTTTGCAATAATGGGTGCTCTGCTGCCTGTGGACCACCAGGGTCTGCACTTTCATGGCAATCGTATGCCTGATCCCTTTCTTCTGATGGGCGTTCACCTGCATGGATGAGACAAACAAAAAGAGAAAATCATGTACACTGGAACCATACCAACAGGGGTGGCCTACACACATCTGACTCACCAAGTGCCCACACATACCCATCCACTCTGCCCACACACCTTCACTTTATTCCCTCAGCATGCCTCTACTCTCTCACTGGAACACTTACCCTAGTCACCATCACACACACACACCCCTATCACACATGACTATGGGATTGGACTCACCTCCTCCTCTGGTGCCTCATATAGCTGTTCATACAGGGGTAGGACCCTTTTCCCAAGTTTCTCCAGCTCTTCTGGGGTAAAGGCTGGGGCCCCATCACCTGTAGGACATGACACGATGGCTCCCAGAGACAGTACACAGCAGCTCAGCTCATGGAGGTCTTGCCAGCAACAATGTCAGGGGTCAAGTGAGCAAGGCTGAACAAAATGGTGGTCATGGCCGCCACATACAGGACCGTCACTGCCAGCAGTCCTCACCATTGGCCCCAGTCCCCCATAGGCAGCAATGTTAACCAATGACAGGTTGCACTGCGGTTGCGACCGCCTACCGCCATGACGACATACGTCGGCAGACTTAGGTCACTTCCAACTGTCCAGTGCTGCAGAACAGGCGGCTGCCATTTTGTACCCATATCATGCATTGATGTGCCAATATAAGTGTGTCATACACATATTTGGCCAAATTGTGGAGTAACCCTATGTTGTGCCATCATGTAAAGACATGTGACATGCATCACACAGTGACGTGATGTGCCAGTATATATTTGTTGATGGGCTTGCTTAATTAATCGGAGGCCCATAGGTGGTGGCACGATATAAGTACAGCTCAATACTTTTGTAATGATCAGTGCAGGACAGCTCAGTCTCCCACAGATGATACATTACATATGTGATATCTGTCCTATGCAAATTACATGTTCAGCATTGTGCAGCAAGGCAGGTGTCCAAAACGATTCAGTTTGCCCATCATAGTATATGTCAGCAGTGCTACGCATGTCCTGCAGTGTTAGGTATGTGCTATTTTCACATTTTCTGCTTACATGTGGCAAGTGCATTACTCACAGTGCATTCTCTCCTCTCCACCTAGATATCCTACCATGAGGAGAATGAGACAACCACCAGCGTACCATCCACTAGTTGACCTTGCAAACAGGGAGGACTGGCATATCATCCAGACCTATCTTCTGAATCATCAGACCATCATGGATCTATGTACACAGTTGGAACCTGATCCCTTACCAGCCATACGCAGTCCCTATTGCATCTTTCCCACAGTACAAGTCCTGTCAGTGCTACACTTTCTTGCCACAGGCTCCTTTTAGAATACAGCAGGGATGTCACAGCCCATGTTCAGTCTTGTTTTGAAGGATGCACTGTGTGCGTTGTTGACACACCTGGACAGGTACATCAGGTTCCCCAAGCGTGCAGGTTTGGCCTATGTGAAGGCAGACTTTTATTTCATGGGACACATCCCTCATGTGATAGAGGCCATTGATGGCACCCATATAGCCCTGGTCCCTCCCGGTGCCAATGAACAGGTGTATAGGAACAGGGAAAACGACCACTCCATTAATGTTCATGTGGTGTGTCTGGCAGACAAGTACATCCCACAGGTCACCGGCAAGTTTCCTAGATCTGTGAATGACTCCTTCATTTTGAGGAACAGCAATGTCCCACACATGATGGCACGACTATACACACAAGAGGGCCTGGCTCCTTGGTATGTATGCATT